>NC_069500.1:244891661-245494161 GCF_027579735.1 Bombina bombina
AGAATCTGGATTATGCTTGCTTATTGGTTTGCTAAAGGTAGCCACTAGTAAGCGAGCGCTGTCCTGGGTGCTGAACCTAAAATGGGCTCGCTGCTAAACTTTACTTTCCTGCTTTTTAAATAAAGATAGGAAGAGAGCAAAGAAAATGTGATAATAGGAGTGACTTAGAAATTTGCTTAAAATTGCATGCATTATCTGAATCATGAAAGAAAAATGTGGGTTTAGTGTCCCTTTAAGCATGCAATTGACCTTATCTCCTCTAGTACAGATGTCACTAATCTGGGTAATGCCATTCTACAAAATTAATCCACATTTCCCTGACATTTTTCTAGTTTTAATGTATTTTAGTGATTTAACTCAAAGAATGACATGTTCTTTTGATATTATTCCAGAAATGTAAAACTACTATCAAAAATATGTATGTGTATATGTATGAATGGGGAGCCAAAGCAAACCAGTCATTTATTGCTTACATTAAAGCAAATCTGATGTTTTATACATGGGAATCAAACATATGTTGAATCTGTTTATACTCATCGGTTCTTTAGAATGTTTTGTGCCGTGCAATTGCCTTTTTTATTTGATACATTATGTTTGCATAGCTGCGATGCAAATATGATGTTTGATCTGATCTCTGTGATCTTTCATAATATAATTACAGCAGTTGATGAGGATGGTCGCACTAGATTTCTGCCTAATTTCACAGAATTAAAAACAAAACAAAGCAACCCACAACAAATACTGTAATACCTTTTAAGTGTAAATTGTTTTATTTTGTTATATCAAAATGTCTATTCTAATCTAAAAGTAGAAATAGATAAAAGCAGTCAAAGGAATGTACTGTAAATCCAGTTATACATCTGTACAGTACAGTGCATTACACTTTTAGGCATACGGTAACAGAATTTTAGCAGGACACATGGAGTTTCTTTTTGCGATATATGTACCATATATATATATATATATATATATATATATATATATATATATATATATATATACAGTATATAAATAAATATATATATATTCTTAGTGTCACTAACTGTCTTTCTCACATCTCATCTTGGATGTCCTCTCACTACCTTAAGCTAAATCTCTCCAAAACTGAACTCCTTATTTTCCCCCCTTCTTCCAATGTCTCCACCACCAAAATTTCTATAACTGTTGATAATTCCATCATTACCCCTACCCCGCACCCCCGATGTCTTGGGGTCACACTTGACTCAGATCTTTCCTTCACTCCTCACATTCAGTCCTTGGCTAAAGCCTGCCACTTCCACCTTAAAAACATGACTAGAATTAGACATTTCCTTACACAAGATACAACCAAGATTTTAATTCACTCTCTCATCCTTTCCCGCCTCGACTACTGCATCTCCGTCCTCTCTGGTCTACCTAGCTGCCGCATAGCTCCTTTACAATCCATTATGAATGCCTCTGCCAGGCTCGTCTTCCTTACTCGTCGCTCTTCATCTGCTGCACCTCTCTGCCAATCCCTTCACTGGCTTCCTCTTGCCTCTAGGATTAAACATAAAATCCTCACCCTGACATATAAAGCTCTCAACTGCACTGCTCCCCCCTACATCTCAGAACTTGTCTCTAGATACTCTCCCTCCCGTCCCCTTCGATCAGCTCAGGATCTCCTCCTCTCCTCCTCTCTTGTTACTTCCTCACATTCCCGTTTACAGGACTTTTCCAGACTGGCCCCCATCTTGTGGAATTCCCTGCCTCACTCCATAAGACTGTCCCCTAGTTTTAACAGCTTCAAGCACTCCCAAAAAACTCTACTATTTAGGGATGCTTACAACAAACACTAACCTTTCCTAACTCCATTGCTTTCCCCTTGAACCCCTTAGAATGTAAGCCTATGGGCCCAGCTGTTTACAGATTGCTTCATAAGAGCCGACTACAACAGTGAAACTCTCAGCAGAGCCCTCTATCCACTTGACCCCTACAAAAGCTATCCTGTACACCGACTATGTTTACAGCGCTGCAGAATCTGTTGGCGCTCTACAAATACCTGATAATAATAATATTCTTAGATTTGTACAAGGTATAGACTACGGTTGCCACCCAGCCAGTATTTTACCACTATGTTCTGTATAAAGTCATTATAGGTAATAATGAATAAATATTGTGAATGCTATTCTAAATGGGTTGAAGTCTAAATTTAAACAATTGTCCATTTGAAACCAACTCTAGAAGCTTTAGCTTGTGAGTTAAGCTGTAAAATTGTTTAGTCAAATGTATGCTAGCTAACACGGCCAAGTCAAGTCTGATAAACAGATTCAAGGGTTTACAGCTTGGTTTACTGTTTGGATAGGCATAAAATTTATGTTAATGTTTGTAGGGATCATATGCCAGATGTATTGGGAGATGTGGTGTAATGAGATGTGAGGGAATTGAAAGCATGTGCATTCACTGATGTTATAGGCAACATAGAGATGTGTGAATAGAGTATAGGGAGCAGTTATGATTTACAGTGGGATTGTAAATGACAGAATAGAGACTGTGTGACAGGGCAGGAGGGAAATAAAAACAATGGGATAGCTTCAATAAAACTCATAGGGGTCGACAGCAACAATCGTTTGAGGCCTCTTCGACTCTTTTTTCTGGCTGAAAATGCCACTTTTCTTCTTCAAAGTGATCACAATAGCGCATTTTTTGGCTATTTCCCACAGCTGCAATCTCGTTTTTGGCTCACAGAGAGAATCCCTATTTTTATCATGGAGTCGAAAAGTTCTTGAGGATCTCAATCCATTTTCAAAAGCTTTTCAAAACCAGTTTTGCGTTTCCAATTCATCACCTAAAGCCCAACATGCTCTTCTGGACATATTTGTTAGTATTACACGGCTATTTGGACTCATTCTATTATGTTGCACATTTTAGAGTTGTATTAGCATTTGTGTAAAAGGGCTATTACATATGTCAGTGACTTCCCAGGTTCTATTCTGATACTCAACGCATGAAAAGTGCTTGTTTCCTTCTTTTCTAGAGTATACACACTTGCAGCTTCAGGCTTTTAACACACGGATCCATTTTGGATTGTGATTACTCAGAAAACACGTTGAACAATTTAGCTGTAAAGCAAAAAAAGATATTAGGGAGGAAATAGTGAATAGATTGTGATAGATCACATATACAGTATATGGGAGATTCTGTCTGCTAGACCTCACTTAACAGGCAACTGAGATTCATGAAGAAAAAAGGATCACTGCATTTGGCTAAATGTGTCACACAGGATGAGGGTTCGATTTTTTTTTTACAGTATTCTTATAGTGTTTGTATGAATATATTACTGATTATTCATCCTTCTAGTAACACATAGCCATTAGTCATAGCTCACTTTCATTTTATATTGATAGCATTGCTTTACATTATTGCAATCCTTGTAATTTGAAAGCTGGAAGCTGGCTAGTACAATGAGTGGATGGGTCTGGCTATTCTGCTTTATAACCTACTTTTGGAAACCTGATTTGGGCACCAGTAAGCTCCTCATCTACCTAGGCTTTTCACAATCCATGTAGTAACCAACCTGTGGACATATTCCTCAGGTCACCTCTGTTCATGTATGTGATTTGGCATAGTTTTGACATACCTGTCACCAGAGAACCAGTAACCAGTTCCTGTCATCAAACAGTTAAGTCTATCTGACATCTTGGTTATCCTGCCAAGCAGTGCTGCACTTATTTTTTTTTATCAATGCTGTACTTGAGACTATATATATATATATATATATATATATATATATATATATATATATATACAGCACTGTACAAAAGTTTTAGGCAGGTGTGAAGAAATGCTGTAAAGCAAGATTGTTTTCACAAATAGAAATGTTATTTTTTTTTTTAATTAATGAAATGCAAAGTGAGAAAATAGAAGAAAATTTTAAATCAAATCAATATTTGGTGGTACCATTCTTTGCCTTCAAATCAGCATTAATTAATCTAGGTACACATGCAAAGATGCAAAGTCAAGGATTTTGTAGGCATATAGTTAAGTGCATGATTAAACAATCATACCAAACAGGTGCTAAAAATAATCTATTTAAAATGTAGTTTGACTCACAATCATAAACAGAAACAATTGTGTAGGAGAAATAAAACTGGGTGAGGAACTGCCAAACTCAGCTAACAAGGTAATATTGCTGAAGACAGTTTAATGTCAAAAGTCATACACCATGGCAAGACTTAGCACAGCACAAGGTATACTCTATCAGCAAGGTCTCTCCCAGGGTGACATTTCAAAGCAGGAAGGGGTTTCCAGATGTGCTGTCCAAGCACTCCTGAAGAAGCACAAAGAAACATCAGCATTGAGGATTGTAGATGCAGTGGTCAACTAAGGAAACTTAATGCAGCTGATGAAAGACAGACCATACTTACTTGTCTAAACAATCATGAGACATCCAGCTTGGCCATAAGTTCAAAATTTGTAGAAACCTGTGGGACCCTGGCATACCCATCTACAGTCCGTAGAAGTCTGGTCAGAAGTAGTCTTTCTCGAAGACTTGTGGACAAAAAGCCAAAAGTCCAAAGTGGAATTAAGGCCAAGTGACTCAACTATGCACAGGAACCGGGGTGCAGAAAAATGGCAGCAGGTTCTCAGGACTAATGAGTCCAAATTTTAAATATTTGGCTGTAGCAGAAAGCAGTTTGTTCTCCATATGGTTAGAGAGTGGTACAAGAATGAGTGTCTGCAGGCAACAGTGAAGCATTGTGGAGGTTCCTTTCAAGTTTTGTGCTGCATTACTGCAAAAGGATTTGGGGAATTGGTTAGAATGAATGGTCTCCTCAATGCTGAGAAGTAAAGGCAGATACTTATTCATCATGCAATATAATTATGGAGGCATCTGATTAGCCCCAAATTTATTCTGCATCATGACAATGACCCAAACCATATAGAAAGAGTCATCAAGAACTATTTTCAGCAAAAAGAAGAACAAGGAATCCTGGAAGTGATTGTATGGCCCCCACAGAGCCCTTATGTTGGAACAACCTACCTATCATGTTCCTTAAAAACTGTACCTAGAAAAATTGATGCTGTTTTGAAAGTAAAGTGTGGTCTAACCAAATATTTATTTAATTTAGATTTTCCTTCTGTTTACTTACTTTGCTTTTTTTAATTGATAACAATAAACTATTAACATTTCTATTATTAAAGCATTCTAACTTTACAGCATTTTTTCCACACCTGCCTAAAAGATTTGCACAATACCGTATATATATATATATTCATTCACTTCCTACTTAATCTTAACAAAACATTGAAAATTGCATTTAATGGCGCACTTCATTTGTTTGTATGAAGTCTCATTTGATGTTTCTGGAGGCAGAATTTCACACAATTTCTACTTTGTAAAATAGTGAAACATTATCAAAAGGAAAACCTGTGTTCACTTAATAGCATTCCTTTAATAACTATATCCCTCTACCGGCAAAATTTTGTACATGATGAGGTGTGAACATTTTTGATAGAGTTTATATAATAATTTTATTTTGCCTACTTTCTTATTCCACTTTTCAGCAATACTCAATGTTCATATGTGGAAAAAAAAAAACATGGAACAATGTTTACATTTGTCTAAAATTATATATTTTACATGCAAAAAATTCCGTAGCTAGGAATTTGTAAAAAAAAAAAAAAGCTTTTCGACTGGGATATAATCTCAAATATTGCTAATTTGGTTTATTTGCTAGACATTTTTTCATTTAATCCATTATCTATAAAGATATGATGCAAATTGTAAATGTTTTACAGCAGTTCTAGCTAATTTATAGAGCTATTCATATTAATAATTGAGGTCTCACTTTAATGAATATGCTCTTCCTATATGCAACCCCGTTCCATTTGAACTAAACTGCAAATTTGAGTCACTACCTTTTTTAGTTCAATAATTATTCAATATATTTATTTTTATTGGTCCCTTCTGTTGAACCTATTGTGTAAGAATGTTTGATACATTATATAATTGATATATTATATAATGTTACCTAATAACATTTATATTATTTTATTTGTCTTTTCTTATTATGGCATTTATTATTATTATTATTATTATTATCATTTATTGGTAGAGCGCCAACAGATTCTGCACGTATTATACGTTTGACTTCTATTTTCCCTTATATAGCTGTATTTTATCTTAACCTTGTTTTTTTGCAATATATTTTACCTTGTATCATTGGAATTATATATATATATTGTTTTATTTTAAGATGAATATAGACTTATGAACAGATATTCTGGATGACAATTATTAATATTATTATTTAATTGTGTAGCAACCTTCTGCAGCGCTAGGTACAGGCGAGTCCTGGAGGCAAGAGAGGGATGTAGAGATAATAGAAGAGGAAAAGACACAAGTCAGAGGTTGATCGAAGTATTTGGAGATGAAAGGTGGAAATATAAGGCTAGACGATAATTTGCACGCAGTTTAAATTGCGCTTATTTTAGAAGTTGAACACAATCACAATTTATTCTAGAATCATTACCGTGATCTCAGAGCTGTGGTTAAAGGGATAGTAAATCCCAAAATTTTCTTTTATGATTCAGATAGAACATACAATTTGAAAACAACTTTCCAATTTAATTCTATTATCAAATTTTCTTTATTATCTTGTTATCCATTGCTGAAGGGACAGCATGGCACTACTGACAGGAAGCTGAAAATATCTATTTAACCAATCACAAGAGACAAATGTGTGCAGGCACCAATTAGCAGCAGCTCCCTCTAGTGTATGATATGTGCGTATTCATTTTTTAACAAGGGATACTAAGAGAACGAAGTGAATTTAAAAGTGTCTTAAAATTACACGCTCTATCTGAATCGTGCAAGTTTAATTTTGACTTTTCTATCCCTTTAATTGTTTTGCAAAATTAAAATGCTGCACAAAACACATCAAAAATACATTACAAAGTACAGTTACAGTCAAAATGACACAATCTAATAAAAGTTATTCAAAAAAATATTGCACAAAAAAGTTATAAGGGCTCAAAGATATGAGATCTCGGGTGTTAGAAAAAAAAAGCAGATAAAGGACTCTAACATGAGATACATACATATACATCTTTAAAGATGCGTATGTATGTGTATAAATGTGTATATATCTATATATATATATATATATATATATATATAATTATATATATGTTTATATATGTGTACAAATGTATTTATGTATTTAAATTTGTATATATTATATACACATATAAACACATAAATACATATGTACTCACACACACACACACACACATATATATATATATATATATATATATATATATATATATATATATATATAGTATATAAAAGTGCATTGGAGTCCAATTAAAGTGATGATAAATCCTTGCATTTGTGAAACGCTAGGATTTACCATTGGAACAAATAAAGCTAAGGCAGCCCACCGTCAGAACGCTATTTGGCTGAGAAGTGGTGTTTCCACCTCTTAGCCAATAGCTGTGCGGGAAATCCGACTTGGCACCGCAAACACTAGGATTTACCATCACTTTTAGTAGAAGGAAAAATAAACAATCATATTTATGCAATATTCTTTTTAATACAGTTGTATTGTGTATATTTACTGTAAATATTACACATTCCAATATTCTGCCCATAGCAGAATATGTTCTATGTATTTATACATAGATATTCCTATATATCTGTATATATCTATATATAATTATGTATATATCTATATATAATTATGTATATATATATATATATATATATTTATTTATGAATAAATAGAACATATTCTGCTATGTGCAGAACATTGGAATGTGAATTATTCATATTTTCATGTCGGTTAGCGCATGTGAGAATATGCAATCGGGTAAGAGCACTATGGGGGAAGAGGTTATCTTTTGCATAACTGTCCTCACATTCCCATTTACAGGACTTCTCCAGACTGGTTTCTATCTTGTGGAACTCCCTGCCTCGTTCCATATATAGGGTCAGTTTTAAGGATATTCCAATGCCTTTTTAAAATCTTTTTAATAGTAGTTGCACCCTCATTGTAAGTCGTAATAAAACGAGGGGTAATGATTCCATTTCTAGATTTATTTTGTGACTCTACTTTATCATTATTCAAGATAACGTGTTGTATGGTAAATAGGGACATTATCTTGATAATGAATATCCTTAAAACTGACCCTATATTAGGGTCCCAACTGACAGAGAATCCCTTAGTCACATTTAAAAAAGTGAAAAACTTAAAAAATATGCTAGCACCAAGAAAATTAAGAAATTAAACAAATGTAAGTGTGGGATCAAATTGGCTGACTACATTTAAAGGAACATACGCCTGCAATAAAGCGAGGTGTAACATGTGTGAACATGTGGATAAACATATGAAATTTTCAAATTATAACGGTACTATTGAATTTGATATTAAATGTAAGGCCACTTGTGATTCCACATTTGTAGTTTATTTACTTACCTGTAGGTGTGGCCTATTTTATGTAGATCGTACCAAAAGGAAGATCAAAACAAGAGTTAATGAACACCTTTATAATATTAAATGGCCAGAGAAAAATCTATCAAACATAGTCTCCCCAATCATTTTAAAGAGGCTCATAATTGTAATCTACACTCCCTAAAAGTAAAAGTGATATATTGGGTAGCTCCGAATGTACATAATAGACTGTTGGCTCTCAGACAACAAGAAACATATTGGATCTATAAGATAGGAAGCTTACAACCTAATGGGCTGAATGTAGATTTGGACTTAGCAGCATATATGTAATTGTCTAGTTTTTAAGTGTACATTAAGTTTTAATGATTTTTAAATTTTTATCAAATTTATTATAGACATCGGTTCATGGATTAATATAATGCTTTTATTTTTTTTTATTTTTTTTTAATAATTTTTATTGAGGAATATTCAAAGGCATACAATAGTCATAAAAACAGGTTCTTGCATTGCATGTCACATACAGTAAGATTTAGTGTTACAAGAATGAGAAAACAAACACAGAAAATAAACGCAAGTGTAACAATTTACATATCATGCAACCATGAGATACATAGAATGCCAAATATTGAAATGCCTTTTAAATAAAATCCTAGGCCGCTCTTGGACCATCACAAGCATTTAAGATAAAAGAAGGCATGTGCAAACAAAAGAGACCACTTGTGGGTCTCATTGGTAAACCTCACTTTTTTATAATTTTATCTCATACTAATATGAATAGTGTGTAAATTAAGTAAGGTGCTGAAGGGATAATATTATTACGTGCATATATATATTTAGACAATCTTGCATAGATTAAGAAAGAAATAAAGCTGAGTATAATGATAACCTGCAAGATTTAGCTAGAAAGGAGGGTATATAGGGTGCGGTATATGTGAGAAAAACCGCGTAGTCAGTCCTCCCACTTAAGGGAGGCATATTAAGTGGAGTGGGGGGGTGGAGGTGATGAGTTACCTATAAGAAGCAGATAAGAGATGTCAGCTTGTCTTCTAAATTTGCCAAACAGATGCACAGGAAATGGGTTGTAATTGGGCTAACTACTATAGGTGATTGTTTAAACTAGGTGGGTAAAACTTAACATGACTCTAATTAAGGTCTCAAGGGCATGTGGAAAACTTGGGGAGAAGCAAATATAGATTAGTTACTCATGTTAGTAACGCTGCATTATGAGTGTTGTAAGTATATAGATCCCAAATGATGGGAATGTTAATGCAGGACCAGCCTGCAACAGGAACATACTTGGAGTATTGAGTTGATGTTGTACTTCATATTGTGGTTGAGCGTGATTTTGATATGTATGCTAAACAGTATTTCTTTCATGTAATTAACAAGAGTCCATGAGCTAGTGACGTATGGGATATACATTCCTACCAGGAGGGGCAAAGTTTCCCAAACCTTAAAATGCCTATAAATACACCCCTCACCACACCCACAAATCAGTTTTACAAACTTTGCCTCCAAGGGAGGTGGTGAAGTAAGTTTGTGCTAGATTCTACGTTGATATGCGCTCCGCAGCAAGTTGGAGCCCGGTTTTCCTCTCAGCGTGCAGTGAATGTCAGAGGGATGTGAGGAGTATTGCCTATTGAATGCAGTGATCTCCTTCTACGGGGTCTATTTCATAAGGTTCTCTGTTATCGGTCGTAGAGATTCATCTCTTACCTCCCTTTTCAGATCGACGATATACTCTTATATTTACCATTTCCTCTACTGATTCTCGTTTCAGTACTGGTTTGGCTTTCTACAAACATGTAGATGAGTGTCCTGGGGTAAGTAAGTCTTATTTTCTGTGACACTCTAAGCTATGGTTGGGCACTTTATTTATAAAGTTCTAAATATATGTATTCAAACATTTATTTGCCTTGACTCAGAATGTTCAACTTTCCTTATTTCCAGACAGTCAGTTTCATATTTGGGATTATGCTTTAAATTATCATATTTTTTTCTTACCTCAAAAATTTGACTTTTTTCCCTGTGGGCTGTTAGGCTCGCGGGGGCTGAAAATGCTTCATTTTATTGCGTCATTCTTGGCGCGGACTTTTTTGGCGCAAAAATTCTTTTCCGTTTCCGGCGTCATACGTGTCGCCGGAAGTTGCGTCATTTTTGACGTTATTTTGCGCCAAAGATGTCGGCGTTCCGGATGTGGCGTCATTTTTGGCGCCAAAAGCATTTAGGCGCCAAATAATGTGGGCGTCTTATTTGGCGCCAAAAAATATGGGCGTCGCTTTTGTCTCCACATTATTTCAGTCTCATTTTTCATTTGCTTCTGGTTGCTAGAAGCTTGATGTTTGGCATTTTTTTCCCATTCCTGAAACTGTCTTATAAGGAATTTGATCTATTTTGCTTTATATGTTGTTTTTTCTCTTACATATTGCAAGATGTCTCACGTTGCATCTGAGCCAGAAGATACTACAGGAAAACCACTGCCTGCTGGATCTACCAAAGCTAAGTGTATCTGCTGTAAACTTTTGGTAGCTATTCCTCCAGCTGTTGTTTGTAATAATTGTCATGACAAACTTGTTAAAGCAGATAATATTTCCTTTAGTGATGTACCATTGCCTGTTGCAGTTCCCTCAACATCTAAGGTGCAGAATGTTCCTGATAACATAAGAGATTTTGTTTCTGAATCCATAAAGAAGGCTTTGTCTGTTATTTCTCCTTCTAGTAAACGTAAAAAGTCTTTTAAATCTTCTCTCTCTACAGATGAATTTTTAAATGAACACCATCATTCTGATTCTTTGGACTCTTCTGGTTCAGAGGATTCTATCTCAGAGATTGATGCTGATAAATCTTCATATTTATTTAAGATGGAATTTATTCGCTCTTTACTTAAAGAAGTACTAATTGCTTTAGAAATAGAGGATTCTAGTCCTCTTGATACTAATTCTATACGTTTGGATAAAGTTTTTAAAGCTCCTGCGGTTATTCCAGAAGTCTTTCCTGTTCCTAATGCTATTTCTGCAGTAATTTCTAAGGAATGGGATAAATTGGGTAATTCATTTACTCCTTCTAAACGTTTTAAGCAATTATATCCTGTTCCGCCTGACAGGTTAGAATTTTGGGACAAAATCCCTAAAGTTGATGGGGCTATTTCTACCCTTGCTAAACGTACTACCATTCCTACGTCAGATGGTACCTCGTTTAAGGATCCTTTAGATAGAAAAATTGAATCTTTTCTAAGAAAAGCTTATCTATGTTCAGGTAATCTTCTTAGACCTGCTATATCATTGGCTGATGTTGCTGCAGCTTCAACTTTTTGGTTGGAAACTCTAGCGCAACAAGTAACAAATCGTGATTCTCATGATATTATTATTCTTCTCCAGCATGCTAATAATTTCATCTGTGATGCCATTTTTGATATTATTAGAGTTGATGTTAGGTTTATGTCTCTGGCTATCTTAGCCAGAAGAGCTTTATGGCTTAAGACCTGGAATGCTGATATGGCTTCTAAATCAACTCTACTTTCCATTTCTTTCCAGGGAAACAAATTATTTGGTTCTCAGTTGGATTCTATTATTTCAACTGTTACTGGTGGGAAAGGAACTTTTTTACCACAGGATAAAAAGTCTAAAGGTAAAAACAGGGCTAACAATCGTTTTCGTTCCTTTCGTTTCAACAAAGAACAAAAGCCTGATCCTTCGTCCTCAGGAGCAGTTTCAGTTTGGAAACCATCTCCAGTCTGGAATAAATCCAAGCCTGCTAGAAAGGCAAAGCCTGCTTCTAAGTTCACATGAAGGTACGGCCCTCATTCCAGTTCAGCTGGTAGGGGGCAGGTTACGTTTTTTCAAAGAAATTTGGATCAATTCTGTTCACAATCTTTGGATTCAGAACATTGTTTCAGAAGGGTACAGAATTGGTTTCAAGATGAGACCTCCTGCAAAGAGATTTTTTCTTTCCCATGTCCCAGTAAATCCAGTGAAAGCTCAAGCATTTCTGAATTGTGTTTCAGATCTAGAGTTGGCTGGAGTAATTATGCCAGTTCCAGTTCCGGAACAGGGGATGGGGTTTTATTCAAATCTCTTCATTGTACCAAAGAAGGAGAATTCCTTCAGACCAGTTCTGGATCTAAAATTATTGAATCGTTATGTAAGGATACCAACGTTCAAGATGGTAACTGTAAGGACTATATTGCCTTTTGTTCAGCAAGGGAATTATATGTCCACAATAGATTTACAGGATGCATATCTGCATATTCCGATTCATCCAGATCATTATCAGTTCCTGAGATTCTCTTTTCGAGACAAGCATTACCAATTTGTGGCTCTACCGTTTGGCCTTGCTACAGCTCCAAGAATTTTCACAAAGATTCTCGGTGCCCTTCTGTCTGTAATCAGAGAACAGGGTATTGTGGTATTTCCTTATTTGGACGATATCTTGGTACTTGCTCAGTCTTTACATTTAGCAGAGTCTCATACGAATCGACTTGTGTTGTTTCTTCAAGATCATGGTTGGAGGATCAATTTACCAAAAAGTTCTTTGATTCCTCAAACAAGGGTAACCTTTCTGGGTTTCCAGATAGATTCAGTGTCCATGACTCTGTCTTTAACAGACAAGAGACGTCTAAAATTGATTACAGCCTGTCGAAACCTTCAGTCTCAATCATTCCCTTCGGTAGCCTTATGCATGGAAATTCTAGGTCTTATGACTGCTGCATCGGACGCGATCCCCTTTGCTCGTTTTCACATGCGACCTCTTCAGCTCTGTATGCTGAACCAATGGTGCAGGGATTACACGAAGATATATCAATTAATATCTTTAAAACCGATTGTTCGGCACTCTCTAACGTGGTGGACAGATCACCTTCGTTTAATTCAGGGGGCTTCTTTTGTTCTTCCGACCTGGACTGTAATTTCAACAGATGCAAGTCTCACAGGTTGGGGAGCTGTGTGGGGATCTCTGACGGCACAAGGAGTTTGGGAATCTCAGGAGGTGAGATTACCGATCAATATCTTGGAACTCCGTGCAGTTTTCAGAGCTCTTCAGTTTTGGCCTCTTCTGAAGAGAGAATCGTTCATTTGTTTTCAGACAGACAATGTCACAACTGTGGCATACATCAATCATCAAGGAGGGACTCACAGTCCTCTGGCTATGAAAGAAGTATCTCGAATTTTAGTTTGGGCGGAATCTAGCTCCTGTCTAACCTCTGCGGTTCATATCCCAGGTGTAGACAATTGGGAAGCGGATTATCTCAGTCGCCAAACGTTGCATCCGGGCGAATGGTCTCTTCACCCAGAGGTATTTCTTCAGATTGTTCAAATGTGGGGGCTCCCAGAGATAGATCTGATGGCCTCTCATCTAAACAAGAAACTTCCCAGGTATCTGTCCAGATCCCGGGATCCTCAGGCGGAGGCAGTGGATGCATTATCACTTCCTTGGAAGTATCATCCTGCCTATATCTTTCCGCCTCTAGTTCTTCTTCCAAGAGTTATCTCCAAGATTCTGAGGGAATGCTCGTTTGTTCTGCTAATAGCTCCGGCATGGCCTCACAGGTTTTGGTATGCGGATCTTGTCCGGATGGCATCTTGCCAACCATGGACTCTTCCGTTAAGACCAGACCTTCTGTCACAAGGTCCTCTTTTCCATCCGGATCTGAAATCCTTAAATTTAAAGGTATGGAGATTGAACGCTTGATTCTTGGTCATAGAGGTTTCTCTGACTCCGTGATTAATACTATGTTACAGGCTCGTAAATCTGTATCTCGAGAGATATATTATAGAGTCTGGAAGACTTATATTTCTTGGTGTCTTTCTCATCATTTTTCTTGGCATTCTTTTAGAATACCGAGAATTTTACAGTTTCTTCAGGATGGTTTAGATAAGGGTTTGTCCGCAAGTTCTTTGAAAGGACAAATCTCCGCTCTTTCTGTTCTTTTTCACAGAAAGATTGCTATTCTTCCTGATATTCATTGTTTTGTACAAGCTTTGGTTCGTATAAAACCTGTCATTAAGTCAATTTCTCCTCCTTGGAGTTTGAATTTGGTTCTGGGAGCTCTTCAAGCTCCTCCGTTTGAACCTATGCATTCATTGAACATTAAATTACTTTCTTGGAAAGTTTTGTTCCTTTTGGCCATCTCTTCTGCTAGAAGAGTTTCTGAATTATCTGCTCTTTCGTGTGAGTCTCCTTTTCTGATTTTTCATCAGGATAAGGCGGTGTTGCGAACTTCTTTTGAATTTTTACCTAAAGTTGTGAATTCCAACAACATTAGTAGAGAAATTGTGGTTCCTTCATTATGTCCTAATCCTAAGAATTCTAAGGAGAAATCATTGCATTCTTTGGATGTTGTTAGAGCTTTGAAATATTATGTTGAAGCTACGAAATCTTTCCGTAAGACTTCTAGTCTATTTGTTATCTTTTCCGGTTCTAGGAAAGGCCAGAAAGCTTCTGCCATTTCTTTGGCATCTTGGTTGAAATCTTTAATTCATCTTGCCTATGTTGAGTCGGGTAAAATTCCGCCTCAGAGAATTACAGCTCATTCTACTAGGTCAGTATCTACTTCCTGGGCGTTTAGGAATGAAGCTTCGGTTGACCAGATCTGCAAAGCAGCAACTTGGTCCTCTTTGCATACTTTTACTAAATTCTACCATTTTGATGTATTTTCTTCTTCTGAAGCAGTTTTTGGTAGAAAAGTTCTTCAGGCAGCGGTTTCAGTTTGAATCTTCTGCTTATGTTTTTTGTTAAACTTTATTTTGGGTGTGGATTATTTTCAGCAGGAATTGGCTGTCTTTATTTTATCCCTCCCTCTCTAGTGACTCTTGTGTGGAAAGATCCACATCTTGGGTAGTCATTATCCCATACGTCACTAGCTCATGGACTCTTGTTAATTACATGAAAGAAAACATAATTTATGTAAGAACTTACCTAAATTCATTTCTTTCATATTAACAAGAGTCCATGAGGCCCACCCTTTTTTGTGGTGGTTATGATTTTTTTGTATAAAGCACAATTATTCCAATTCCTTATTTTATATGCTTCGCACTTTTTTTCTTATCACCCCACTTCTTGGCTATTCGTTAAACTGATTTGTGGGTGTGGTGAGGGGTGTATTTATAGGCATTTTAAGGTTTGGGAAACTTTGCCCCTCCTGGTAGGAATGTATATCCCATACGTCACTAGCTCATGGACTCTTGTTAATATGAAAGAAATGAATTTATCAGGTAAGTTCTTACATAAATTATGTTATCAATGAGCTAACAAACAAGAAATAGGGGATAACATTATTCCACGCCGAGATTGGTATCTATCTAGGACGAGGAGGGGAACAAAACTCACTGTAGGCAGGCTCAAACCTATTAGGTATTATTATTAGTAGCTAGTTATCTAAGGGGATCTTGCCCTTAAAAATAAGTGAACAGGGAAGCGTCTCCTCACCCCAAAAAATTACACACTGGGACTGAAGAAATAATTGGATTCACAGAAAAATATAAAATGCAGTTGCTATAAGGGGATGATTCCTATAGGGAGAACAAGCGCTAAAGCAGCTGAATAAAACACTAGTGTGCTTCTGCTGCTTAGGCACGGGCCCTATGCCCAGCAACAGGCACACACCTTATTTAAACTGTCAACCACATCTAAATGAGAAAAAGATCTGCTGTAGGCGGAGATGTCAACAATGGGAAAACTGCATAACAATAAAGGGATGGATCCAGTAAACATAATGGAACATTTATATTCCTGGACATATTAATTATGAAAACAATACAGACAGTTGTGCATATAAACAGGCGTCCATCACTTAGAACAACACCAAGCATTGAATTTGAAAAAAGGAATCCCAGTAAAGGCAAAAAAAAACCAAAAAACTCCAGGAGTAAACACATAGTTGCAGCATGTGGAGCTGTAGAGCCCCAAATTAAATAGATAATGACATAAACATCCAGCACTTTATACAAATATCTTTTAGCACAATTGCAGGCAGATTATAATGATCAAGACAACTGCATCATTTGAATGCCGTATGTAGTGTAGATGAACAGTGCAATTGGACCACGCAATAGGATAAAGCATAACATTCAAAAGGGGAAAACAATTTAAACATTGGCCATAAAATTGTAACAGCAACTCGGTTCAAGCAGTTAGATGCATATTGACATAAGAATAAAACAAAACTCGTGGTAATGGTAAAGTGATACACCAGATAATTAGTATAGCAGACAATAATATACATTGAAATGCCCATATAGAACGTAACTTAGAGGTGGTTAGTCCAGCTGATGTAATGGTAACTTGAGGAGTCCAGATCAAGGCTGCTATAAAGTTCCTGTACTCTGTCTCACAAAGGAGAGACCTTCCAAGTGAAGCCGTTATCAACATAAACCACGCACCATAATAAGCCAGTCAAATAAATAAGCCTCCAGAGCAATCATTGTCATACAAAGGTCCGCAGAGAATGCAGTGGACATAGTGAGAACCAGGTCTGACCCCTTAACCAATGCCTTTAGGGGTTAAACTTTTTGTACCCATGGACAATAGCCACTCTTTATAGCCGGTAGGGCTTGCAGTGCTAGAGAATAAGACTGGGATGTTTAGTGCTTGGATAGCGTCCCTGTAACATACCTTGTCAGGCGAGGGCCCCTGCAACAATAGATGATGGTGTTTTTGGGTGTATGGTACAGCTGTTTTCCCAGGGTGGACCATCAATTGCTCCTTATTTAGGGGCTTGATAACATGAATGAGTGCATTCTGAGCATGGTCCCTGCAATGGACTTTCCCAATTGAAGACCCTTTAAATATACCAGATGGTGGCGGTTGCGGTCCGTGAGGCGACAGCTCCGCCACATATTGAGGGCTGCTCTTAATCACCGAGTTGTGAGCGTTTAGCGAATCTGTTGCAGAGGTTCTCAAGGCAGGCCTAAGGAACTGCGTGATAGGGCGCTTTTCCTTTTGATTCTTGGCGTCTCTGTCTGGATTAACAGTGCAGTATGCTGCGTCACAAACTTTAGTCGCCATATTGAGCGATTGAGCAAACGCTGCTTGGTACTCTTCTAGGAGGCCACCGAGCTCCCAAATGATATATGTCACCATATCCATGGTCAAGTTCCTCTGTGAGGACATTCTTTCTCAGCAGCAAAGTACAAAATAGCGTATTTCACTCAGCATGCAGGTCCTCCACTAAGATAAATATGGCCGCTCCCAATAGCACTTAACACCAAGAGATATAGAACAGTGACACAAATATCTGCAAGGAGCGTCCTGTCATCTGAATTTTCAGCATGCAGAAACTCTTAATCACAAGAGTCACAATGGTAGCAAGTTAGAAAATCCTGAGTGGTCGCAAAATATGAGGTTTATAAAGGAATTAGCCGGAGCTGCTGCAGTATGCGACCACTCAGTCTCAGAGTTGGCTCCTCCCCCATAATGCTTTTATTTAACATTTAATATATATATGTTTTATGATGATACTATATATATATATTTCTGTATCAATTTATATCCAAAGATTTGGGTATTTATTGATATGATCGTATTAGTTTACATCAAGCTTTTAACATTTATATTTATATTAAATTAGGTCTGTATGTATTTATTATGTATTATTTATTATGAATTATTTTTGTATGTATTACTCATGTTTTGTCCGGTATGTTTGAAATAATGCTTTGTGTATTTAGGCTGTCATTTTATAGGTTAATTATTAGGGAGTGCTGCTGTCAGGATTGTATAAATTTTGCTCCCATACTACGGCAGCAATCAGCTGTTCACACTATCTCTACATTTCCCTTGAGAAAGTCTGGCCGGGTACCAGACGAAACGCGTAGGGTTTGCTATTGAGAAGATCTGCAGTACTGGATTCTGGAGGCGGGTTTCTCGATCGGACTGTGAGACTGCTTTAAGCTGGGGGATGCTCCAGTCTCTTTGTCATCAGTGACGTCAGACGCCAAACTTGTTTGCGGTCGTGTAACAACTTTCCACTGAACTTAACATACTGACAAGAGGTGTCGGAACACAGCCCGTGAGAGATTACAGTGTTCTAGCTGCCTGCATACTGGATGTAACTTTTATAGATGTAAGTTCTTATGTGTCACTTGGTTTTAATACATTGAATAAATCTTTAATCCGTTGTGCGCCTTTCTTATGTATTTTTGACTTAGCTTCAAGCGCTCCCTAAAGACTCTATTATTCAGGGATACATACACTAACCTTTCCTAACTCCATTGCTTTCCCCTTGAACCCCTTAGAATGTAAGCCTATGAGCCCAGCTGTTTGTAGATTGCCTTCATAAGAGACGACTACAACAGTGCCACTCTTGGCAGGGCCCTCTACCCATTTGATCCCTCTAAATGTTACCTTGTATACCGCAAATGTTTATAGTGCTGCGGAATCTGTTGGCACTCTACAAATGCCTGATAATAATAATAATTGCGCTAAAAGTAACCTGTTTGCGCATGTCAGGTTAGCGCGAGCACAATAACTTTTTTAATTTCAACTCTTAATACTAGTGCAACCCGACGCGCGTAAAAAGATTACTTCTAGCGCAATTAGTTCTCTAGCAGCAGTGGGAAATATCGCTCCACTTGTAATCTGGCCCATAGTTGGTAGTGAGGCGGTTGAGTGTTTTATAGGTCAGGGTTAATACTTTATGGAAGCTTTACAGACATTTCTCATATAAAATCTCATATAAATTTACATTGAATTAAGACTTGCACATCATGTATTTGAAAAAGCTGAAAGATATACTGCAAAACGTACATAGGACAGTTACACAGCCCTGAAATCTATGTGACTTCCAGGTACTGTGCGGAATATCGTAGTACCCAGCAGTTGAACTCATGTAGGGACCACTTTTCCTGCTATATATATATACTGTTTATAGAGGTGCAATATCCGTTTGACTTTTTGTTGCTTGTAAAATTGTGGCATTGTATTTGCTTTTTTAATAAATGTTGTATTTTAATCGTGGAAGTGATACCGTGGTAAAACTGTTTGCGTGACAGTAGAAATCAGGTGTGCAAGATTCCTTAAAGCTTTTAAAGCTACGCCATATATGAGTAACTCTAAGGTCACATATTTTGGGTTTGTGACAAATTTTAATTTGTATTACACTATACTCATTTGGTTTGAAGACTCAATGGGAACAATTGGAAGTTGGATTAATAGTCAAATTATAAGAGTGTATCCTTCTTTTTATTGGAATCCCTATTTGTGTACATTTTGCTACCCCTGTCAAATAGCCCCACCGGATCCATTATAGTGTTGACCCTGATTTATTTACAGTGGCATTAGAGAGAAACAATGAAAGACAATGTGAATTTCAATTTGCAAATATATTTAAAGGTACATGAAATTCAAAATTAAACGTTCATGATTCAGACAGAGCATTCAATTTTAAGACACTTTTCAATGTACTTCTGTTATGAAATGTACTTTGTTATTTTGCTATCCTTTGGTGAAAAGCATACCTAGGTAGGCTCAGGTGCAGCAATGCACTACTGGTAGTTAGCTGCTGATTGGTGGGTAAACACATAGCTGCCGATTGGTGGGTAAACACATATGCTATATGGCATTGGCTCATCAGATGTGTTCGGCTAGATCATAGCAATGCATTGCTGCTCTGGAGCTGCAGAGCTACATAGTTATATACAAGCAATAGTTCAATAATAAAATGCTCTAAAACATATTTCCTTTAATATGCCTTTTATGTCCCCTTAATATGCCTTTAATATGCCACAGTATGATTAAATGCATGCTACATTTTTATCTTTGTAAGTTTTGAGGAATGATAATCTACAGAATGTGTACCATTACATACAGTATAATTTCATAATCAAGAGCATACAAAACAGGCAATGCAATAACAATTACTTTGAATTCTAAATAAGCAGTAGATATTTTTTCTGGAAAAATGTAAAACATTTACTTAAATTTGCCTGTTCCCCGGTATTATGTGACAGCCTTCAACCAATTGCAGACTCATATGCGTATACGCTGTGAACTTTTGCACATGCTCCGTAGCAGCTGGTACCTCAGAAAGTGTACATATTAAAAGAATACACACAATTTGATAATATAAGTACATTTTAAAGTATTTTATAATTGTATGCTCTATTTGAATCACAAAAGTTAAATTTTGACTTTAGTGTCCCTTTAAAAATTATTTCATCCAGGTTAATTACATATTGGGACTTATTCTGTAATTTTATACTATGGATAACAAAAATATTATATACATTTATATATATATATATATATATATATATATATATATATATATATATATAATTTTATTTTTTTTCAAATGCAAACATTTTCCTAAATAAAATCAATTTGTTCTTATAGTTTATTTTTTTTATTTCCTTAAAAGTATATTATACATTTACTATAAAAAAGGCATATGCGCTGTTTATACAATGTTTATTCATACCATACATATTTGCTATCCCTTTAAATCCATGTGCATTAGAAGTATAAAGTTCAAACAGTTTATTCCATATTTTAGCATTTATATAGCCTGCTGCAGAAAACATCTGCTAAATCTAGAAAATAAGTGAATACAGGTGTCGTGTATCCTGAAATTTATAACACCCAGTCATGTTACACCTACAGCCTGCTATGTTTTTAAAGATGGTTATTTTATAACTATATTATACACATGTGAATGCTTTGTCTCAGTCACAGTATGTGAAGTTCCTGCGCACAGACCTGGAGATCAGTTTTTGGAATTATCTTAGTGCCAGAATATCTAAAGTTCTAGGACCTTAAATTAATTTTTTCACCACATTGTATAAAAAAAAAATGGATATAAGAATAATATACCTGCTGTAATGTGTTAAGAAAAACAGACAAATTGCTTTCTCTTTCTTTTTCAAATTATTAATGGAACTTCAAGGTTTTCCACTTACCTGATTTGTAAATGTCCACTATAAATTAAAATTGCTATCCTAGGGTTATTTAATGCAGTAAAAATATACAGTTATTTTTTATGGAAAATACCTTAATCTACTGAGAAAAATCTGGAACTAGCAAATACATATATGTATGTATTTCATTTCATTATTCAGTAATATTGTCAAAAGAAACAAATGCATTTTATTAAAAATGATCTGTAATGTCTAAAAGGAAGTAACTGCCATTCAAAATAAATTATTTTTATTTTTTATTATATAATAATTAAAAAAATATATCTTGTAATACTATAAAGGGACATGGGGGTAGATTAACCAATACGTATAGCGTATCATGTCCGTCAGACATCGCTGAATGCCGACAGCATACGCTGTCAGCATTTATCATTGCACAAGTAGTTCACCAGAACTGCTTGTGCAATTCGGCCCCCTGCAGATTTGCAGCCGCTAGCAAGGGGTGTCAATCAGCCCAATCGTATAGGATCAGGGGGATTGAAGATCGCAGCCTCAGAGGCAGCAGACAAGTTATGGAACAGCGGTCTTTAAACCGCTGCTTCATAACTGCTGTTTCCGGCAAGCCTGAAAGCTTGCGCCGAAACAAGGGGAACAAGTGCCATTCGGCCCTTGTTAAGTCTACCCCATAGTATTTAACAATACTCCAACATGTATATAAAACGCAGCACTTATTTGTGTAGATTACATTCACTAACATGAGAAGCGCACACACGATAGTGAGTTCACAATATTTTTACTGCTAGAACCTGTATTACAAAATGTGCAAAAATATATATTACAACCTCGCTTGGTAAAACTTGCGGCAACTTGCTCACTATACTTTCAATAATGAGCGTACAGTGAAAACTCACGCTCGTAATTACTAGTCTTGCACTCGAGCAATAATCAGTTTTCCCTTGATGTGCAATACTAATGCTTTATTGGGAAAACTTTACTTTCAACTTGTAATAGAAGCGCACAGATACTTGCAATATATTCACAGTAGCAATTTCATACAAGCTCAGCAAATCTTGCACAAAATATCGCTCCACTTGTAATCTAGGTCATTATTATTATTTTTTTGCATCTTGGAACCCTGCTAATCATCGGTTGATAATGACAAATTACACAGAAAAAGTTGATTTTAAAACATTCTGCTTTGGCTGGTTCACTGAAAATAAATCATGGATCTTCAAGTAAAAATTCTGACATGCTGCTAGAAACTCTTTATTTTTTTGGAGACTGAATAAAACTGAATGAAAAGAGAAGCTACTTCTTGAAATGGGAAGATGACATACAACTATATCAATTCTAGGAGCTATCACCTTCTCCAACTCTGTATGGTGTACTGATTGCACCTCACCCAAATATGTCTGCACGGCAATCACATAATTTCCACAGCACACACACTCATGCCACTTCCATATAGCCCCATAACATTCACATAGCAATCACAATAACCTTTTTCAGCCTATATCCAGTTTTAATGTGCAACTCATTTGATAGCGTCCAACCCTTAAGAACACCTGCTGCCTATATATCATCACCTACTGTATATCCACCTAACTTTCACATCTACCCCATCTTCCTTCAACACCAAAAGCCCACACACACAGAACCCTTATGGCATTGAAACCCTTTCACCCAAAGATAAGTCATCCTAAATACATTGGACCAGCCCTTTAGTTCACTTATATTTCCTCACCCTAAGATGCATGGAAACTTACGCCCCCAACATTTAAAGATCTATCCTACCAAATTCTTGCAACACTTAAATGACTCAGTACCCAATGGTCTATACCCAAAGAACCCATAAACAGAAAAGACCCTCTAATTTACCTAAATGCCCCCTCCAACAGGCCTCCCTAGATATCTTAACCAACCCAAAACCTACCCACTTGCTGCACCTAAATGCTCTTACTAACAGGTCTTCCTACATAACTTAACATAACATAACTGCTTTATAACATTCTATGATATGTCCCCTATCCAAACTGCTGTTTTTTCCTGGACCTTTTTTTAACACTGCTTTATAACATTCTATGGTATGTCCCCCATCTAAACTTCCTTCTATGCCTGTATCTGATCACATCCTGTCCCCACCATTTGCATTTCCTAATTTTTGTAGCTTAGCTTAATTAATTGACTAATCCCCACCCAATTTTGATTTATGTGCATCTATCCCTTTGATCTAGTTTAGTTCTTAATTGTCTCACCTGTGTGTTACTCATCTCCCTGTCTCCACTTAGTTAATTGATCTAACTCAGCTGTCTTTAGAAGCCCTATATATTTAAGATCAGCTTTAGGGAAAGCATTTGCAGAGAACACCATCTCTAAGCTGCCATCTCTCTAAGTGACATCTTTAAGTGGCAGTGCTAAGAATTAGCCAAGAATTGAACAAGATTTGAAGAAGATTTGAGGCAAGTTAAATATTTTCAATTTAAAACAAAAAATTTGCACTTGAAATTCTGCTATGATTTCAGAACTGCTTTTCCTTTTAACAGCCTCATGCCTACTCCAGAGGCATGCTCATACCTTACCCTTCACAACAGGCAGTTTATATTGGCCCCTCTCTCCTTTCCTCTCCTTACCTTAGCTCTCATGAACTACTTTCTATTTTAAAATCTATGTCACTAAACTGCACCACCTCACAGAAATGCCCCCACTGCTATAAATCTCATTCTTACCTACTCTTACTTTCCATCTTGCTGCTATTAGCATCGGGTGACATCTCTCCAAATCCTGGGCCCACACTCATTCCCACCATTACCCAATCACGCACTCCTTATAGTAACTTTAATAAAAGCAACACACATAGGGGCGTGTCTAACCACCGACTATGATGGCTGCCTTTTCTAAAACGGCTGAACACTGAAGTCAATAAATCTGCTGTTTATTGCTTTCCTAAGTGCCAATCCGAGTTTACTTTTACGGATTAGTGAGGGTAAATACCCGAGCAACTGATTATGACACCAAATATTCATATCTTCAGCCTGGCAGACCACTAACGAGGAGATACGCAGCAGAGGCCTTCTAACGGCCTGAATCTACTCTCACCCCTCCATATTCCTGAAGTGTCAGGCAACGCAGCTATATATGCTGAACTGAATGTGCTAAAGAACAAGCCTTTAATTTATGAGCTTCGATTTATGGCCATTACTTTTTTGGTAACTGCATCAAGACCTGCCTTTCTAGTCTATAAACTGACTAAGTCCTCCTCAACATAGCAGGAAGCCATGTTGCGTAGTGAAGAACCATGTGGAAGCAGCGCTGTACAGATCTGTGAACGTATAGCCCTGTGGGAGCAGAGGTTGGAACAGATGATTGCAACGCATTTTGAAAGTCTTGAACAGCAGCTGCGCCAGGCTTTCATAACTATACCACCCGATGCTAATAAGCCACAGAATATTGAGTATTCTCCGTCATTAGCGAACACCTATGCCACTAATGTTTTTGAGAGAGTGCCCGGAGATCGTGAGACTTATAAATCCCCTGATACATGGGAGGTAGCTGATGGCAGCAGAGTCGCGAGAGCCGCTTCTCAATCAGCAGGAGAGAAAACCGGTATACAGGACACATACCACTCAGGTGGCATCCCGCATGAACTAAAGACTTACCCCGGGATGGATGTCTCAAGACCCACTTATCTTCAGCCTTGTGGGGATCGACGGATGCAGTGCTTAGTGTCCATGCAGAAGGAGATGCTGGTTTGTGCCGCCGGCTCAGATGAGAGTAATACCCTAGCAAGCCCTCAGTATAGAGGCTGGCTAACAGCTCGTGAAGGGTGTCTGGCTTCACTCGCAGCATGTCAAAAATCCCTACTTCTGCGATCTACAGGGCAGATGCCAAGCACAGCTGTCTCTCCACACCTCACTTGTGTTAATGAACATGACGCTCAATTGGGACAAGGCCCTTTACAAATATTCCTTACCGCTACTATGATGGCCTCACAGAGGGAGAAAGCATTGCGGCATCGACCCTTCCCTGCTGGCACAGGGCTTTTGGGACTGAAGGTGAACTATAGTGTTTTCCCTCTGGATAAGTTGAGAGTTGGGGTGGGATAAATGAGTGATATTTCCTCCAAAAAACAAAACAAAAAAAAGACACCCCTAAATTTAATTTGAGCTGGGTCAGTTTGTGAAGCTGGTAATTTTACTTTACAGTGAATTCTGCGGACTATGAAAACATTGCTTGCCATATCTTTTGCTAACAATATTTTAATCCCTGCAGTGACTGGAATGAGGCAAAGATCACATATAAAAGGCTATTTAGGTTCGATTAACAGGACTTTTTTTTATCATTTCTGATGAGCTCACATATACAATGTTTATTTACTAGATGTGCCATAATTCCTGGAATACATTTGAACTATGCACTGTGTTTGACAACATCAAATACACGCAGGTGTGACCTTTGTTTGTTTGTTCGAGCCCACTTTATAGTAGATGATGTACCCAGGCAGAGTGGAGATCAACCTTTATAATCCCTGCAATTTCGCTCAATATCTACCCTTTCGCCATACTGTTATATTATGGTATTATACTATGAGCGGTTGCTTCTAGTCTGATCTGCAAAAATTATATTTGCTCCAATGCTAGTTAGTGGGGGGGTTGACTTAATAAATCCATCTCTGTGTCCCTACAGACATCTATTACTGCTATCCTCAATCTATATTCAGGTGTAATTTCGCTAAGACATATGATTGGCCCAATATTGCTGCTTCATCTATTTCCCCTGCCAGTCCCTTGCTATCTTGTTCAGAGTGACCCCTATTTACCATATGCGGGGACTCTCCCTTTGGTATTTCTTTATACCAGTTACCTACTGGGGACAGCTAATTTCTATATATACTATAATATAAGTTGATGTGTTTTAATAGTGTTCACTAGGTCCAAAAGTGGCCATACATTAATGTACAATATATGAAGCGCTACTGTTAATTTTAATATACCTCTGAAAATGTATATATGCTAACAGGAACTTCATTTTGCATAAGAGCCTTCTTAATGTGCTCAGCAGCCTCCTTATAGAGAGCATATACACTTACTATTTTATTAGCTCTTTAACTTTTCTTCGTCCATAAAAGGTACAAGGAACGTTTAATTATACACTAATTATAAGGTACAAATTGTGATGTGTTTATATATACTGTATAAGTTATACTCATGTGAATATGTTATATCCATAGCTAATATGATTTCTGAAGGTCCATAAGTGGCCTTATATAATTATAATCCTCCTAATATCCATCCTGCTTACTCTGCTGAAGGTCCAAAAGTGGCCTCACCTGCTTCAAGGAGGTTAGAAAAAGAAAAGAAAATGAGGGTTGGAATTTGATTTATTCTGTTTTATACTAAAGGTACTACTTATGTAGTGGGCTGTATTAATATATTCCACACTATCTTGTATTAGCTCCAATTATTATCTTGTATGTCACTATGGTCATGGAGTGTAATGACTATTTACAGGGAGTGCAGAATTATTAGGCAAATGAGTATTTTGACCACATCATCCTCTTTATGCATTTTGTCTTACTCCAAGCTGTATAGGCTCGAAAGCCTACTACCAATTAAGCATATTAGGTGATGTGCATCTCTGTAATGAGAAGGGGTGTGGTCTAATGACATCAACACCCTATATCAGGTGTGCATAATTATTAGGCAACTTCCTTTCCTTTGGCAAAATGGGTCAAAAGAAGGACTTGACAGGCTCAGAAAATTAAAAAATAGTGAGATATCTTGCAGAGGGATGCAGCACTCTTAAAATTGCAAAGCTTCTAAAGCGTGATCATCGAACAATCAAGCGTTTCATTCAAAATAGTCAACAGGGTCGCAAGAAGCGTGTGGAAAAACCAAGGCGCAAAATAACTGCCCATGAACTGAGAAAAGTCAAGCGTGCAGCTGCCAAGATGCCACTTGCCACCAGTTTGGCCATATTTCAGAGCTGCAACATCACTGGAGTGCCCAAAAGCACAAGGTGTGCAATACTCAGAGACATGGCCAAGGTAAGAAAGGCTGAAAGACGACCACCACTGAACAAGACACACAAGCTGAAACGTCAAGAATGGGCCAAGAAATATCTCAAGACTGATTTTTCTAAGGTTTTATGGACTGATGAAATGAGAGTGAGTCTTGATGGGCCAGATGGATGGGCCCGTGGCTGGATTGGTAAAGGGCAGAGAGCTCCAGTCCGACTCAGACGCCAGCAAGGTGGAGGTGGAGTACTGGTTTGGGCTGGTATCATCAAAGATGAGCTTGTGGGGCCTTTTCGGGTTGAGGATGGAGTCAAGCTCAACTCCCAGTCCTACTGCCAGTTTCTGGAAGACACCTTCTTCAAGCAGTGGTACAGGAAGAAGTCTGCATACTTCAAGAAAAACATGATTTTCATGCAGGACAATGCTCCATCACACGCGTCCAAGTACTCCACAGCGTGGCTGGCAAGAAAGGGTATAAAAGAAGAAAATCTAATGACATGGCCTCCTTGTTCACCTGATCTGAACCCCATTGAGAACCTGTGGTCCATCATCAAATGTGAGATTTACAAGGAGGGAAAACAGTACACCTCTCTGAACAGTGTCTGGGAGGCTGTGGTTGCTGCTGCACGCAATGTTGATGGTGAACAGATCAAAACACTGACAGAATCCATGGATGGCAGGCTTTTGAGTGTCCTTGCAAAGAAAGGTGGCTATATTGGTCACTGATTTGTTTTTGTTTTGTTTTTGAATGTCAGAAATGTATATTTGTGAATGTTGAGATGTTATATTGGTTTCATTGGTAAAAATAAATAATTGAAATGGGTATATATTTGTTTTTTGTTAAGTTGCCTAATAATTATGCACAGTAATAGTCACCTGCACACACAGATATCCCCCTAAAATAGCTATAACTAAAAACAAACTAAAAACTACTTCCAAAACTATTCAGCTTTGATATTAATGAGTTTTTTGGGTTCATTGAGAACATGGTTGTTGTTCAATAATAAAATTAATCCTCAAAAATACAACTTGCCTAATAATTCTGCACTCCCTGTACTTTTTCTTTGAAGATACATATGTATTTGTTTCTTTAACCCTCAATAAAAATCTTTATTAAAAAAAAAAAAGCAACACACATAACCTCATCTCCATCAAATGCATCCCATACGCACACACTCCTTTCACTTGCGCACTATGGAACTCTCGCTCTGTCTGCAATAAACTTACAACCATTCATGACCTGTTTATTTCAAATTCTTTCACCCTTTTAGCAATTACCGAAACCTGCCTATCTCCTTCCGACACAGTTTCCACTGCTGCTCTCACACATGGTGGTCTTCACTTTAGCCATACCCCTAGGCCAGGTGATAAATGTGGTGGTGGTGTTGGGATCCTGCTCTCCCCTTCTTGCACCTACCATCAATCCCATCTCTCTCCTTCTCTTCCTTTGAAGTCCACTGTATTCGCCTGTTCTCCCCCCTCTCTCTCAAAGTGGCAGTGATCTATCGCCCTCCTGGACCTACCTCCCATTTCCTTGACAACTTTGCCGCCTGGCTTCCTCACTTTCTCTCTACAAATATACCAACCATAATCCTTGGGGACTTCAACATTTCCATTGACAACCCATCTGCCCCTGCTGCCTCTAAACTTCTTTAACTTACATCCTCATTTAGTCTCTCACAATCCACCCTATTCCCTACTCACCGTGATGGACACTCCATCGACCTGGTGTTTTCCTACCTCTGTTCTATATCTGACCTCACCTGTCGCCCTTTTCCCATTTCAGACCATCACCTGGTCACCTATAATATTAATGCAACAGCTAAACCAACTCCTCCATCCCGCCCCGCAGCTGTAGAAATCTGCATTCTGTGGATTGGCTCTAATTTTCAAAAGCCATTCAAGATCTCCTCCCTCTCACTTCCACTATAACCTGCCCTGATCTCGCAACATCCCACTATAACAAAACTCTCTCCTCTGCACTAGATACACTTGCCCCTCCCCAGCTGCGCAAAACATCACGCCATCAGTTGCAGCCCTGGCACTCTCAGCAAACACGCTATTTGCAAAAATGCTCCCGTACTGCTGAGCGTGTCTGGAGGAAAACTCACTCTGAACCTGACTTCATACACTATAAGTTTATGCTTCATTCATACACTTGTGCCCTTCACTTAGCCAAGCAAACCTACTTTTCCTCCCTTATATCTACTCTTTCCTCAAACCCTAAACGACTCTTCTCCACCTTTAACTCTCTCCTCTAACCTCCTGCTCCACCCCCCTCATCTGTCTTTAGTGCTCAAGACTTGGCAGACTACTTTTTAAACAAAACAAATTCTATCCGGAGCAACATCCCAACACCAACCTGCAATACTCCATCAACAGGCCCTGCCACTCCCTCTGCCACCCTCTGCATCCTCCATCCAGCCACTGAGAATGAAGTTTCCTCCTTGCTATCTTCCTCACGCCTCACTACCTGCCCACTTGACCCTATACCTTCCCATCTAATACCCTCCCTATCTTCTACCCTCATTCCTGCTCTTACCCACATCTTCAACCTATCTCTTTCTACCGGCTCATTCCGATCTTCATTCAAACATGCAATAGTCACTCCCATACTCAAAAAACCCTCCCTTGACCCTAATTCTCTTGAAAGCTACTGCCCAGTATCACTGCTCCCACTAACATCAAAACTCCTTTAAAAAATAGTTTATAATCGCCTAACCCACTTCCTGTCTGCCAACTCCTTGCTTGACCCCCTGCAATCCGGATTCCGCCCCAAACACTCAACTGAGACTGCCCTTACCAAGGTTACGAACAATCTTCTCTCTGCTAAAAATATAGGCCACTACTCCATACTCATCCTACTTGACCTCTCAGCTGCCTTCGACACAGTTGACCACCCCCTCCTCCTACAGACCCTTAGCTCTTTTGGCCTCTGTGGCACTGCTCTTTCCTGGTTTCACTCTTATCTTTCTCACAGGTCTTTTTCTGTGTCATTTGCCAATGACTCCTCCTCTCTAATGCCTCTGTCTGTTGGAGTACCTCAAGGATCTGTTCTGGGTCCTCTACTCTTCTCCATTTATACTTCTTCACTGGGTAAACTTATCAACAGTTATGGCTTCAAATATCACCTCTATGCTGATGACACCCAGATCTACCGCTCCACACCTGCTCTCTCTCCCTCTGTCCTTTCTCATGTCAGCAACTGCTTATCTTGTATTTCTTCCTGGATGGCCTCTCACCACCTAAAGATTAACATGTCCAAGACTGAGCTCCTTCTTATCCCCCCCTCAAGCTCTACGCCGACCTGTGACTTCTCTATCCCTGTTGACGGCATCACCATTTCCCCATCGCCCCAAGTCCGCTGCCTCGGAGTTACACTTGACTCAAATCTATCCTTCACCCCCCATATCCAATCGCTTTCTACATCCTGTCGCAACCATCTAAGCAACATTTCCAAGATTCAGACTTTTCTGTGCGCTAACACCACAAAGCAAATAATACACCCTTGTTATTTCCCGACTTGACTACTGCAATAACCTACTTACTGGCCTTCCTCTTTCCCGCCTCTCCCCTCTTCAATCCATCCTAAATGCCTCTGCCAGACTAATCCACCTTTCCCGCCGCTCTGTATCTGCTGAACCTCTCTGTGAGTCCCTTCATTGGCTCCCCATACACAGCAGAATTAAATTAAAAATTCTCACCCTTGCATACAAAGCACTCACCAACTTCGCTCCCCTCTACCTATCCTCTCTAATAAACAAGTATACTCCAGCCCACCCACTAAGATCCAACAAGGACCTGCTCCTTGCATCTGCAACTATCACCTCTTCTCATGCTAGACTGCAGGACTTCTGTTGTGCAGCACCTACCCTCTGGAACACTCTCCCTTGTGCTGTCATGCTTTGCCCTAATCTTTCTTCCTTTAAATGCTCCCTGAAGACTTTTCTTGTTCAGGGAAGCCTACCACCCAACTCAATAATAAATGAATTTCACTTACCTAACATTTCCCTCATATAACTCTGCATTAACATCTTTCTCAATCTTGCAGTCCTCACCTCATGTTTCCCAACCTCCTACCCTCCTAGATTGTAAGTTACCACGGGAATAGGGCCCTCGATTCCTCCTGTATGTGTTTGTAAATTCTGTCCTGTCTCTTAGTCTTAGAAGTTTTATACTATTGTTTTATCTAAATGATCTGTATCCATGGACAGCACTGCGGAATATGATGGCGCTTCATAAATAAAGTATAATAATAATAATAATAATAATAACTTAGCCAACCCAAAACATACCAACCTGCTGCACCGACATGCTCCTACCAGCAGGCCTTCCTACATAACTTAACCAACCCAAAACCTACCCACCTGCTGCACCGACATGCTCCTACCAACAGGCCTTCCTACATAACTTAACCAACCCAAAACCTCCCCACCTGCTGCACCTAAATGCTCCTACCAGCAGGCCTTCCTGCATAACTTAGCTAACCAAAAACCTTCCCACCTGCTGCACCTAAATGCTCCTACCAGCAGGCCTCCCTACATAACTTAACCAACCCAAAACCTTCCCACCTGCTGCACCTAAATGCTCCTACTAACAGGCCTTGCTACATAACTTAACCAACCCAAAACCTACCCACCCGCTGCACCTAAATGCTCCTACTAACAGGCCTTCCTACATAACTTAACCAACCCAAAACCTACCCACCTGCTGCACCTAAATGCGCCTACCAATAGGCTTTGCTACATAACTTAACCAACCCAAAACCTTCCCACCTGCTGCACCTAAATGTGCCTACCGTCCTCCATCAGGGATCAAGTCCTATAAAGTGTGGGAAATCACCAAGACCTCCACCTCCCCCTCACAATTAATATTGTTTTATATACACACACACTGTATTTATATGTATATAATCTATGCACTTTGGTTAATGAAAGAAAGTTAAATCCAATCAAAGGTTGAATGGTTGCCTTACCTGATAATCCTCCTCTGTCTCAGAGTCTCACCCACTAAAGGTGCAATAGCCCTATTTCTGCTGAGGGGAGCTACATAACCTCAGAGGAAACCACATAGAAAATAACAAATTAGCAAGCTACATAGAAATGTAAGCACCCTGTGTTACACACATTTCAGGGTGATCACACAGCAGGACCGCTGACAGGTTGCATTTAGGGTATTGTAGGAAATGTTAATTCCCATTACTAGAGGATCTCACTATCCCTCTAACCAGACTGTGGTCCAGTGCCTCCCACCAGCAGCAGCAGTGTTTGCTGAAGAGTTTCTGTTCTCTGTCTAGAGGGAACTTAGTTCCTCCTGCAAAAATAGTGCAGGAACTCCATTCCCATGTGTTGCTGCCCAACTTGTCCCCAGGCCTCTGTAAATAACTTAACCAACTCAAAACCTTCCAACCTGCTGCACCTAAATGTTCCAACCAGCAGTCCTCCCTACATAACTTAACCAACCCAAAACCTTCCCACCTGCTACACCTAAATGCTCCTACCAGCAGGCCTCCGTACATAACTTAACCAACCCAAAACCTTCCCACCTGCTGCACCTAAATGCTCCTACCAACAGGCCTCGGTACATAACTTAACCAACCCAAAACCTTCCCACCTGCTGCACCTAAATGCTCCTACCAGCAGGCCTCCCTACATAACTTAACCCACCCAAAACCTTCCAACCTGCTGCACCTAAATGTTCCATTCAGCAGTCCTCCCTACATAACTTAACCAACCCAAAACCTTCCCACCTGCTACACCTAAATGCTCCTACCAGCAGGCCTCCGTACATAACTTAACCAACCCAAAACCTTCCCACCTGCTGCACCTAAATGCTCCTACCAACAGGCCTCCGTACATAACTTAACCAACCCAAAACCTTCCCACCTGCTACATCTAAATGCTCCTACCAGCAGGCCTCCCTACATAGCTTAACTAACCCAAAACCTACCCACTTACTGCACCTAAATGCTCCTACCAACAGGCCTCTGTACATAACTTAACCAGACCAAAACCTACCCACCTGCTGCATCAAAATGCTCCTACCAGCAGGCCTCCCTACATATCGCAACCTACCCAAAACCTTCCCACCTGCTGCACCTAAATGCTCCTATCAGCAGGCTTCCCTACATAACTTAACCAACCCAAAACCTACCCACCTGTTGCACCTAACTGCTCCTACTAGCAGGCCTCCCTACATAACTTAACCAACCAAAAACCTACCCACCTGCTGCACCTAAATGCGCCTACTAGCAGGCCTCCCTACATAACTTAACCAACCCAAAACCTTCCCACCCGCTGCACATAAATGCTGCTACCAACAGGGCTTCTTTCATAACTTAACCAACCCAAAACCATCCCACCTGCTGCACCTAAATGCTCCTACCAGCAGCCCTGCCTACGTAACTTAACCAACCCAAAACCTTCCCACCCACTGCACATAAATGCTGCTACCAACAGGCCTTCTTTCTTAACTTAACCAACCCAAAACCTTTCCACCTGCTGCACCTAAATGCTCCTACCAGCAGGCCTCCCTACATAACTTAACCCACCCAAAACCTTCCAACCTGCTGCACCTAAATGTTCCAACCAGCAGTCCTCCCTACATAACTTAACCAACCCAAAACCTTCCCACCTGCTACACCTAAATGCTCCTACCAACAGGCCTCCGTACATAACTTAACCAACCCAAAACCTTCCCACCTGCTGCACCTAAATGCTCCTACCAACAGGCCTCCGTACATAACTTAACCAACCCAAAACCTTCCCACCTGCTACACCTAAATGCTCCTACCAGCAGGCCTCCCTACATAGCTTAACTAACCCAAAACCTACCCACTTACTGCACCTAAATGCTCCTACCAACAGGCCTCTGTACATAACTTAACCAGACCAAAACCTACCCACCTGCTGCATCAAAAGGCTCCTACCAGCAGGCCTCCCTACATAACGCAACCTACCCAAAACCTTCCCACCTGCTGCACCTAAATGCTCCTATCACCAGGCTTCTCTACATAACTTAACCAACCCAAAACCTACCCACCTGTTGCACCTAAATGCTCCTACCAGCAGGCCTCCCTACATAACTTAACCAACCCAAAACCTACCCACCTGCTGCACCTAAATGCACCTACCAGCAGGCCTCCCTACATAACTTAACCAACCCAAAACCTTCCCACCCGCTGCACATAAATGCTGCTACCAACAGACCTTATTTCATAACTTAACCAACCCAAAACCTTCCCACCTGCTGCACCTAAATGCTCCTACCAGCAGCCCTCCCTACATAACTTAACCAACCCAAAACCTTCCCACCCACTGCACATAAATGCTGTTACCAACAAGCCTTCCTACATAACTTAACCAACCCAAAACCTTCCCACCCGCTGCACATAAATGCTGTTACCAACAGGCCTCCGTACATAACTTAACCAACCCAAAACCTTCCCACCTGCTGCACCTAAATGCTCCTACCAGCAGGCCTTCCTACATAACTTAACCAACCCAAAACCTACCCACCTGCTGCACCTAAATGCTCCTACCAGCAGGCCTCCGTACATAACTTAACCAACCCAAAACCTTCCCACCTGCTGCACCTAAATGCCCCTACCAGCAGGCCTTCCTACATAACTTAACCAACCCAAAACCTACCCACCTGCTGCACCTAAATGCTCCTACCAGCAGGCCTCCGTACGTAACTTAACCAACCCAAAACCTACCCACCTGCTGCACCTAAATGCTCCTACCAGCAGGCCTCTGTACATAACTTAACCAACCCAAAACCTACCCACCTGCTGCACCTAACTGTTCCTACCAGCAGGCCTCCCTACATAACTTAACCAACCCAAAACCTTCCCACCCGCTGCACATAAATGCTGCTACCAACAGGCCTTCTTTCATAACTTAACCAACCCAAAACCTTCCCACCTGCTGCACCTAAATGCTCCTACCAGCAGGCCTCCCTACATAACTTAACCAACCCAAAACCTTCCCACCTGCTGCACCTAAATGCTCCTACCAGCAGCCCTCCCTACATAACTTAACCAACCCAAAACCTTCACACCTACTGCACATGAATGCTGTTACCAACAGGCCTTCCTACATAACTTAACCAACCCAAAACCTTCCCACCCGCTGCACATAAATGCTGTTACCAACAGGCCTCCGTACATAACTTAACCAACCCAAAACCTTCCCACCTGCTGCACCTAAATGCGCCTACCAGCAGGCCTTCCTACATAACTTAACCAACTCAAAACCTACCCAACCTGCTGCACCTAAATGCTCCTACCAGCAGGCCTCCGTACATAACTTAACCAACCCAAAACCTACCCACCTGCTGCACCTAAATGCTCCTACCAGCAGGCCTCCGTACATAACTTAACCAACCCAAAACCTACCCACCTGCTGCACCTAAATGCTCCTACCAGCAGGCCTCTGTACATAACTTAACCAACCCAAAACCTACCCACCTGCTGCACCTAACTGTTCCTACCAGCAGGCCTCCGTACATAACTTAACCAACCCAAAACCTTCCCACCTGCTGCACCTAAATGCTCCTATCAGCAGGCCTCTGTACATAACTTAACCAACCCAAAACCTTCCCACCTGCTGCACCTAAATGCTCCTATCAGCAGGCCTTCCTACATAACTTAACCAACCCAAAACCTTCCCACCTGCTGCACCTAAATGCGCCTACCAGCAGGCCTCCATACATAACTTAACCAACCCAATACCTACCCACCTGCTGCACCTAAATGCTCCTACCAAAAGGCCTCCGTACATAACTTGCCTACCAAAGGTCATTCCAATCCAAAAATGACCCATCTTTCCTTGATTTAATTTTTCTCAGTGATGCTTTTGATTGCTCACCAAATTACCTTCACTAATCGTCACTGAATACTCCTGATCAGTCATTTAGATTCTCCAGCTACAGCCACACCTGGACCACTACAAAAAATAAATAACTCTCCAGAGGTCCCTCATTATAAATTATAATGCTGAACATTTACTGGATAGAGTGAGGCAGAGCAGCTCTATCTATTTATAATTAGGCTGCCTGTATATTGATTGTAAATTAAGAAACCTACCAATACAATGAAATGTCATAATTTGGTTAATTTATCAAGGCCAAAGTGAAGGCAAAGATTTACTGGATTAACCAAAGTATCTGACCTTACATGTTACCAGTTTTTTTTACATTTCAATAAATCTCATAAGCATTATCAGCTGTAACTTTGAGACAAGGCCATGTATTACAATAGCTAGTTAGCTTGACATATCTGATTGCATAATGTATTGCCAACATTTAAAACAAAACCCTGTTTTATGCTATGACAGCTTTACTAAAATCCTTACAATATTCTTTTAGGCAAACCAGGCTGCTTCAATATTAAATAAAACATTGCTTTGTCAGGCTGTTTCTTTTTTTGCCTGAAAGATGTTCTCTAGTCTTATGTGCTGAAGTTACAGAAACGCTGTTTCATTATTATTGGATTTTCTATAAATGTCATACATATGGACCACATGCATGCTTTCAGATGCTCTGCCTTATTTCACACTTAGTTATGTTCCCTACCGCATTGATTACACTTAGTTTTGCCATTTACAGTGTATTTTACTAGTCTGTTATTCACATTATGCTTTTAAAGGGATAGCAGTTAGCACCCATATCTATCTGAAATATATTTGATACTTTTAATAGTGTTCTTTCTATTAGTATTAGTATTATTAGTAGTAGTAATAATAAAAATAATAATGATAAATATTATTAGCAATACACTGATAAAAATTCCTAGAGTGCAAATGTAATTTAATACGTTGACAAAAGGGTTATGTTTATGATTTTCTTGATAAGGATATAGAAGTCAAAACGATTTGTACCATTTAAAAAAACTTTCCAATTTACTTCTAATATCAAATTTACCTTTATATCTGGGTCCCCACTGTTGAAACTTACCATAACAGACTACTAGCACAGTGCTTCTCAAATTGTGGTGTGCCACAAATGAACTAGGTCTGTGCCACCAAATTTTGATAGTAAAAATACTTTTGGACAAATTACAATACACTTTTTTATTTCCATAAAAACTGTCAACAGCCTTGTATTTATGTAACTGCTTTATCTTTAGGTAAATGCTAAACTAAAGTACCACTAATTGACCACCAGTGATACAACAATGATTATGTTGGCTGTTTGGGTTGTATGGCAGGAGAGCCTTACCTAGAATCAGATATGACTAATCTAAATGCTATGCATATATCTTGTGTGTGTCACACATTTTACAATGAGTCCATGGTAACAAATAAGTTAGAAAAACATTTTAACACTAAGCAATCATCACTGTCACTTTTATTTTTGTCATGTCTTACTATAAAAATATATTGTAATAGAATTTTATTATAGTCAATTTAGAGTAAATTGTAAAATACAGTTAAATGGGGAGTAAAGTTATAATTAGACATTCATGATTTAGACAGCATACAATTTTAAACAATTTTCCAATTTACTTGTATTATTTAATTTGCTGTCTTCTCCTGTTATCCTTTGCTGAAACGTTTATCTAGGTAAGCTGAGGAGCAGCAAACAAACACCTAGATTACGAGTTTTGCGTTATGAGCTTTGCGGTGCTAATTTGCACTTTATTCTCACCTCTCACTTTCCTACATCGCTGGTATTACAGGTTTTTACAAACCCGGCGTTAAAAGGCAAGAAGTGAGCGTAGAGCAAAATTGTGCTCCATACCGCACTCCAATACCAGCGCTGCTTAAGTCAGCGGTAAACTGGTCGTACATGCTCGTGCACGATTTCCCCATAGGAGTCAACGGGGAGAGCCGGCTGAGAAAAAGTCTAAAACCTGTAAAAAGCAGCGTAAAACTCAGTAACGCAGCCCCATTGATTCCTATGGGGAAACTAACCCCGAGTCTAAACACCCCTAAGCTTACACTTATTAACCCCTAATCTGCCGCCCCCGACATCGCCGACACCTGCATTATATTTATTAACCCCTAATCTGCCGCTCCGGACACTACCGCCACCTACATTATACTTATGAACCCCTAATCTGCTGCCCCCAACATTCCCGAGACCTACATTATATTTATTAACCCCTAATCTGCCTCGTCGCTGCCACTATAATAAACATATTAACCCCTAAACCGCCACACTCCCGCCTTGCAAACATTAGTTAAATATTATTAACCCCTAATCTGCCGTCCATAACATTGCCGCCACCTAACTACATTTATTAACCCCTAATCTGCCGCCCAAACTTTGCCGCCACTATACTAAATGTATTAACCCCTAAACTTAAGCCTAACCCTAACACCCCCTAACTTAAATATAATTACAATAAATCTAAATAAAAATTACTATCATTACCTAAATAATTCCTATTTAAAACTAAATACTTACCTGTAAAATAAACCCTAAGCTAGCTACAATATAACTAACAGTTACATTGTAGCTGGCTTAGGGTTTATTTTTATTTTACTGGCAAGTTTGTATTTATTTTAACGAGGTAGAATAGTTATTAAATAGTTATTAACTATATATTTATTAAATAGTTTTATTTAGATTTATTTAAATTATATTTAAGTTAGGGGGTGTTAGGGTTAGACTTAGATTTAGGGGTTAATAAATATAATATAGTGGCGACGAGGTTGGTGGTGGCAGATTAGGGGTTAATAAATGTAGGTAGGTGGCAGCGATGTTAGGGGCGGCAGATTAGGGGTTAATAATATTTAACTAGTGTTTGTGATGCGGGAGTACGGCGGTTTAGGGGTTAACATGTTTATTATAGTGGCGGCGACATTGGGGGCGGCAGATTAGTGGTTAATAACATTATGTAGGTGTTGGTGATGTTGTGGGCAGCAGATTAGGGGTTAATAAATATAATGTAGGTGTCGGCGATGTTGGGGGCAGCAGATTAGGGGTTCATATGTATAATGTAGGTGGCGGCGATGTCCGGAGCTGCAGATTAGGGGTTAATAAGTATAATGCAGGTGGCGGCAATGTCGGGGGCAGCAGATTAGGGGTTAATAAGTGTAAGATTAGGGGTGTTTAGAATCGGGGTTCATGTTAGCGTGTTAGGTGTAAACATAAAATGTGTTTCACCATAGGAATCAATGGGGCTGCGTTACTGAGCTTTACGCTGCTTTTTGGCAGGTGTTAGACTTTTTCTCAGCCGGCTCTCCCCATTGATGTCTATGGGGAAATCGTGCATGAGCACGTACAACCAGCTCACCGCTGACTTAAGCAGCGCTGGTATTGGAGTGCGGTATGGAGCACAATTTTGCTCTACGCTCACTTCTTGCCTTTTAACGCCGGGTTTATGAAAACCTGTAATACCAGCGCTGTAGGAAAGTGAGCGGTGAGAATAACGTGCAAGTTAACACCGCACCCCTCATACCCCAAAACTCGTAATCTGGCCTTTTATATGCTTGTTTTAAAAAACAAAACCTAAATGCACCATTTTACAATACAATAGAAATATGGGCTACATCTAAGTGTTTGTATGTCATTTTTATATTCTTCTTTGGCAAGATTTTTATATTCTTCTTTGGCACAGTATAAAATGAAATCAGTAAACTATACCTTATCTACCCATCAAGGGCCGGAATTACATCTCAGGTGCCTTTGGGCAAAGAAATCTTAAGGGCCTCCCTCCAAAAAAAATTGAAAAAAATTGAGGGAAAACATTTTATTTAGCAAAAACAAAATACAGATTCCATGGCAAATGCAAGATAGTAGAAGCATCTGTGCCCTCGTTTTTTCTTATTTAATTAAAATGCTAAATCTATTAATCCTCAGTTTAGATACAGTATATACAGATCTTAAATATTATTGTATTCCATTTACTGTTTTCTCCACACACCCTAATTGATAGCATGATATTATTTGAGTATCCAGCTTTCTTCTAAAACCAAATATTTCTATCTTAGTGTGTCCTTAATCCTTTAACATATTTGAAACTTTTTATTAGATATGCAAGACACAGGCCTAGATTTGGAGTTTGGCGGTAGATGGGCTGTTAACGCTACGCGGGCTTTTTTCTGGCCGCACCATAAAATTAACTCTGGTATCGAGAGTTCAAAAAAATGCTGCGTTAGGCTCCAAAAAAGGAGCGTAGAGCATTTTTTCCGCAAATGCAACTCTCGATACCAGAGTTGCTAACGGACGCGGCCAGCCTCAAAAACGTGCTCGTGCACGATTCTCCCATAGGAAACAATGGGGCTGTTTGAGCTGAAAAAAAACCTAACACCTGCAAAAAAGCTGCGTTCAGCTCCTAATGCAGCCCCATTGTTTCCTATGGGGAAACACTTCCTACGTCTGCACCTAACACTCTAACATGTACCCCGAGTCTAAACACCCCTAACCTTACACTTATTAACCCCTAATCTGCCGCCCCCGCTATCGCTGACCCCTGCATTATATTATTAACCCCTAATCTTCCGCTCCGTAAACCGCCGCAACTTACATTATCCCTATGTACCCCTAATCTGCTGCCCCTAACACCGCCGACCCCTATATTATATTTATTAACCCCTAATCTGCCCCCCTCAACGTCGCCGACACCTGCCTACACTTATTAACCCCTAATCTGCCGACCAGACCTGAGCGCTACTATAATAAAGTTATTAACCCCTAATCCGCCTCACTAACCCTATCATAAATAGTATTAACCCCTAATCTGCCCTCCCTAAATTCGCCGACACCTAACTTCAATTATTAACCCCTAATCTGCCGACCGGAGCTCACCGCTATTCTAATAAATGTATTAACCCCTAAAGCTAAGTCTAACCCTAACACTAACACCCCCCTAAGTTAAATATAATTTAAATCTAACGAAATTAATTAACTCTTATTAAATAAATTATTCCTATTTAAAGCTAAATACTTACCTGTAAAATAAACCCTAATATAGCTACAATATAAATTATAATTATATTATAGCTATTTTAGGATTAATATTTATTTTACAGGCAACTTTGTAATTATTTTAACTAGGTACAATAGCTATTAAATAGTTAAGAACTATTTAATAGTTACCTAGTTAAAATAATAACAAAATTACCTGTAAAATAAGTCCTAACCTAAGTTATAATTAAACCTAACACTACCCTATCAATAAATTAATTAAATAAAATACCTACAATTACCTACAATAAAACCTAACACTACGCTATCAATAAATAAATTAAATACAATTTCTACAAATAACTACAATTACATAAACTAACTAAAGTACAAAAAATAAAAAAGAACTAAGTTACAAAAAATAAAAAAATATTTACAAACATAAGAAAAATATTACAACAATTTTAAACTAATTACACCTACTCTAAGCCCCCTAATAAAATAACAAAGACCCCCAAAATAAAAAAATGCCCTACCCTATTCTAAATTAATAAATTTAAAAGCTCTTTTACCTTACCAGCCCTGAACAGGGCCCTTTGTGGGGCATGCCCCAAGAAAATCAGCTCTTTTGCCTGTAAAAAAAAACATACAATACCCCCCCCCAACATTACAACCCACCACCCACATACCCCTAATCTAACCCAAACCCCCCTTAAATAAACCTAACACTGAGCCCCTGAAGATCTTCCTACCTTGTCTTCACCTCACCGGGTATCACCGATCGGTCCTGGCTCCGATATCTTCATCCAACCCAAGCGGGGGCTAGACATCCACTGAAGAAGTCCAGAAGAGGGTCCAAAGTCTTCCTCCTATCCGGCAAGAAGAGGACATCCGGACCGGCAAACATCTTCATCCAAGCGGCATCTTCGATCTTCTTCAATCCGGTGCGGAGCGGGTCCATGTTGAAGCAGCCGACGCGGATCCATCCTCTTCTTCCGGCGTCTCCCGACGAATGACGGTTCCTTTAAGGGACGTCATCCAAGATGGCGTCCCTCGAATTCCGATTGGCTGATAGGATTCTATCAGCCAATCGGAATTAAGGTAGGAATATTCTGATTGGCTGATGGAATCAGCCAATCAGAATCAAGTTCAATCCGATTGGCTGATTTGATCAGCCAATCAGATTGAGCTCGCATTCTATTGGCTGTTCCGATCAGCCAATAGAATGCGAGCTCAATCTGATTGGCTGATTGGATCAGCCAATCGGATTGAACTTGATTCTGATTGGCTGATTCCATCAGCCAATCAGAATATTCCTACCTTAATTCCGATTGGCTGATAGAATCCTATCAGCCAATCGGAATTCGAGGGACGCCATCTTGGATGACGTCCCTTAAAGGAACCGTCATTCGTCGGGAGACGCCGGAAGAAGAGGATGGATCCGCGTCGGCTGCTTCAACATGGACCCGCTCCGCAACGGATTGAAGAAGATCGAAGATGCTGCTTGGATGAAGATGTTTGCCGGTCCGGATGTCCTCTTCTTGCCGGATAGGAGGAAGACTTTGGACCCTCTTCTGGACTTCTTCAGTGGATGTGTAGCCCCCGCTTGGGTTGGATGAAGATATCGGAGCCAGGACCGATCGGTGATACCCGGTGAGGTGAAGACAAGGTAGGAAGATCTTCAGGGGCTTAGTGTTAGGTTTATTTAAGGGGGGTTTGGGTTAGATTAGGGGTATGTGGGTGGTGGGTTGTAATGTTGGGGGGGGTATTGTATGTTTTTTTTTACAGGCAAAAGAGCTGATTTTCTTGGGGCATGCCCCGCAAAGGGCCCTGTTCAGGGCTGGTAAGGTAAAAGAGCTTTTAAATTTATTCATTTAGAATAGGGTAGGGCATTTTTTTATTTTGGGGGTCTTTGTTATTTTATTAGGGGGCTTAGAGTAGGTGTAATTAGTTTAAAATTGTTGTAATATTTTTCTTATGTTTGTAAATATTTTTTTATTTTTTGTACTTTAGTTAGTTTATGTAATTGTAGTTATTTGTAGAAATTGTATTTAATTTATTTATTGATAGTGTAGTGTTAGGTTTTATTGTAGGTAATTGTAGGTATTTTATTTAATTAATTTATTGATAGGGTAGTGTTAGGTTTAATTATAACTTAGGTTAGGACTTATTTTACAGGTAATTTTGTTATTATTTTAACTAGGTAACTATTAAATAGTTCTTAACTATTTAATAGCTATTGTACCTAGTTAAAATAATTACAAAGCTGCCTGTAAAATAAATATTAATCCTAAAATAGCTATAATATAATTATAATTTATATTGTAGCTATATTAGGGTTTATTTTACAGGTAAGTATTTAGCTTTAAATAGGAATAATTTATTTAATAAGAGTTAATTAATTTCGTTAGATTTAAATTATATTTAACTTAGGGGGGTGTTAGTGTTAGGGTTAGACTTAGCTTAAGGGGTTAATACATTTATTAGAATAGCGGTGAGCTCCGGTCGGCAGATTAGGGGTTAATAATTGAAGTTAGGTGTCGGCGATGTTAGGGAGGGCAGATTAGGGGTTAATACTATTTATGATAGGGTTAGTGAGGCGGATTAGGGGTTAATAACTTTATTATAGTAGCGCTCAGGTCCGGTCGGCAGATTAGGGGTTAATAAGTGTAGGCAGGTGTCGGCGACGTTGAGGGGGGCAGATTAGGGGTTAATAAATATAATATAGGGGTCGGCGGTGTTAGGGGCAGCAGATTAGGGGTACATAAGGATAACGTAGGTGGCGGCGCTTTGCGGTCGGCAGATTAGGGGTTAATTATTGTAAGTAGCTGGCGGCGGCGTTGAGGGGGGCAGGTTAGGGGTTAATAAATATAATACAGGGGTCGGCGGTGTTAGGGGCAGCAGATTAGGGGTACATAAGGATAACGTAGGTGGCGGTCGGCAGATTAGGGGTTAAAAAATTTAAATCGAGTTGCGGCGATGTGGGGGGACCTCAGTTTAGGGGTACATAGGTAGTTTATGGGTGTTAGTGTACTTTAGGGTACAGTAGTTAAGAGCTTTATGAACCGGCGTTAGCCCAGAAAGCTCTTAACTCCTGCTTTTTTTCGGCAGCTGGAGTTTTGTCGTTAGAGCTCTAACGCTCACTTCAGAAACGACTCTAAATACCGGCGTTAGAAAGATCCCATTGAAAAGATAGGATACGCAAATGGCGTAGGGGGATCTGCGGTATGGAAAAGTCGTGGCTGAAAAGTGAGCGTTAGACCCTTACCTACACGACTCCAAATACCGGCGGTAGCCTAAAACCAGCGTTAGGAGCCTCTAACGCTGGTTTTCACGGCTAACGCCAAACTCCAAATCTAGGCCTCATATAGCAATGACTGGGGTAGAACTGCACGCTCATGGACACTTGCAGAAAAAAAAAAACTTAAAATAAGGGATTAAAGGGACACCCAAGCCAAAATAAACTTTTATGATTTAGATAGAGCATGCAGTTTTAAAGGGACAGTCTAGTCCAAAACAAACTTTCATTATTCAGATAGGGTATGTAATTTTAAACAATTTTCAAATTTACATCTATAACCAATTTTGCTTTGTTCTTTTGGTATTCTTAGTTGAAAACTAAACCTAGGAGGTTCATATGCTAATTTCTAAGACCTTGAATGCCTCTCATCTCAGGGCATTTTGACAGCTTTTCACCACTAGAGGATGTTAGTTCATGTATTTCATATAGATAACACTGTGCTCACAAACGTGGAGTTTCTAGGAGTCAGCACTGATTGGCTAAAGTGCAAGTCTGTCAAAAGAACTGAAATAAGGAGCAGTTTGCAGAAGCTTAGATACAAATTAATCACAGAGGTAAAAAGTGTTTTAATATAACTGTGTTGGTTATGCAAAACTAGGGAATGGGTAATAAAGGGATTATCTATCTTTAAAAAAAAAAAATATTCTGGTGTAGACTTTTAGATACTTTACAATTTACTTCCATTATCAAATTTTGCACATTCTCTTTATATGCACACTTTCTGGGCAACAAGATCTTACTGAGCATGTGCAAAAGCTTGTATACTAGGCTGTGATTGGCTGATGTCTGTCACATGAAATTGGGTGAAAAAATAAATTTGTCAGAAAAAAATCTACTGCTTATATAAATGTGAAACCATTGTCTTTTTATTATGCACTTCTACTACATTGAGTGGTCCTTTGAGTACACGAGGAGATAGAAATATTTGGGTTTAGCAGAAAGCTGGATACTCAAATACTAAATCTAATGAGTAAACCTGCAAGCTTCTGCTTATCCCATCTGCTTCATATATTCATTTTCACTATTGCTAAGTATAAATTGTTTGGCTATTTTATCTTAAACATATAGATATGTTATTTTTTATGTTTGATGATGGGAGATGAGTCTATTATTTTAGTCATGATGTTTAGGATTCTTATGATATGATATTACAGATCGTGCCGCTGTCGATTTAAATTACAGTTTGCTTTAAACAAAGATGCATGAGACAAGCAGATGAGGGGAATCTCCAGTACTCAAGAGAAGCTGAGTGTGGTGTGGGTGCTTTTTAGGGTTAGAGGAGGCTCAGGATTTGTGCAACTAAACAACAAAATACAGTGTTGTTCTTTCTCTCTTTCTCTCTTACAACATTTAAAGGGATACTAAACCCAAAATTGATCTTTCAGGATTCAGATAGAGCTTATAATTTTACTCCTATTATCAAATTGTTTTCATTTTCTTGCTATCTTTATTTGAAAAGCAGGAATGTAAGCTTAGCAGTCGGTCCATTTTTGGTTTAGCACCTGGGTAGCGCTTGTTGATTGGTAGCTAAATGCAACCACCTATCAGCAAGCGCTATCCAGGGTGCTGAACCAAAAATAGGCCAGCTACTAATCATAGATTCCTGCTTTTTCAATTAAAGATGGCAAGAGAATGAAGAAAATTTGATAATAGGAGTAAATTAGAAAGTTGCCTAAAATTGCATGCTCTATCTCACTCATGAAAGGAAAAATTTCGGTTTAGTATCTGTTTAATACTGGCAGAGAACACACAGGTGAAAATTACAACAGAATTTCCCATTAACTTACTCTATCAGCCATAAAAAGCAAAGTTTTCAATAGGTTTATAGTTAGATATTTGGAGAGATTTTAAATGGACACCAAACCCACATTTTTTCTTTCGTTATTCAGATAGAGCATGCAATTTTAAGCAACTTTCTAATTTACTCCTTTTATCAATTTGTGTTTGTTCTCTAGCTATCTTTATTTGAAAAAGAAGGAATCTAAACTTTTTTGGGGGGTTCAGAACTCTGGACAGCACTTTTTTTTGGTGGATGAATTTATCCACCAATCAGCAAGAACAACCCAGGTTGTTCACCAAAAATTGGCCGGCATCTAAACTTGCATCTCAAATAAAGATACCAAGAGAATTAAGACAATTTGATAATAGGAGTAAATTAGAAAGTTGCTTAAAATGTCATACTCTATCTGAGTCCTGAAAAAAAAAATTTGGGTTCAGTGTCCCTTTAAGTTTTCACTTTGACTTCTAGATTCCTGTTTGAGTTTAATTTGTTTTATCTTGTATGTATAAATATGGCAGTACTTTACAAATAAATAATAACAACATGTCAAGAAAAATAGTTTATTCAAAAAGGTCTTCTGTTCTTGGGAGATTCAACAGGATCTCTTGTACCGTTTCTCATAAAGTAGATGGGTCCACTCCTTACCTTTTCTGTAAAGATATTCATAGTTTGTAAATTACTCTATAGCATTTCTATGATTGAGACCCAATATTTCCAGGTAAATTATGATATTTAAGCTTTAAAATGTTTAGATTGTCATGATACACAACAGTTATCTGACGGCTAGATTACGAGTTGTGCGTTAGGCTGAAAAAGCAGCGTTAACAGGTCCTAACACTGCTTTCTCACTACCGCTGCTATTACGAGTCTTGCAGGTTTAGGGTCACCGCACACTTTTTTTGGCCTTACTGCAAAACGACTTACGTAAACTTCTTAAAGTCTTTTTTCTATGGGACTTCCATAGCGCCGATATTACGAGTCTGTCCTGGGAGGCCGAAAAGTGAGCGGTACACCCTACCCCGTCAAGAAACCTAACGCATTTAAAATTTAGTAGTTAAGAGTTTTATGGTATGCTAAAAAGTACACTAACACCCATAAACTACCTATTAACCCCTAAACCGAGGCCCTCCCGCATCGCAAACACTAAAATAAAATTTTTAACCCCTAATCTGCCGCTCCGTACATCGCCACAACTATAATAAACATATTAACCGCTAAACCGCTGCACTCCCGCCTCACAAACATTAGTTAAATATTATTAACCCCTAATCTGCCATCCCTAACATCGCTGCCACCTATCTACATTTATTAACCCCTAATCTGCTGCCCCCAACGTCGCCGACACCTACATTATATTTATTAACCCCTAATCTGCTGCCCACAACATCCCCGACACCTACATAATGTTATTAACCCCTAATCTGCCGCCCCCAACGTCCCCTCCACTATAATAAACACGTTAACCCCTAAACCACCATACTCCCGCATCGCAAACACTAGTTAAATATTATTAACCCCTAATCTGCCGTCCCTAACATCGCCGCCACCTATCTACATTTATTAACCCATAATCTGCTGCCCCCAACGTCGCCGCCACTATACTAAATGTATTAACCCCTAAACCTAAGTCTAACCCTAACCCTAACACCCCCTAACTTAAATATAATTACAATAAATCTAAATAAAAATTTATATTATTACCTAAATAATTCCTATTTAAAACTAAATACTTACGTATTAAATAAACCCTAAGCTAGCTACAATATAACTAATAGTTACATTGTAGCTATTTTAGGGTTTATTTTGATTTTACAGGCAAGTTTGTATTTATTTTAACTAGGTAGAATAGTTATTAAATAGTTATTAACTATTGAATTAATACCTAGCTAAAATAAATACAAAAGTACCTGTAAAATAAAACCTAACCTAAGTTACAATAACACCTAACACTACACTATAATTCAATAAATTAACTAAATTAAATACAAGTAAATAAATTAACTAAATTAAATACAATTACCTAAATTAAATTAGCTAAAGTACAACCCCCCCCACTAAATTACAGAAAATAATAAACAAATTACAAGATATTTAAACTAATTACACCTAATCTAATAGCCCTATCAAAATAAAAAAGCCCCCCCTCCAAAAAAAAAAGCCTAAACTAAACTATCAATAGCCCTTAAAAGGGCCTTTTGCGGGGCATTGCCCCAAAGTAATCAGCTCTTTTACCTGTAAATAAAAATACAAAGAAACCCCACAACAGTAAAACCCACCACCCACACAACCAACCCCCCAAATAAAATACTCTCTAAAAAAACCTAAGCTCCCCATTGCCCTGAAAAGGGCATTTGAATGGGCATTGCCCTTAAAAGGGCAGTTAGCTCTTTTGCAGCCCAAACCCTAATCTAAAAAATAAAACCCACCCAATACACCCTTAAAAATACCTAACAATAACCCCCTGAAGATCGACTTACTGTTCTGAAGACCGGACATCCATCCTCAACAAAGCCGGGAGAAGTTCTCATTGAAGCGGCAAGAAGTCCTCAACAAAGCCGGGAGAAGTCTTCATCCAAGCCGGGCGAAGTGGTCCTCCAGACGGGCAGAAGTCTTCATCCAGACGGTATCTTCTATCTTCATCCATCTGACGCGGAGCGTCTCCATCTTCAAGACATCCGGCGCGGAGCATCCTCTTCAAACAACGGCTTCTTATTGAATGACGGTTCCTTTAAGTGGCATCATCCAAGATGGAGTCCCTTAGATTCCGATTGGCTGATAGAATTCTATCAGCCAATCGGAATTAAAGTAGAAAAAATCCTATTGACTGATTCAGTCAGCCAATAGGATTGAGCTTGCATTCTATTGGCTGATTGGAGCAGCCAATAGAATGCGAGCTTAATCCTATTGGCTGATTGGATCAGCCAATAGGATTGAACTTCAATCCTATTGGCTGATTGCATCAGCCAATAGGATTTTTTCTACCTTAATTCCAATTGGCTGATAGAATTCTATCAGCCAATCAGAATCTAAGGGACGCCATCTTAGATGACATCACTTAAAATAACCGTCATTCAGTAAGAAGCCGTCGTTTGAAGAGGATGCTCCGCACTGGATGTCTTGAAAATGGAGCAGCTCCGTGTCAGATAGATGAAGATAGAAGATGCTGTCTGGATGAAGACTTCTGCCCATCTTGAGGACCACTTCGCTCGGCTAGGATGAAGACTTCTCCCGGCTTCTTTGAGGACTTCGGCCAGGTTGGATGAAGACTTCTGCTGCTTCCTTGAGGATGGATGTCTGGTCTTCAGAACAGTAAGTCGATCTTCAGGGGGTTAGTGACGTGTTAGGTTTTTTAAGGGTGTATTGGGTGGGTTTATTTTTTAGGTTAGGGCTTTGGGCTGCAATAGAGCTAAATGCCCTTTTAAGGGCAATGCCCATCCAAATGCCCTTTTCAGGGCAATGGGGAGCTTAGGTTTTTTAGATAGTATTTTATTTGGGGGGTTGGTTGTGTGGGTGGTGGGTTTTACTATTGGGGGGGGTTGTTTGTATTTTTTTTTACAGGTAAAAGAGCTGATTACTTTGGGGCAATGCCCCGAAAAAGGCCCTTTTAAGGGCTATTGATAGTTTAGTTTAGGCTAGGGTTTTTTGGGGGGCTTTTTTTATTTTGATAGGGCTATTAGATTAGGTGTAATTAGTTTAAATATCTTGTAATTTGTTTATTATTTTCTGTAATTTAGTGGTTTTTTTTTGTACTTTAGCTAATTTAATTTAATTTAATTTAGGTAATTGTATTTAATTTAGTTAATTTATTTAATTATAGTGTAGTGTTAGGTGTTATTGTAACTTAGGTTAGGTTTTATTTTACAGGTACTTTTGTATTTATTTTTGCTAGGTAGTTATTAAATAGTTAATAACTATTTAATAACTATTCTACCTAGTTAAAATAAATACAAACTTGCCTGCAAAATAAAAATAACCCCTAAGCTAGATACAATGTAACTATTAGTTATATTGTAGCTATCTTAGGGTTTATTTTATAGGTAATTATTTAGTTTTAAATAGGAATTATTTAGGTAATAATATAAATTTGTATTTAGATTTATTGTAATTATATTTAAGTTAGGGGGTGTTAGGGTTAGGGTTAGACTTAGGTTTAGGGGTTAATACATTTAGTATAGTGGCGGGGACGTTGGGGGCGGCAGATTAGGGGTTAATAAATGTAGGTAGGTGGCGGCGATGTTAGGGACAGCAGATTAGGGGTTAATAATATTTAACTAATGTGTGTGAGGCGGTGTTTAGGGGTTAATATGTTTATTATAGTGGTGGCGACGTTGGGGCGGCAGAGTAGGGGTTAATAAGTGTAGGTAGGTTGCGGCGACATTGGGGGCGGCAGATTAGGGGTTAATAAGTGTAGGTAATTTGCTTCGACATTGGGGGCGGCAGACTAGGGGTTAATAAAAATAATGTAGGTGTAGGAGATGTTGGGTCAGCAGATTAGGGGTTCATAAGTATAATGTAGTTGGCGGCAGTGTCCGGAGGGGCAGATTAGGGGTTAATTAGTATAATGTAGATGTCGGTGATGTCGGGGGCGGCAGATTAGGGGTTAATAAGTATAATGTAGGTGTTGGCGATGTCGGGGGCGTGTTTAGACTCGGGGTTCATGTTAGGGTGTTAGGTGTAAACATAAATTTTATTTCCCCATAGGAATAATGGGGCTGCGTTACTGAGTTTTATGCTGCTTTATTGCAGGTATTAGTCTTTTTTTCAGCCGGCTCTCCCCGTTGATTGCTATGGGGAAATCATGCTCGAGCACGTATGACCAGCTCACCGCTAACGTAAGCAGCACTGGTATTGAAGTGAGATATGGAGCTAAATTTTGCTCAACGCTCACTTTTTGTCTTTTAACGCCGGGTTTGTAAAAACTCGTAATACCAGCGCTGCAGGTAAGTGAATAGTGATAAAAAACTGTTGGTTAGCACCGCCTAGCCTCTAACGCAAAACTTGTAATGTGGCCATTATTTTTTTAACATTATTACAATATTTACATTAAAGGGACATAAAGGCCAACATTTTTCTTTCATGATTTAAATAGAGCATACAATTAAACAACTTTCCAGTTTACTTCTATTATCACATTTTCTTTGTTTTTTGTTATCCTTTGTTGAAAAGCAGTAAGGTAAGTTCAGTAGTGTGCACATCTTCAGTACTATATGGCAGCCGTATTGGAACAATGTTATACATTATAACAAGAACACTAAATGGCAGCACTATTTCCTGTCATGTGGTTCTTCAGACATGTGCATGCTACCTAGCTAGATATCTCTTCAACAAAGGATAACAAGAGAACAAGGCACATTTGATAATAAAAATAACACCTTATGAAAATAATTTTTGGTTTCATCAATTTGAAAAGGCAGGAGTCAAGTCATAAGCACACTTGGGTGCTACTCGATTGCGCTTCTATTAGGGTTGCTTGCAGACACAAAACACATTACTCAGACATGAGCAGTGTTTTCATTCTTTTATTGACTGGAGACTTTACTTTTTCTTGCAATCATCATCTTTTCTGCTCCTCTTTCCCCTATTCATCACCTAGCTGGATTCTCTTCTAATCTTTTCTTGTTTGAAATGTTCTTTATTTATTTTACCAACATGCACTTTCTGTTAATATCATCAAGCTCCAACTGCACAATGCTTGGAAATATGCTAATAATTTAAATAAAAAGGCACAGTTTATAATAACTTGTAACATGTGCATATCATTAGAAAATAAAAGGATATTGAAATCTGATGCTTTTCCTAGACACTGCTGTGTTTCCTGCAATGCCCCAACAGCACTTATACAACAGTTTTACAGATATATTAAACTCTGAAATGTCATAGATTATATAGACAACAGAGCAGTCTACATTAAATGTACAGAATTCTCCATTTTTTATCTATCATATAAAAGAGTAAAATTAAAAAAAAATTGAAAAAAATGTTGAACAAATCCTTCTTAGAATTAAAGGGACACTAAACCCAATGTTTTTCTTTCATGATTCAGATAGAGCAATGCGCATGCAATTTTAAGCAACTTTCTAATTTACTCCTATTATCAATTTTTCTACGTTCTCTTGCTATCTTTTTTTAAAAAGCAGGAATGTGATGCATAGGAGCCGGCCCATTTTTGGTTGAGAACCTGGGTTATGCTTTGCTTATTATTGGGTAAATGTAAACCTTCAATAAACAAGCTCTATCTATTGTGCTGAACCTAAAATGGGCTGGTTGCTAAGATTTACATTCCTGCTTTTAAAATAAAGATAGCAAGAGAATGAAGAAAAATTGATAATAGGAGTAAGTTGCTTAAGATGTCATGCCCTATCTGAATCATGAAAGAAAAAACTTGGGTTCAGTGTCCCTTTTAACACAGTAGTATGAGTTGAACAGTTCTTGATGAGACGCACTTGATGATTAAAACAACTCCTACAGTTTTGTTGGAAAAGATAGACACACCAGGGACATATAGGCTAGATTAGAAGTGGAGCGCTAATTTATTGCGCGCCTTTGAATGGGCAAATTCGCCCATTACAAGTGGCTGATTATTGCTACTGTGAGCTCGCTGTAGCAATTAGCACTCAGAAAATTAACTAGAGATCAGATTCCCCAATTGCCCCCAAAATAGAGTATATTTTATTTTTTTATTAAAAAAAATTGTATTTTTTTTAAATAAAAACAACTGCACTAAGCAGTTTTCTGGGCTAAAGTTTGCGGGTGTGGGGTGTAAGAAAAAAAAGTGCCTTTACATTGTGCTCTATGGGAATGTGTATATATAAACAGTATATATATATATATATATATATAGTATTCAAGAAAAGGTACCAGCGCTCAGTTGTTCCACAAACAGATAGGTCAATGTATAGGTAAAGGTAGTGAAATATTGAGTAAAATGTTTATAAATTACAACACCAATTTAAGAGCTATATATAGGTCTTGGATGTGTGTGTTCCCTGTGAAATCTTAATAAACTCTTGATAAACTTATATGGTGTGGGTATTGAGCTGCATGAATGTATACGATTCAGTGTACCCCTGACACTGATGAAAAATTATATACAAGAGAAATGTCGAAAGATATTCAGCGCTACAAATACTAAGAATATGTAAATATATATAAAGTTCTATCAAATGAAATGAAATGTCTCTCGGTTGAAGTAGACAAATGTCCTTTGTCTCACAAAAAAAGTTCAGGTGATGAATAAGAACAGGTAAGGTGAATATTATACGTTCAAGATGTATTTTGTCAACAAAACTTAACGATAACTGTAACACTGGTACTAGGAGACCAGTGGTATGCCCTTACCAGAGGGTACCTCAATCATATGAGGTAATGTCTGAGTGTCTGGTTGGTATCTCTCCGGTGTGTCTTGGCAGTCTTTCCTGTGTTGGGAGATGTTCTTATCTTTTATTTCTTTTATTTCATGCCAGGCTTGTGTATGGTGCTTTCAACCTTGGAGTCTCCTGCTCTCCGGTATTGTTGACTTGGTATCTCTCCGCAGTATGGTAGTGCGATCTGGATCTTGGCTCTCACCGTGTAGGATGAAATATGGCAAAGAAAGAAAAAGAGTACGTTGATTACTGGAATTTTCCTTTTTTCCACCTCACAATCTCCTCAGCTCAGCAGAGTAAGTTCTGTGTAATGTGATAAAAGTGTTACAGTTATCGTTAAGTTTTGTTGACAAAATACATCTTGAACGTATAATATTCACCTTACCTGTTCTTATTCATCACCTGAACTTTTTTTGTGAGACAAAGGACATTTGTCTACTTCAACCGAGAGACATTTCATTTCATTTGATAGAACTTTATATATATTTACATATTCTTAGTATTTGTAGCGCTGAATATCTTTCGACATTTCTCTTGTATATAATATATATATATATATATATATATATATACTGTATATATAGACAGTATCTCACAAAAGTGAGTACACCCCTCATATTTTTGTAAATATTTAATTATATTTTTTTATGTGACAACACTGAAAAAATGACACTTTGCTACAATGTAAAGTAGTGCGTGTACAGCCTGTATAACAGTGTAAATTTGCTGTGCCCTCAAAATAACTCAACGCACAGCCATTAATGTCTAAACCGTAGGCAACAAAAGTGAGTACACCCCTGGAAGTGGAAATGTCCAATTTTGGTCCGATTAGCCATTTTCCCTTCCTGGTGTCATGCGACTCGTTAGTGTTACAAGGTCTCAGGTGTGAATGGGGAGCAGGTGTGTTAATTTTGGTGTTATTGCTCTCACACTCTCTCATACTTGTCACTGGAAGTTCAACATGACACCTCATGACAAAGAACTCTCTGAGGATCTGAAAAAATAATTGTTGCTCTACATAAAGATGGCCTAGGCTATAAGAAGATTGCCAAGACCCTGAAACTGAGCTGCAGCACGGTGGGCAAGACCATACAGCCGTTTCACAGGACAGGTTCCACTTAGAACAGGCCTCGCCATGGTCGACCAAAGAAGTTGAGTGCACGTGCTCAGCGTCATATCCAGAGGTTGTCTTTGGGAAATAGACGTATGAGTGCTGCCAGCATTGCTGCAGAGGTTGAAGGGGTCAGCCTGTCAGTGCACAGACCATACGCCGTACAGTGCATCAAATTGGTCTTCATGGCTGTCGTCCCAGAAGGAAGCCTCTTCTAAAGATGATGCACAAGAAAGCCCGCAAACAGTTTGCTGAATACAAGCAGACTAAGGACATGGATTACTGGAACCATGTCCTGTGGTCCGATGAGACCAAGAAAAACCTATTTGGTCCAGATGGTGTCAAGCGTGTGTGGCGGCAACCAGGTGAGGAAAACAATGACAAGTGTGTCTTGCCTAAAGTCAAGCATGGTGGTGGGAGTGTCATGGTCTTGGCCTGCATGAGTGCTGCCGGCACTAGGGAGCTACAGTTCATTGAGGGAACCATGAATGCCAACATGTACTGTGACATACTGAAGCAGAGCATGATCCCCTCCCTTCGGAGACTGTGCCGCAGGGCAGTATTCCAACAGGATAACGATCCCCAAACACACCTCCAAGATGACCACTGCCTTGCTAAATAAGCTGAGGGTAAAAGTGATGGACTGGCCAAGTTTTTCTCCAGACCTCAACCCTATTGAGCATCTGTAGGGCATCCTCAAATGGAATGTGGGAGATCGCAAGAACTCCAGTGGTAACCTGTGACGCTCTGGTGAACTCCATGCCCAAGAGGGTTTAGGCAGCACTAGAAAATAATTGTGGTCACACAAAATATTGACACTTTGGGCCCAATTTAGACATTTCCACTTAAGGGTGTACTCACTTTTGTTGCCAAATGTTTAGACATTAATGACTGTGTGTTGAGTTATTTTGAGAGGACAGTAAATTTACACTGTTATTCAGGCTGTACACTCACTACTTTATATTGTAGCAAAGTGTCAGCCTCAGTGTTGTCACATGAAAAGATAAAATAAAATATTTACAAAGTGAGGGGTGTACTCACTTTTGTGAGATACTGTGTATATATATATATATATATATATATATATATATATATATATGAATATATACATATATATTTAGGTGTTAACAGGTGTATATACACATATAATCACATAAATATATACAGTGTAGGGTTGCACCGATACCGATACTAGTATCGGTATCGGTACCGATACCAAGTATTTGCATGAGTACTTGTACTCGTGTAAATGCACCGATACTTAAACCGATACCTCCACTTCCTACTCGTATGCTATCTTGTGGCATTTTTTTCAAACTGCATGTTCCCATTTCATTTTAAAATGGAGTGGAGACTAAACTAAAAATTGTTTACTACTGTTCTGCCAATACAAATTGCTGTTATTTGTATTATTGTAGGAGAGATCACTGTATCTCATTCAGACAAACCCCTGAAGTACTGGGCGGTTAATAAACAGCTAAAATGGCCCAAAAATATCTTTCTGCCCCATGCAGAAGTGTGGAAAGTGAAAGACTGTTCAACTTAGAGTCGACCCTCCATACAAATGTCATATTGATATTATATAACAGCCCTACAACCCAATTGCATCACCCCTTTAAATGTAATATTTTATTGTAATATTTTTTATTTATAAACATGTTCAGAGAACTTTGTGACAAATAAAACTGTTTTATTATTTCATAATATCTTTTGAATTACAGTCCTCTATAATTATAAAGAAGGAATCTTTTTTTTTTAAATATCTTTATTTTTGTGTGCCACATTCAGGAAGACAAATACATCATATATTCAGTACAACCATCAAATGATAATTCAACAACATTCTTTTCAACATGAGAGACTGGTCTGGACCATTTGTGCCCCTAGCTATGGGGCAGCTAAGGCTTACATGGTGAATACAGTACCAATTAATAGATTAAATAGACTCATGTAGCATGATTTAGTCCTCCCTCAGGGCACTTTTTGTAACATACAAACAAAACAAACAAATTCTGATAACTAATTGAACAATGATATTTTCCAACTCGGATTACTCACCTCTTCTCCCCCCTCCTTCAGTCCCTAGTTAATCGAATACCCACTCCTCTCTCAAATTGGCTTCAAGTATGTACTCCGTGTTTTTAAATGGTGTTATAATGATCTTTTGTAGCTCTGTTGGGAGTGTGTGTATGAAGGGTTCCCATTTAGTGACGAAAGATTTAACTCTCTTAGTCATGTCGCCTAGTCCATCTGATTGTTCGATAAACAATTGATTAAGCAATGTCTGTCTCAATTGTGTCACAGTAGGTGGATTAAGTTTGAGCCAGTTTTGGAATATTAAGCGCCTGGCTACCAAAACTATGTTAGAGATGAATATCTTAAGTTGTCTTGGGATATCCCCAAAATCCAACAGTACAATGTTTCTAAACGTTAGTTCAGGAATGTGGGAATGTGTGTTCAGAGTCGCCCAGTAATTTGTCATTTTCCAAAACTTAACTAATTTGGGACAGCTCCACGTCATGTGCTTAATGTCTGCATCTGTATTCCCGCACTTTGGACATTTGTCTTCTCTGTCGGTTTTCCATTTTTGGTATTTCTTGGGTGTTATGTAACTATCATGCATGAGTTTGAAGTGTGACTCCCTTACATCTGAAGAGAGAGTGGCACTTTTGACTTTAAGGATACTCTCCTCTATGTCTTTACCAGTGACTACCTCCCCCAGCAAAGAACTCCAAACCTCAGCTATTTTACTGCTGCACGATGTGTTAGTTGAGTTGTTCAGGGTCATGTAAAGTGGGGAGATGGATGTATTGCCCTGCTCTGCTAACTGCATTACTCGTTTAATATGGAATTGTGTGGCTTCTTGATTCTCCTTTTGTAGTGCTGTGTGATAATGCCTAGCCTGAAGGTACGCATAGTGGTGTGTGGTGGGCATCCCAAATGTCCGTCTCAAGTCTTCAAATGATTGCATGTGTTCCCCCCCTGGTGTCAGGGTCTGGCCCACTGTTCTTAATCCTAACTCTCTCCATCTAGCAAATGCTTCGGATGTAATACCCGCAGGGAATTCAGGGTTCCCTCCCCAGGGCAAGTAGGTCCGCAGTTTATTGTTACCTCCCAAATATTTGCAGGCCAACCTCCAGGCTCTGGCAGGTTGATTCAGCAAATCAATGTCTGTCAAGTATTTAGTAGCTTGTGAGTGTGTCAAGTGTGGTATCATGTCTAATGTCCAGGGTTTTATTAGTGCATTCTCTAGTTTAATGTTTGTAAATTTTTCTTTCCCGGTTAGCCAGTCAATGGCGAATTTGCACTGAGCTGCCCAGTTATAGAGTTCAAAGTTGGGCAGTGCTAAGCCTCCCATCTCTCGGGCCGCCGTGAGTTTTAAGTAGCTGACCCTATGTTTCTTATTAGTCCAAACGAACTGGAGGACCATATGGACCACATTTTGCAGATCTGACTTTTTAAGGAGAAAGGGTAACGTCTGAAAGTAATAAAGCATTTTTAGGAAAAATACCATTTTTATGAGTCCCACTCTACCAGAGAGGGACAGCGGGAGCGGGGACCATGTTTTAAGCATATTTTTCAAGTTTCTCAGCAGGGGACCATAATTAATCGAGTACCACCTCCGTGGATCAGTATGTAGGGTTATTCCCAAATATTTAAAGTTTCCTTCAACCACCTTAAAATCAAAGTTTGGGATTAGTCTATCTCCTTTGGCAAGTAACCATATTAATTCTGTTTTATCCGTGTTAATCACGTACCCTGAGATCTTACTAAACTCCTCAATCAACTCCATCACCCTAGGAATATTCCTACAGGGGTCTTGAATAAACAGTACCATATCGTCGGCAAAAAGCGAGATATGTGAGACCGTGTCTCCTATCTGCATTCCTTCCAATTGTGCCCTAATTTTCCACGCCAGAGGTTCAATCGCAATATCAAAAAGAAGCGGAGACAGGGGGCAGCCCTGCCTCGTGCCTCTATGGAGCATGAAGGGTGGGGTAGCCGTTCCATTCACAAGAATGGAGGCCTGCGGAATCTTGTATAGGTTGGATATCGCCCTTACAAATGGACCCTCTATCCCCATTTTTCCAAGAGTGTGGAAAAGATGTTCCCACAGGACCTTATCAAAGGCTTTTTCAGCATCGATCAGCAAAAAGGCTGCTTCCTTATGATTGCTCCTTTCCTTGTTGTCTTGTGAGATCCTCCAATAGTACTGTATGATTGTTTGAACTTTTCTGATATTAAGCACCGAGGATCGTCCTTTAACAAAACCTGTCTGATCACTGTGGATTAGTGACGGCAGTACATTAGCTAGCCTGTTTGCTAAGATTTTTGTAAGGATTTTATAATCCTGATTCAACAGGGATATAGGCCGATAGGATTGGGGTAGAAGGGGATCGCAACCTTCTTTTGGTATAATACTGATGTGGGCTTCTGCAAATCTAGACGATGGTACCACCGTATCATCCAATAGTCCATTAAATAACCTTGAAAGGGGTTCAGCTATATCTGGCCCCATGATTTTGTAGAACTCCACCGGCAGCCCGTCCGGGCCGGGGGACTTCTCTAATTTCAAACCTTTAATTGTGTCTACAATTTCCTCTGTGGTAATAGGGGAGTTAATTCCCCTGAGTTGGTCCTGCTCTATTTGTGGCAGCTGGATGGGGCCCCAAAACCTGTCTCTGTCAGAGTCGTGTATATGTTGTTTAGAGTAGAGACCTCTATAGAAATTAGTGAATGCATTTTGAATGTCTGTTTCCCTATTAAGTATGGCAGCTCCTTGTTTAATCGCTAGAATTGAGCTTCTCTTTCTGGTCAGTTTAGTCACTCTAGCCAGTAATTTCCCAGTTTTACTTCCAAACCTGTAATATTTAGCTTGCGTTTTGGAATAAGCTCTGTTGGTTTGTTGAAAGATGTAGTTGTCCCTAAGTGTTTTAGCTTCCTTATATTTATATCTGGTTATGGTGTTGGGATTTCTAAGGTATCTATTCCTAGCATTTATAAGGCGTACTAAAAGCTGTTCTGTTTTTTGCTTGTTTTGTTTTTTAAATGATGCAGCGTAAGTTGATATGGTTCCCCTCAGAACTGCCTTGGCCGTTTCCCAAAATAAGAGAGGGTCGTCTATGTGTTCTCTATTAAGGTCCATGTATGTGTGCCATTCTCCAAGGATATGCCTATAGAAGTTTGGGTCCCTATATAGGTAAGTTGGGAAAATCCATTTATTGGGTGTGCGAGCGATGCCACCCCCATGGACCTTGATCCCTATAGGAGCGTGGTCGGAGATTGTAATAGGGTCTACCACAGCCTCTGCTACTCTTGGGCAGAAGCTCGAGGAAACCAGAAAATAGTCTAATCTCGAAAGAGTGTCCTTTGCCACCGACATACATGTGAATTCCCTACTTTCTGGGTGTTTGGCTCTCCACACATCTTGCAAGTTCAGAGATCTCGCCAATGTGCGTATAATCAGTGACTCCTTTTTTGAGTTCTGTACTCTGAGTGCTGAAGGGGTGTTTCTGGCTGGGTTAGAAAATCTGTCAGCGGGGACCTGTGGGGCAATGTTAAAATCTCCTCCAATGAGGAGAGGTAAGGTGGTAAACTTCAACATTTCTGAGTGTAGTGTCTTCCAGAACATTTGCTTCTGGGTTTGCGGTCCATATACACCAACTAGCGCAAAAGACAACCCCCCCGCTTCTAGCTGAATCATGATATATCTACCTTCTTGATCAATTAGTGTTTTGGTAATTGAGTATTGTAAGGACTTCTTAAACAGGACAGCTACCCCCCTAGCCCTTCTCTGCTCATATGGCGTATAAATAACTTCTCCCACCCAACTCTGCCTCAGCTTCTGGTGTTCTAGTTGTGAAAGGTGTGTCTCTTCCAGAATAGCAATATCAGTTCCTCTAGAATGCAAATACCTTAATATTGATCTACGCTTTTGAGGGGACGTAATACCTCCCACATTCCAACTCATGATAGATAGGTTGCTACATGACATGAGGGACTGTGTTATGTGCTTGATGTGCAGATGTGCGTGTTATTGTGGGGAGATGTGCTATGACAGTTGTGAAATACCTTGGGAGTTTCGTCAGTATTGTGACAATGTTCTTCCGACTATGACTAACTTCCCCCCTCACTGGTTCCCCGGGAGAGAGGCAAGCATCCTGTTGGCTAGATAAAAAAGAATTAATTAAATAACATACAAAACAGTTTTGAACAAACAATGACATTTCTATCAAGTCACACCAATTTTCCTTCAACACTAGATTGGTGTGCATAGTGCAATTTGGTGTGTGCAGTACACTTCCCCCTGATTCAAAATTCCCTGATATAAGGCAAGTTTATATATTCTTAGTTTCCATTCCCTCCTTCTCTTTTCTCTCTTATTCTTTCCCTTTCATGGGCAATTTCAGCCTAAGAAATTGAGCTACTGAGAAATGGCTTAAATGTAGCGTTCTTCCCCTTCTAATATGAGTAATTAGTTAGTTAGTTAGTTACCTCCCCAGATCTCCTTTCTAGCAGCTACGATAAGTACATAAGTATTCAAGGGAGGATCGCCTTCCACCTCTCCAATTCAGGCTTACGACAATTAGTGGCTATTTATATGGACTGCAACCCTACAGGTGCTGAATGTCTTCTCACTGACCAGTTCTAATTATCTTTTGGAGAAGGCTACTCTCATTTCACTACAATCAGTATTACCTGTCTCATCATGAATATTACGGCATCTTGGCTAAGAAAATATTAGGTATATGTAGTGTGACATAACAACAATACAAAGCAAAAGTATGAACTGTTGAACAAATATGAAAAGGAAAAACATCACTCTCACTTCACTACGATCAGTATTACCTGTCTCATCATGAATATTACGGCATCTTGGCTAAGAAAATATTAGGTATATGTAGTGTAACATAACAACAATAAAAAGCAAAAGTATGAACTGTTGAACAAATATGAAAAGGAAAAACATCACTCTCACTTCACTACGATCAGTATTACCTGTCTCATCATGAATATTACGGCATCTTGGCTAAGAAAATATTAGGTATATGTAGTGTGACATTACAACAATAAAAAGCAAAAGTATGAACTGTTGAACAAATATGAAAAGGAAAAACATCAAACCCTCTCCATGATGGAGTACTTGTTACATAGTTAACCTGTTGTTGGTCTAGGTTTGTCCCACTCTCATAAGCTATATGCCAGATAATAAGTGTCTTTTTTATTGTCTCTTGGGACTTATTTATCCCCACTCAGGTGTCATCTGGTGCAGGATCCTTTTCCCGTCTCAGGAATTTCTGGAGTTGTCTAGGGTCTTCAAAGAATTTAACCCCTTGCTGGGTCTGAAGCTTGAGTTTCGCAGGGAACATTAGGGAGAAGGTATGACCAGCTTCTGTTAGTGATTTACAATAAGGCGAGAACTCCCTTCTCCTTCTAGATATTTCCGCTGAGTAGTCTTGGAATATCAGAATTTTCTTCCCCTCAAAACTCAGGGGTGAGGACTGGCGATAGGCTCTGAGAAGTAGAATTTTGTCCTTGAAATTAAGATATCGGATCATTACTTGCCGTGGCCCTCTCATGTTTTTCTGGTCTTGGCTAGAGCTACCTACCCTATGAGCTCTCTCAACAATACATGGTATGTCTTCAGGCCTCAAGTGTAGCAAAGTGGGTAGGGTTCGTTCAGCAAACTCAATTAGGTCTGTATTTGGCACAGTTTCTGGAAGACCGACAATGCGCAGGTTGTTGCGCCTCGAGCGGTTTTCGAGGTCGTCAACTTTATCTAGCAATAGCTTGTTCTGGGCCTCAAGTGCTCTGATCTTTGTAGAACTTTCTCTTTGCAAGACTTCACCATCTCCAACTCTCTGCTCCACATGTTGGAGTCTAGATGAAAATGACTTAAAATCAGATGACAATGAGTCCATCCCTGTCTGAAGCTGCTCTATCTTGGGTAGAAATAGGGCCGAGATTTGTGAAACAATTGGGTGAGTGTCCGCCAGACCCTCATCCATAATCTCTGCGGTCATGTTTTCTGCAGCGTGTACCTCAGCAGCCACTTTAGATTTCCTTTCCTGATGTTTCTGCCTGTTAGACATGGTGCCGGTGGTTTTGACGAAGCTGGAGTAGTATTTCTGCATGCACCTATCCGGAATTTTATTCTCGCCCCCAGCAGTGAAAATCAGACAGATAAAAGAGTCTCTAGGCCTATTTATTATTGCTGGTGTTCTGGTCTCCTTTAGGTAACTTATGCCTTTAACATTTATTCATTTGCAGAATGTAGGGGTTCAGTGCACTGCATGTTTTTTATATCACATTCGGTCGTTGTTCAGCATCTTCCCACCCCAGAAGGCCCCAGGGGGATGCCCGCATATCTAGCAAGTTCAGTTCAGTGAATTGCCCGAGTGGCAAAAGGAGGAAAAACATATATATCACTGGGCCAAAGAGGTTGTCTAATCTAACACACAGTCTGTTCTATGTCTTAATATCTGCCTCTTGTATATCAGGTTCTGGTGCAGTGTCTTTTGAGAAAGTGCGTATGGCTGTGGCCACGTGGAGCGGCAGCTAGGGACCAGGTTAAGTTGCGTAGTTCTTTTTTCCCTTTCCTTCCCTTTCCTATCAGCCTGCTCACCGTCAGAAAATTATGTCCTCCACTTTCCCAAAGCCCTTTCCTCAGCTTTACCGGGGGTCTGGGGCTTTTAGTTGTGTTTTCTGCCTCAAGGCCTTTGTGTCATGCCTTTTTCAAGTTCCCCAGCAGGAGAAAAGATAGAGTGGGTAGAATGGGTAAAATGGCGGCCGGAGCGCCGCTTTGCAACTCACCACCAGCTGCCCTCACCATCCGTTATCTCTCACCCTCAAATGGTATGTCCTGTCAGACCAGCCACACCAGAACCGACCGCTGTCCTTCTTTCCTCTGCCGTCCTGTTGTTTCTCTGACCGTTGCCACGGTCCCTCGCCTTCCGCTTTAATTCTTTTATTTCTCACCGGTGGGGGAGCGGATCTACTGTGCTCCTTGTTATTTGATGCCGGGCAGGTATATAGAGTATTTCTGCCAAGGTTCCTAACTTATCCGGCCGTAGTTTTAGTAAAAGGCTTAAGTTGTGGGCCAGTAGTCTCGGAGCTCCACAGACTTGCGTCCTATCACATCGGCCGCCCACCGGAAGTCATAAAGAAGGAATCTTAAATAATTATTATTATTACTGTATTGTGCTTGGTAAAATGTTACATGACATTAAAAAAAAGTATCGGTAATTGGTATCGGCGAGTATTTGGAAACAAGTATCGGTACTTGTACTCGGTCATAAAAAAAATGCTATCGGTGCATCCCTAATACAGTGGATATAAAAAGTCTACACACCCCTGTGAAAATGTCAGATTTCTGTAATGTAAAAAAATGAGACAAAGATAAATCATTTCCAAAATGTTTCCACCTTTAATGTGACCTATAAACTGTACAACTCAATTGAAAAACAAACTGAAATCTTTTAGGTGGAGGGAAGAAAACAAAAAAACTAAAATGTGGTTGCATAAGTGTGCTTATAACTCCAAATAAAGCTCAGCTGCTCTAGTTGGCCTTTCCTGAAATTTTCTTAGTCGCATCCCACAGCAAAAGCCATGGTCCACAGAGAGCTTCCAAAGCATCAGAGGGATCTCATTGTTAAAAGGTATCAGGAGAAGGGTACAAAAGAATTTCCAAGGCATTAGATATACCATGGAACACAGTGAAGACAGTCATCATCAAGTGGAGAAAATATGGCACAACAGTGACATTACCAAGAACTGGACGTCCCTCCAAAATTGATGAAAAGAGAAGAAGAAAACTGGTCTGGGAGGCTACCAAGAGGCCTACAGCAACATTAAAGGAGCTGCAGGAATATCTGGCAAGTACTGGCTGTGTGGTACATGTGACAACATTCTCACATATTCTTCATATGTCTGGGCTATGGGGTAGAGTGGCAAGACGCAAGCCTTTTCTTATGAAGAAAAACATCCAAGCCAGGCTACATTTTGCAAAAACACATCTGAAGTCTCCCAAAAGTATGTGGTTATGGTCTGATGAAACCAAGGTTGAACTTTTTGGCCATAATTACAAAAGATATGTTTGGCGCAAAAACAACACTGCACATCACCAAAAGAACACCATACCCACAGTGAAGCATGGTGGTGGCAGCATCATGCTTTGGGGCTGTTTTTCTTCAGATGGAACTGGGGCCTTAGTTAAGCTAGAGGGAATTATGAACAGTTCCAAATACCAGTCAATATTGGCACAAAACCTTCAGGCTTCTGCTAGAAAGCTAAACGACCCAAAGCATACATCCAAATCAACAAAGGAATGGCTTCACCAGAAGAAGATTAAAGTTTTGGAATGGCCCAGGCAGAGCCCAGACCTGAATCCGATTGAAAATCTGTGGGGTAATCTGAAGAGGGCTGTGCACAGTAGATGCCCTCACAATCTGACAGATTTGGAGTGTTTTTGCAAAGAAGAGTGGGCAAATCTTGCCATGTCAAAATGTGCCATGCTGATAGACTCATACCCAAAAAGACTGAGTGCTGTAATAAAATCAAAAGGTGCTTCAACAAAGTATTAGTTTAAGGGTTTGCACACTTATGCAACCATATTATTTTATTTTTATATTTTTTCTTCCCTCTACCTAAAAGATTTCAGTTTGTTTTTCAATTGAGTTGTACAGTTTATAGGTCACATTAAAGGTGAAAAAAGTTCTGAAATGATTTATCTTTGTCTCATTTTTTAAATCACAGCAAACTGACATTTTAACAGTGGTGTGTAGACTTTCACTTCCACTGTATGTATATATTCATAAACATATATATTTACATCTGCTGCCCATCGCTGCACGACCCCCTTCACTGCGCTGTGTCGGACGGCATGAGAACGAGGCTCCCATTGGAGACTATGGAAGCGTTTGGGGGCCACTTGAAATACCAGCAAACAATTGCATGCGCTGGTATTGCGAGTGGAGCGCAAATATTGCGCTAGTGAAATCACAATTTTGCACTCCATTCAGAATCTGGCCCATAGTCTAAAAACAAAATATTGATTTATTCAAGACAGGAACATGCAATTAAAATTGTTATACAATTTGAATTGTCCTCTTTAAGACTAAACAAAGAAGTAAACTGTCTATATTATCTTTTTAAAGGGATAGTCTACTCCAACATTTTCTGTCATCCATATGAAAATGCATTATTTAAAAATGATGAATATACCTTTATTTTGCAAGAAAAAGTGAAGTAAAGCTGTTTAAATAAAATTTGAAACTAAAACAGCAGTATTAGTTGTGTACTTCCTGCTAATGCTCATTGGCTGAGAGGTACTTCGTTATTAATCAATGGTTGATACTAGGCACTTCCTTAGGAGTCACCAAATTGTAGCCATCCAAGTGATGGTAACAAAAATCAAAGCCGCCATCCACAGGCTGTCGTTGAAGGTAGACGATCACCAAGGTCAGCTCTTCTTATAAACAGATGGACAATCTAAGCATAAAGACAAAAGGAAGAAGAAGCTCCAATGGTACAGTATGTTACAACAAGATAATTCTTTAAAAAAATACAGCCTCTCTATATGTGGGTACTCACAAAGAGAGCGCACTATGGTGCAGTGCTATTCACACAGGCTGGATTGGTCAGATCCCACCAGCTAGCTCCCACAGGATTCGATGTGGCCTCTTTGTGACTTAGGAGGAAGTATCTATAAGTCAGAATTGCAAAATCAACAACTGCATAATAAAAACACAATGCCATAACACTTACTTTAAATTTCAAATTAGCAGTATTTTTTTCTAGTTTTTTTATAACTTATTTCCATTGCCCTGTCCAGTGTATCATGTGACATCCATCAGCCAGACATACAAATATATATATATATATATATATATATATATATATATATATATATATATATATATATATACATACATGTGTGTGTATGTGTGAGTGAATTACAAATGCTCAGTAATTACAGGTGCATAAAAATAACGTGCACAATATGATGATACAAGTCAATTGGTTAAAAAAAAAAAACAAAAAAAATGGCATGCCTATCTGCATTAAGAATGTTTAATTTTGACATAACAGATTTAGGATTCTTGATTAAATTTCTTTTTGCATAGAAAGTCAAAGTTTCTGCATAACATCAATTTTTTTTATTACAGCATATTTTGGAGTTTTTTTGTTGACATATTTATTAACAATTCCAAAAAAAATATTTGTATCCTAAAATGCTGTTGGAATATTGAAGTCTGTAAATAAGTGATATTTATTTTCATTTTTGCTAGCTTTGTATTATGGAACCATCCATCCGGAGACAGAAAAATTGCAGTGTTTGGGCGCAACTGGGAGTCACTAAATTGTTCATATCAAATTTCACTTTGAGGGGAATATTTGGCAGACTTTAATTACATGTGTTGAAATAAGACAGATTTATGGTTTTGGGGATTTTCACCAAGATTTTGGCAAACATCATTATTGCTGTGAATTCATTCTCTGCTTAAAATATACAGCATAACAATTTTACAATGAAAAACTACTGTGCCTTCTTAGTAGTTCTAAGTGTATGCCTGTTGGTGTATATATATATATATATATATATATATATATATATATATATATATATATATATATATATATATATATTTATATATATAGTTGTATGCAAACGTTTAGGCAATTTCCATGATTTTGATTTATAAATAATTGGGTGTTTGGATCAGCAATTTCATTTTGATCTATCAAATAACTGAAGGACAGTAATATTTCAGTAGTGAAATGAGGATTATTGGATTAACAGAAAAAGTGCAATATGCATCAAAACGAAATTAGACAGGTGCTTACATTTGGGCACCCTTGTCATTTTGTTGATTTAAATACCTGTAACTACCTAGCACTGATTAATTGGAACGCACAATTGGTTTGGTGAGCCCATTAAGCCTTGAACTTCATAGACAGGTGCATCCAATCATGAGAAAAGGTATTTAAGGTGGTCAATTGCAAGTTGTTCTCTTTGACTCTCCTCTTAAGAGTGGCAACATGGGGGCCTCAAAACAAATGACCTGAAAACAAAGATTGTTCAACATTATGGTTTAGGGGAAGGCTACAAAAAGCTATCACAGAGATTTAAGCTGTCAATGTCCACTGTGAGGAACATAATGAGGAAATGGAAGATCACAGGCACAGTTCTTGTTAAGGCCATAAGTGGCAGGCCAAGTAAAATATCGGAGAGGCAAAGGCAAAGAATGGTGAGAACGGTCAAAAACAGCCCACAGACCACCTCCAAAGACCTACAATATCATCTTGCTGCAGATGGTGTCACTGTGCATCGTTCAACAATTCAGCGCACTTTGCACAAGGAGAAGCTGTATGGGAGAGTGATGCGGAAGAAGCCTTTTCTGCACATACACCACAAACTTGAGGTATGCAAACACACATTTGGAGAAGTCAGCTTCATTTTGAAAGAAGGTGCTGTGGACTGATAAAACAAAGACTGAGTTATTTGGTCATAACAAGGGGCGTTATGCATGGCTGCAAAAGAACACAGCGTTCCAAGACAAACACTTGTTACCCACAGTAAAATTTGGTGGATATTCCATCATGCTGTGGGGCTGTGTGGCCAGTACCGGTACTGGGAATATTGTTAAAGTTGAGGGTCGCATGGATTCCACTCAATATCAGCAGATACTTGAGAATAATGTTGAGGAATCAGTCACAAAGTTGAAGTTATGCCTGGGCTAGATATTTCAACAAGACAACGACCCAAAACACTGCTCAAAATCTACTCTGGCATTTATGCAGAGGAACATGTACAATGTTCTAGAATCGCCATCCCAGTCCCCAGACCTAAATATCATTTAAAATCTGTGGGGTGATTTGAAACAGTCTGTCCATGCTCGGCCACCATCAAACCTAACTGAAATGGAGATGTTCATTCAGAATCCAGACACTCATTACAGGCTATAGGAAGCGTCTAGAGGCTGTTATTTCTGCTAAAGGAGGCTCTACTAAATATTGATGCAATATTTCTGTTGGGGTGCCCAAGGTTATGCGCCTGTCTAATTTTGTTTTGATGCATATTACACATTTTCTGTTAATCCAATAAACCTAATTTCCCTACTGAAATATTACTGTGTCCTTAAGTTATTTGATAGATCAAAATGAAATTGCTGATCCAAACACCCAATTATTTATAAATAAAAATCATGGAAATTGTCAGGGGTGCCTAAACTTTTGCATACAACTGTGTATATATATATATATATATATATATATATATATATATATATATATATATATATATTCTATCTATCTATCTATCTATCTATCTATCTATCTATCTTGACTCTCGTCGTAAGAGTAAATTACTCCTGTCAGGGTATACCAGCAGGATTATACATGATAGTTCGATTTGACAAAGGGGCCGTAAGGGTCCCGAAACATTATGCCGTTTTTAATACAATGTGAATAAAGGTTACATTTTATATAAGTCCAGAGAGTGCCATTTCTCTTGTAAAGGTGTATCCAGTCCACGGGTTCATCCATTACTTGTGGGATATTCTCCTTCCCAACAGGAAGTTGCAAGAGGGCACCCACAGCAGAGCTTTCTATATAGCTCCTCCCCTAACTGCCACCCCCAGTCATTCTCTTGCAACTCTCGACAAGAAAGGAAGTATCAAGAGATATGTGGTGACTTAGTGTAGTTTTTTACCTTCAATCAAGAGTTTGTTATTTTTAAACGGTACCGGCGTTGTACTGTTTTACTCTCAGGCAGAAATTGGAAGAAGAATCTGCCTGGAGGTTGATGATCTTAGCGGTTTGTAACTAAGGTCCATTGCTGTTCTCAAACATAACTGAAGAGTATGGAAAGAAAACTTCAGTTGGGGGGACGGTTTGCAGATCACCTGCTTTGAGGTATGTGCAGTATATTATTTTCTAGAGAGATGATAAGGTCTAGAAAATGCTGACAGTGCCTGATATATTTGAGGTAAGCCTGATGCAGTGATTTAACAACAACTGGGATCATGCTTACAAGATAAGGGTAATATTCATGTTAACTCATATTACTTAGTGTAAAAACGTTTTCATAACTTACATAAAAAACGTTTTTTTCTCTGAGGGTGATAAATCTTTATTTGGGCCCTAGTTTTCCACATGGCTTGTTAGATTACTCCTAGGAGTACTTTTTAAAGGCCCTCTGACATTGAGTGCATGGTGGGAGGGGCCTATTTTCGCGCACTTTATGCGCAGTTGATATTCAAACTGAGACATCCAGCTTCCCTAAAGGAGTCCTCTGTGTTTAAGGGCAGGTAGGAGCCACAGCAGAGCTGTGGCAGTGTGTTTGTTTTTTTAACGGTTTTACCGTTTTTCTAATCCGGTTTGGGGCCTAAGGGGTTAATCATCCATTTGCAAGTGGGTGCAATGCAGCTTTAGTCTCTTATACACACTGTAAAAATTTCGTAGAGTTTACTACTTTTTAACACTGTTTTGCCGTTTATGTGGAAGTTTTTTTCTCTTAAAGGCACAGTACCGTTTTTGTTTAATTGCTTTTTCCCATTTATTAAAGTGTTTTCCAAGCTTGCTGGTCTCATTACTAGTCTGTTAAACATGTCTGACATAGAGGAAACTCCTTGTTCATTATGTTTAGAAGCCATTGTGGAACCCCCTCTTAGAATGTGTACCAAATGCACTGACCTTTCTATAAGTTATAAAGATCATATTATGGCTTTTAAAGATTTATCACCAGAGGTTTCTCAGATTGACAAAAGGGAGGTTAAACCACCTAGCTCTCCCAATGTGTCAGAACCTATATCTCCCGCGCAAGTGACGCCAAGTACATCCAATGCGTTTACCTTACAAGACATGGCGGCAGTTATGAATCATACCCTCACAGAGGTATTGTCCAAACTGCCAGGGTTACAAGGAAAGCATGACAGCTCTGGGGTTAGAACAAATACAGAGCTTTCTGACGCTTTAGTAGCTATGTCTGATATACCCTCACAATGTACAGAAGCCGAAGCAGGAGAGCTTCTATCTGTGGGTGACATTTCTGATTCAGGGAAGGCGTTACTTCAGTCAGACTCTGAAATGACAGCATTTAAATTTAAGCTTGAACACCTCCGCTTGTTGCTCAGGGAGGTTTTAGCGACTCTGGATGACTGTGACACTATTGTAGTCCCAGAGAAATTGTGTAAAATGGACAAATACTTTGCAGTGCCTGTTTACACTGATGTTTTTCCAATCCCTAAGAGGTTTTCAGAAATTATTACGAAGGAATGGGATAGACCAGGTGTACCATTCTCTCCCCCTCCTGCTTTTAAAAAGATGTTTCCCATGGATGCCACTACACGGGACTCGTGGCAGACGGTCCCTAAGGTGGAGGGAGCAGTCTCTACCCTAGCTAAGCGTACAACTATCCCCGTTGAGGACAGTTGTGCTTTCCTAGATCCAATGGATAAAAAATTAGAGGTTTTCCTTATCGTGACTCTCGTCGTAAGAGTAAATTACTCCTGTCAGGGTATACCAGCAGGATTATACATGATAGTTCGATTTGACAAAGGGGCCGTAAGGGTCCCGAAACATTATGCCGTTTTTAATACAATGTGAATAAAGGTTACATTTTATATAAGTCCAGAGAGTGCCATTTCTCTTGTAAAGGTGTATCCAGTCCACGGGTTCATCCATTACTTGTGGGATATTCTCCTTCCCAACAGGAAGTTGCAAGAGGGCACCCACAGCAGAGCTTTCTATATAGCTCCTCCCCTAACTGCCACCCCCAGTCATTCTCTTGCAACTCTCGACAAGAAAGGAAGTATCAAGAGATATGTGGTGACTTAGTGTAGTTTTTTACCTTCAATCAAGAGTTTGTTATTTTTAAACGGTACCGGCGTTGTACTGTTTTACTCTCAGGCAGAAATTGGAAGAAGAATCTGCCTGGAGGTTGATGATCTTAGCGGTTTGTAACTAAGGTCCATTGCTGTTCTCAAACATAACTGAAGAGTATGGAAAGAAAACTTCAGTTGGGGGGACGGTTTACAGATCACCTGCTTTGAGGTATGTGCAGTATATTATTTTCTAGAGAGATGATAAGGTCTAGAAAATGCTGACATTGCCTAATATATTTGAGGTAAGCCTGATGCAGTGATTTAACAACAACTGGGATCATGCTTACAAGATAAGGGTAATATTCATGTTAACTCTTATATTACTTAGTGTAAAAACGTTTTCATAACTTACATAAAAAACGTTTTTTCTCTGAGGGTGATAAATCTTTATTTGGGCCCTAGTTTTCCACATGGCTTGTTAGATTACTCCTAGGAGTACTTTTTAAAGGCCCTCTGACATTGAGTGCATGGTGGGAGGGGCCTATTTTCGCGCACTTTATGCGCAGTTGATATTCAGACTGAGACATCCAGCTTCCCTAAAGGAGTCCTCTGTGTTTAAGGGCAGGTAGGAGCCACAGCAGAGCTGTGGCAGTGTGTTTGTTTTTTTTAACGGTTTTACCGTTTTTCTAATCCGGTTTGGGGCCTAAGGGGTTAATCATCCATTTGCAAGTGGGTGCAATGCAGCTTTAGTCTCTTATACACACTGTAAAAATTTCGTAGAGTTTACTACTTTTTAACACTGTTTTGCCGTTTATGTGGAAGTTTTTTTCTCTTAAAGGCACAGTACCGTTTTTGTTTAATTGCTTTTTCCCATTTATTAAAGTGTTTTCCAAGCTTGCTGGTCTCATTACTAGTCTGTTAAACATGTCTGACATAGAGGAAACTCCTTGTTCATTATGTTTAGAAGCCATTGTGGAACCCCCTCTTAGAATGTGTACCAAATGCACTGACCTTTCTATAAGTTATAAAGATCATATTATGGCTTTTAAAGATTTATCACCAGAGGTTTCTCAGATTGACAAAAGGGAGGTTAAACCACCTAGCTCTCCCAATGTGTCAGAACCTATATCTCCCGCGCAAGTGACGCCAAGTACATCCAATGCGTTTACCTTACAAGACATGGCGGCAGTTATGAATCATACCCTCACAGAGGTATTGTCCAAACTGCCAGGGTTACAAGGAAAGCATGACAGCTCTGGGGTTAGAACAAATACAGAGCTTTCTGACGCTTTAGTAGCTATGTCTGATATACCCTCACAATGTACAGAAGCCGAAGCAGGAGAGCTTCTATCTGTGGGTGACATTTCTGATTCAGGGAAGGCGTTACTTCAGTCAGACTCTGAAATGACAGCATTTAAATTTAAGCTTGAACACCTCCGCTTGTTGCTCAGGGAGGTTTTAGCGACTCTGGATGACTGTGACACTATTGTAGTCCCAGAGAAATTGTGTAAAATTGACAAATACTTTGCAGTGCCTGTTTACACTGATGTTTTTCCAATCCCTAAGAGGTTTTCAGAAATTATTATGAAGGAATGGGATAGACCAGGTGTACCGTTCTCTCCCCCTCCTGCTTTTAAAAAGATGTTTCCCATGGATGCCGCTACACGGGACTCGTGGCAGACGGTCCCTAAGGTGGAGGGAGCAGTCTCTACCCTAGCTAAGCGTACAACTATCCCCGTCGAGGACAGTTGTGCTTTCCTAGATCCAATGGATAAAAAATTAGAGGTTTTCCTTAAGAAAATCTTTATACAACAAGGTTTTATTCTCCAGCCTCTTGCATGCATTGCCCCAGTCACTGCTGCAGCGGCTTTCTGGTTCAAGTCTCTTGAAGAGGTTCTACAGGTGGAGACCCCGTTGGATGATATCCTAGACAGGCTTAAAGCCCTTAAGTTAGCCAATTCATTTATTTCTGACGCCGTTTTTCATTTAACAAAGCTAACGGCTAAGAATTCAGGTTTTGCCATTCAGGCGCGTAGGGCACTATGGCTTAAATCCTGGTCAGCTGACGTTACTTCAAAGTCTAAGCTTCTTAACATCCCGTTCAAAGGGCAGACCCTATTCGGGCCTGGACTGAAGGAGATAATTTCTGATATTACTGGAGGAAAAGGCCACACCCTTCCCCAGGATAGGTCCAACAAATTAAGGACCAATCATACTAATTTTCGTTCCTTTCGAAACTTCAAGAGTGGCACAGCTTCAACTTACTCTACTGCAAAACAAGAAGGAAATTTTGCCCAGTCCAAGCCAGTCTGGAGACCTAACCAGGCTTGGAATAAGGGAAAGCAGGCCAAAAAACCTGCTGCTGCCTCTAAAACAGCATGAAGGAGTAGCCCCCGATTCGGGACCGGATCTAGTTGGGGGCAGACTTTCTCTCTTCGCCCAGACTTGGGCAAGAGACGTCCAGGATCCCTGGGCTCTGGAGATTGTTTCCCAGGGATATCTTCTGGATTTCAAAGCCTCATCTCCAAAGGGGAGATTTCATCTCTCACAATTATCTGCAAACCAGATAAAGAGAGAGGCATTCTTACGTTGCGTTCAAGACCTTCTGGTTATGGGAGTGATCCACCCAGTTCCAAGGGAGGAACAGGGGCAGGGATTCTATTCAAATCTGTTTATAGTTCCCAAAAAAGAGGGAACTTTCAGACCAATCTTGGATCTCAAGATCCTAAACAAATTTCTCTTCAAGATGGAGACTATTCGAACCATCCTACCTATGATCCAGGAGGGTCAATATATGACTACCGTGGACTTAAATGATGCCTATCTCCACATTCCGATACACAGAGATCATCATCGGTTTCTCAGGTTTGCCTTGCTAGACAGGCATTACCAGTTTGTGGCTCTTCCCTTCGGATTAGCTACGCCACCAATAATCTTTACGAAGGTTCTAGGGTCCCTTCTGGCGGTTCTAAGGCCACGAGGCATAGCGGTGGCTCCTTACCTAGACGACATTCTGATACAGGCGTTGAATTTTCAAATCGCCAAGTCCCATACGGACATTGTTCTGGCATTCCTGAAGTCTCACGGGTGGAAGATGAATGAAGAAAAGAGTTCTCTCTCCCCTCTCACAAGAGTTTCCTTTCTAGGAACTCTGATAGATTCAATAGAAATGAAGATTTTTCTGACAGAGGTCAGGTTGTCAAAGCTTCTAACTTCCTGCCGTGCTCTTTATTCCACTTCTCAGCTGTCAGTGGCTCAGTGTATAGAAGTAATCAGCTTAATGGTAGCGGCAATGGACATAGTTCCGTTTGCCCGCCTACATCTCAGACCACTGCAACTTTGCATGCTTAATCAGTGGAATGGGGATTACACAGATTTATCCCCTCTGCTAAATCTGGATCAAGAGACCAGGGATTCTCTTCTCTGGTGGCTATCTCGGGTCCATCTGTCCAGGGGAATGAGTTACCGCAGGCCAGAATGGACTATAGTGACGACAGATGCCAGCCTTCTGGGCTGGGGCTCAGTCTGGAACTCCCTGAGGGCTCAGGGTTTGTGGACTCAGGAGGAAGCCCTCCTTCCAATAAATATTCTGGAACTAAGAGCGATATTCAATGCTCTTCATGCTTGGCCTCAGCTAGCTGTGGTCAGGTTCATCAGATTTCAGTCGGACAACATCACGACTGTAGCCTATATCAACCATCAGGGGGGAACAAGGAGCCCCCTGGCAATGTTGGAGGTCTCAAAGATAATTCTATGGGCAGAGGTTCAGTCTTGTCATCTCTCAGCTATCCATATCCCAGGAGTAGAGAACTGGGAGGCGGATTTCCTAAGTCGGCAGACTTTTCATCCGGGGGAGTGGGAGCTCCATCCGGAGGTATTTGCCCAGTTGATTCAACTATGGGGCAAACCAGAACTGGATCTCATGGCGTCTTGTCAGAACGCCAAGCTTCCTCGTTACGGGTCCAGGTCCAGGGATCCCAAGGCAGTGCTGATAGATGCTCTAGCAGCGCCCTGGTCCTTCAGCCTGGCTTATGTGTTTCCACCGTTTCCTCTGCTCCCTCGTCTGATTGCCAAGTTCAAGCAGGAGAGAGCTTCGTTGATTTTGATAGCTCCTGCGTGGCCACGCAGGACTTGGTATGCAGATCTGGTGGACATGTCATCCTTTCCACCATGGACTCTGCCCCTAAGGCAGGACCTTCTACTTCAAGGTCCTTTGAAACATCCAAATCTAATTTCACTGCGTCTGACTGCTTGGAGATTGAACGCTTGATTCTATCAAAGCGTGGTTTTTCCGAGTTGGTCATTGATACCTTAATTCAGGCTCGAAAACCTGTCACCAGGAAAATCTATCATAAGATATGGTGTAAATATCTTCATTGGTGTGAATCCAAGGGTTACTCATGGAGTAAAGTCAGGATTCCTAGAAGAGGGATTGGAGAAAGGATTGTCAGCTAGTTCCTTAAAGGGACAGAATTCTGCTCTGTCTATTCTTTTGCTGAGGTTCCAGACGTTCAGGCGTTTTGTCAGTCTTTAGTTAGAATCAAGCCTGTGTTTAAACCTGTTGCTCCGCCATGGAGTTTAAATTTAGTTCTTAAAGTTCTTCAAGGGGTTCAGTTTGAACCTTTGCATTCCATAGATATTAAGCTTTTATCTTGGAAAGTTCTGTTTTTAGTAGCTATCTCCTCGGCTCGAAGAGTTTCAGAGTTATCTGCTTTACAGTGTGATTCCCCTTATCTGATTTTCCATGCAGATAAGGTAGTTTTGCGTACCAAACCTGGGTTTCTTCCTAAAGTAGTATCTAATAAAGAATATCAATCAGGAGATTGTTGTTCCTTCATTATGTCCTGGTCTGGTGGACATGTCATCCTTTCCACCATGGACTCTGCCGCTAAGGCAGGACCTTCTACTTCAAGGTCCTTTGAAACATCCAAATCTAATTTCTCTGCGTCTGACTGCTTGGAGATTGATCGCTTGATTCTATCAAAGCGTGGTTTTTCCGAGTCGGTCATTGAAACCTTAATTCAGGCTCGAAAACCTGTCACCAGGAAAATCTATCATAAGATATGGTGTAAATATCTTCATTGGTGTGAATCCAAGGGTTACTCTAGCTATCTCCTCGGCTCGAAGAGTTTCGGAGTTATCTGCTTTACAGTGTGATTCCCCTTATCTGATTTTCCATGCAGATAAGGTAGTTTTGCTTACCAAACCTGGGTTTCTTCCTAAAGTAGTATCTAATAAAGAATATCAATCAGGAGATTGTTGTTCCTTCATTATGTCCTAATCCTTCCTCAAAGAAGGAACGTTTTTTACACAATCTTGATGTGGTTCATGCTTTAAAGTTTTATTTACAAGCTACGAAGGATTTTCGTCAAACATCTGCTTTGTTTGTTGTCTACTCTGGACAGAGGAGAGGCCAAAAGGCTTCGGCAACTTCTCTTTTTGGCTGAGAAGCATAATCCGCTTAGCTTATGAGACTGCTGGCCAGCAGCCTCCTGAAAGAATTACAGCTCATTCCACTAGAGCGGTGGCTTCCACATGGGCTTTTAAAAATGAGGCCTCTGTTGAACAGATTTGTAAGGCGGCGACTTGGTCTTCACTTCATACTTTTTCTAAATTCTACAAATTCGATACTTTTGCTTCTTCGGAGGCTATTTTTGGGAGAAAGGTCTTACAGGCAGTGGTGCCTTCCGTTTAAGTTCCTGCCTTGTCCCTCCCTTCATCCGTGTCCTAAAGCTTTGGTATTGGTATCCCACAAGTAATGGATGAACCCGTGGACTGGATACACCTTTACAAGAGAAAACAAAATTTATGCTTACCTGATAAATTTATTTCTCTTGTGGTGTATCCAGTCCACGGCCCACCCTGTCATTTTAAGGCAGGTGTTTTTTATTTTTAAACTGCAGTCACCACTGCACCCTATAGTTTCTCCTTTTTTCTTGCTTGTCTTCAGTCGGACTGGGGGTGGCAGTTAGGGCAGGAGCTATATAGACAGCTCTGCTGTGGGTGTTCTCTTGCAACTTCCTGTTGGGAAGGAGAATATCCCACAAGTAATGGATGAACCCGTGGACTGGATACACCACAAGAGAAATAAATTTATCAGGTAAGCATAAGTTTTGTTTTTTTCCTTTTGCTATATATATATATATATGTAAAGATATATTCAGTTATATATATGTAAAGATATATTCATATATATATATATATATATATATATATATATATGAAAATATATGTAAAAACACACAGAACATATACCCATATGTGAAGAACATTGGATTGTAAAATATTTACAGTAAATACACAGTTAAATACTTTTTAAAATATGAATATTGCATAAATATGATTTAACATGTTTTCAGCAACTTGACTGCAAAGAGCGCCAATGCATTTATATGACTATATAAGTATACATAGGTTTTATGTGTTTCTATGTCTGTAAATACATATTTACACATATACATACATAAATACATATGTACACATATATAACATATATATATATATATATATATATATATATATATATATATATATATACAACAATATTTTAAATTAGGGGGAGGTAAAAGGTGAGTTTAAAATCCTCCACTACGCACATAATAGAGAAAATAACTCATTGTGTAGTTCATTAACAAATCTAGACAGGCCAGAAGGCTTGTTTTTTTCCCACAGAAAACCTCTGGAATACATTGTTTCCAATGCAGCAAAGGATTCTGAGTAAGATATGCAAATTAGGTTCACATTGACACACCTTTTTTACTTCAAGTCTGCTTTCAGCAGATTCCCTTAACACCAAAGTATCGCTGTTCACACAGCTTATAAACATAGCTAGGGTTAGTGCAGTGATTCATAACTATTTCAGGACAGACTGTTTCGTAGTTGTTGCTACTCATCAGCAGGGAGAAAGTTTGAATCACTGCTGGGTGAAGTTGTTTCCGTGCAAAATACAACAACATTTAAAATTAGGGGGAGGTAAAAGGTGAATTTAAAATCCTCCACTACGCACAAAATAGAGAAAATAACTCATTATGTAGTGCATTAGCAAATCTAGACAGGCCAGAAGGCTATTTATATATATATTAGATAAGCAAAGTGCTTGACTGGGGACAAGTGGTGCTTAACCTCTCAAGGACCAGGGCATTTTTCAATTTCTTACCCTTAAGGACCAGGGCTGTTTTTAAATTTCTGCTGTGTTTGTTGTTTGCTGTAATTTTCCTCTTACTCATTTACTGTACCCACACATATTATATACTGTTTTTCTTGCCATTAAATGGACTTTCTAAAGATACCATTATTTTCATCATATCTTATAATTTACTATAAAAAAAATCTAAAATATGATAAAAAAATGGAAATAAACACACTTTTTCTAACTTTGACCTCAAAATCTGTTACACATCTACAACCACCAAAAAACACCCATGCTAAATAGTTTCTAAATTTTGTCCTGAGTTTAGAAATACCCAATGTTTACATGTTCTTTGTTTTTTTTTTACAAGTTATAGGGCAATAAGTTCAAGTAGCACTTTCCTATTTCCAAACCATTTTTTTTCAAAATTAGCGATAGTTACATTGTAACACTGATATCTGTCAGGAATCCCTGAATATCCCTTCACATGAATATATATATATATATATATATATATATATATATATATATTTTTAGTAGTCAACCCAAAGTATTGATCTAGGCCCATTTTGGTATATTTCATGCCACCATTTTACCGCCAAATGCGATCAAATAAAAAAAATTGTTCACTTTTTCACAAACTTTAGGTTTCTCACTGAAATTATTTACAAACTGCTTGTGCAATTATGGCACAAATGGTTGTAAATGCTTCTCTGGGATCCCCTTTGTTCAGAAATAGCAGACATATATGGCTTTGGCATTGCTTTTTGGTAATTAGCAGGCAGCTAAATGCCGCTGCGCACCACACGTGTATTATGCCCAGCAGAGAAGGGTTAATTAGGGAGCTTTTAGGGAGCTTGTAGGGTTAATTTTAGCTTTAGAGTAGAGATCAGCCTCCCACCTGACACATCCCACCCCCTGATCCCTCCCAAACAGCTCTCTTCCCTCCCCCACCCCATAATTGTCCCCTCCATCTTGAGTACTGGCAGAAAGTCTGCCAGTACTAAAATAAAAGGCTTTTTAAAAAAAAAAAATTAAAAATATTTATTCTGCCTTTTAGGATCCCCCCTTAGCCCCCAACCTCCCTGATCCACCCAAACAGCTCTCTAACCCCCCCCCCTCTACCTTATTGTCCACCATCTTGGGTACTGGAAGCTGTCTGCCAGTACCCAGTTGTCCATATAATTATTTTTATTTTTTTTAAATAAAATAAAAAACCCTATTTTTCTGTAGTGTAGCTTCCCCCCTCAATACCCTCCCCCCTTCCCCTCTTGGATCCCTTTCCAAACTATTTTCCCTCCACCCTCTCCCTTTCCCCTTCCCCTCTCCCTCCTTTCCTTGTGTATAATGGCCGTATGTGCGCACGCTCCCGAGACCCACCCCTGCCTCCTTGCATGCTCACAGACACATTCATCACAGGATCCGGAGCATGCACCGGCGATGGACCGCCCACCCGCCTCCCTGCATTGTCTCCCACTCACCAACAATCAGCACCATCGCTTGCCGATGGCCCTCTCTACATCGACAACTCTGCAATTCTATTTCTGCAGTGCCCCACTTGGCAGAGAGAAGCCCAGGACTGCAGGGCATGTCCTTAAGGGCATAATGACCAATGTCGTACAGGGTACGACGGTCGTTAAGGGGTTAATAGCCCAGCATATGGGATGGTCCCCACCCAGGGTGCAACTTCTTTCTGCCCAATCTGTGATTTTCACAGAAAAGAACTTTCCTAGTATATCAGTTTGACCTCATCCATAAGGACAGTCCAGCCCCAAAGTAGCAGGCAATTCTCAGGTGAACAAATGATTTGTACAGCTAACTAACCCCAGAAGTAAGTTTCGGCCTATTTGGGCCTTGTCAGTGGATGTGCAGCTATATCCTTCTAGGCACAGTGCTCAACTAGGGACGGATGGTGCTTAATAGTTCCCCCTATAGGATCGTACCCACCGAGGTCACAACTTCCTTTTGTGCTTTCAACTATTTCAACTATTGATGTGTATATATTTTTATATAATGTATATGGAAACAGTTTAACCAGCTGTAGAAGAAAGCATTGTGTTAAAGAAAAAAATAGATTTTGTAACCTAGATTTTTAAAATGTTGCAAATTGCTTAAACCAGTTATTTGATTTGCAGCATTTGTAGGTTATACATTTTGCTTTTTGGCCTATCTTTGGGGCATGGGAATATATATTTAATGTCCTTTTAATTTAATAACAGAAGATTTATATTTATGGGGGTTGGAGCTCAGAGATTAATTTAATCTCTCATTCTATTGGCTGATTTTAATTTGAACATGCAAATCAGTCAATAGGAATGCAAGGGTTACCCCTATTTAAAAGGGACACCTCGCATTCAAAATTCAATGTGCGGCTGATGACCGCATGAAGAGGACCTACATGTTCAAGATATGAAGGCGAAGACCACTGCTGGCGCCATCACCGACAGCAGGATGAAGATAAGAAGGACCACCGCCAGGATGACAATTTTTTATTTGGATTTTGTTTACTTTCACAGTTAAGTTTTTATTTGTTTAAAGGTAGTTAGGTATTTTGTAAAGATAGGGTAGGTCTATTCTGGATTAACTTCGGAGGTGTTAGGTTAGGAGATTTAGATGTATGTGGGCTATTTTGCAGTTGGGGTCTGGCAGTTTTAGGGGTTAAAATTGTAGAGTTTTACTGTGCGGTGGAAGGCTGGTGGTTTAGGGGTAAATAGAGTAGCACTTTACTTTGCACTGGGGGGATGGCAGTTTAGGGGTAAGTAGGGTAGTGCTTTACTTTGTGTGGGGGGCTGGTAGTTTAGGGGTTAATAGGGTAGTGTGGACTTTGTGTTGGGCTATGTGGTGGTTTAGGGGTTATTAGAGTAGATGCTTATGGCAATCGGGTTTGCCCATGAGTAGGGTGTTTTTTCCACTTTTTTTCTCCATTGACTTGTATGGGGCAATAGGTTATCACACACATTACTCTAATTGCGCTAGATGCAAGCTGTTTGTGCGAGTCGGGATATCGCTAGCGCAACAACTTTTTATTTTCAACTTGTAATACTAACGCAAACCCGACATGCGCAAAAAGTTTACTTCTAGCGCAATTAGCTCTGTAGCGAAAACGCTAAATATCGCTCCATTTGTAATCTGGCCTTTGTCTCTGTATTAATAAAGTGAATATTGCTCTTATATTGCTATAGATTTCTTTAATTTAAATTATATATATACATATATATTTTATCAAAATCGTTGCTCTACAATAGACAAGCAAGCTATTCATGTCATGCCTAAGCATGGATCTTTGAATGGCATCATATCCTACAGTAGTTTTGCTGCCTAGTAAATGGTTGAAAGGCTGACTATAAATCAGTTATTGGTGGATGATTTTGGCATCTTAGCAGCTTTGAATTACAATTTCCAAACTAAACATCTTGAATTAATTTTCAATTCAAAGGTGTTTCTGCAAAAGCTGCAGAAAGAGCCATTGTCAAGTAGATAAATTCCATCCCTTCACAGCAATGTATTGCTCTTTAAAATATGTGTTTATTTTAGGACACAAGTCAATCAGCATACATTTAATCAACATACAATTTTGGAGTATAATGTATTTTAAATTGAAAAGTAAAGAATTCAGAACTGTGGCCTATATATGAAACACACCTTACTATTTTAAGCATAGATTAATCATAACACTCAATAATACTAATATTCAGGTTTTCTTGTTATGTGTGAATATAGCAGAAAAATGACAAGAACCAATATATTCTATTTTTTAGCACTAAAGTAGAACCTTATTTATTTAATGAGGGTTATTCTCAATCTTTGAAACTTAACTTAAATCCTTAACTTGACTTATTTTCATTAATTTATTTGAGGGCTGGTAATTTTGTGTGTATATATATATATTGCTTAGAAGGTGGAGTTCAATAATTTACTATGAACTAAAGAAGGACAAGGCTGCACTGGATACACTTTACGCAACACCTTTTATTTAGCAAGCGATACGCACACCAGGTCTGCCTTCACTTATATATATTATTAAAATGTACTACCAAATAAATGACCAGATGAATGTACTGCACAATAATATACAATTCAAACAATAACCCCCAACATGCTAGCATGTGACTAGGCCAGCTAGAGAACAGTCCATATTAAGTACCGAGCACTTAGTGTAAACAACACGCTCCGGTGCTATTGATAGACAAATACCGTCCTTAAACCTCTTTGAGTCCGGGCTCTTTTCCAGTATCCAGGTACAAGACCAGTAAATTAATTTGTAATTTAGGGCTGTAAGCTGTTCCCAGCACTTGTCAACCTCTGCACTGAGGGGTGTCTACCGGTTGCAAGACTTAGGGCTGCACGGCTTACCTTCATTTGGCTGATACATGGATCGGGTGCCTTCCAGGCACAAATTACCTCCGTAATCCTGTGTGCTGTGATGCAAAAAGCCAATCCAGAGCTTCACGTGCCAACTTCGGTAGCATTGAAAAACTTGTCAGCAGTTACAAACAGAGCTGCTCCACCATAGCAGCGTTCACCACGCTGTATAGTACAATCCACTCATTACGCGTTTCGCCCCCTCCCCTTTCTGGGCTGGACTAGAGGCTTCATCAGATGTATCATGTTACCAGTACTCCTGGTCTTTAAATACTTATTATGTTACGTTATTTCCTATCCCTTGTTACTTTGTCTTAAAGGGAACTTACACTATTTGGGTGCATCTATCTGGTAAGTTAACAACTTTTATCATATAATGTACTGTAGAATTGACACCTTTTATGGCTTATTAGAAGACGTTAAACAGCATTTATGTTAAATATTAGCATACACATCATATTATAAAGATACCCATATGAGGCAATCACAAGCACATTGCCACATATACCTTGTTATCATACCATTATACAATAATAATAATAATACTGATGTGGCAAAAGATTTATAAAAATCAGGCATATTCAATTTTTTCGTTAAGGCCAATAGGAGACAGAGTACTGAGTCTATGGCCTCTATTTATCAAGCCGTCAACTTACCTGCATTCGACGGCACCAATACGCTCGCCTAAGATTGCCTAACATCGCTGCCGCGGACCTGAATACGTTCTCCATAATTATCAAAAAAGCTGTCAAAAAGCTGCGCACCAAGTACGGTGCGATGAGCAGCGGACTGTTGTTAACTAACAGTCATCGATCTCGCTGCTCTTCGGCTTTTTTACAGCTTTATTGGTACCCTGTCACTAAACACCCACACTATACTATACTGTTTTACCCCCTATACCGCCGCTCCCGGATCCCGCTGCACCTAAATAAAGTTATTAACCCCTAAACCGCTGCTCCCGGAGCCCACCGCAACTCTAATAAATGTATTAATCCCTAAACCGCCGCTCCCGGAGCCCACCGCAACTCTAATAAATGTATTAACCCCTAAACTGCCGCTCCCAGAGCCCACCGCAACTCTAATAAATGTATTGACCCCTAAACCGCAGCTCCCGGAACCCACCGCCACCTATATTATACATATTAACCCCTAATCTTCCGCCCCCTATACCCCAGCCACCTACATAAAGTTATTAACCCCTATCGTGCTGCTCCCGGACCCCGCCGCAACTAAATAAAGTGTTTAACCCCTAAACCGCCGCTCCCGGAGGCCATTGCCACCTACATTATATTTATTAACCCCTAATCTGCCCCCCTACACCGCCGCCACTATATTAAATGTATTAACCCCTAAACCTAAGTCTAACACTAACCCTAACACCCACTAACTTAAATATAATTTAACTAAATCGAAATAAATTATTCCTATTTAAAACTAAATACTTACCTATAAAATAAACCCTAATATAGCTATAATATAACATTGTAGCTAGCTTAGGGTTTATTTTTATTTTACAGGCAACTTTGTATTTATTTTAACTAGGTACAATAGTTATTAAATAGTTATTAACTATTTAATAACTACCTAGTTAAAATAAATACAAATATTCCTGTAAAATAAAACCTAACCTCCGTTACAATTACACCTAACACTACACTATCATTAAATTAATTACCTACATTAACTACAATTAACTAAAATTAAATAAAATTATCTAAAGTACAAAAAAACCCCTAAATTACAGAAAATAATAAAATAATTACAAGTTTTTTAAACTAATTACACCTAATCTAATCCCCCTAATAAAATAAAAAAGCCCCCCCAAAATAATAAAAAGCCCTACCCTATACTAAATTACAAATAGCCCTTAAAAGGGCCTTTTGCGGGGCATTGCCCCAAAGTAATCAGCTCTATTACCTGTAAAAAAAAGTACAATACCCCCCCAACATTAAAACCCACCACCCACATACCCAACCCTACTCTAAAACCCACCCAATCCCCCCTTAAAAATACTTAACACTAACCCCTTGAAGATCACCCTACCTTGAGACATCTTCGCCCAACCGGGCCGAAGTCCTCAATGAAGCCGGGCGAAGTGGTCCAATAGGATTGAACTGATATTCTATTGGCTGATTGGAACAGCCAATAGAATGCGAGCTCAATCCTATTGGCTGATTGGATCAGCTAATAGGATTGAGCTTCAATCCTATTGGCTGATTGCATCAGCCAATAGGATTTTTCCTACCTTAATTCTGATTGGCTGATAGAATTCTATCAGCCAATCGGAATTTAAGGGACGCCATCTTGGATGACGTCACTTAAAGGTACCTTCATTCAGTCGTCGGATGTCGTTGGAAGAGGATGCTCCGCGTCGGATGTCTTGAAGATGGACCCGCTCCGCGCCAGATGGATGAAGATAGAAGATGCCGTCTGGATGAAGACTTCTGCCCGTCTGGAGGACCTCTTCTGGCCGGCTTGGATGAAGACTTCTGCCTGTCTGAAGGACCACTTCCCGGCTTTGTTGAGGACTTCGGCCCAGTTGGGTGAAGACGTCTCAAGGTAGGGTGATCTTCAAGGGGTTAGTGTTAGGTTTTTTTAAGGGGGGATTGGGTGGGTTTTAGAGTAGGGTTGGGTGTGTGGGTGGTGGGTTTTAATGTTGAGGGGGGTATTGTACTTTTTTTTTACAGGTAATAGAGCTGATTACTTTGGGGCAATGCCCCGCAAAAGGCCCTTTTAAGGGCTATTCGTAATTTAGTATAGAGTAGGGTTTTTTATTATTTTGGGGGGCTTTTTTATTTTATTAGGAGGATTAGATTAGGTGTAATTAGTTTAAAAAACTTGTAATTATTTTATTATTTTCTGTAATTTAGTGTTTTGTTTTTTTGTACTTTAGATAATTTTATTTAATTTTATTTAATTGTAGTTAATTGTAGTTAATGTAGGTAATTAATTTAATGATAGTGTAGTGTTAGGTGTAATTATTTTACAGGTACTTTTGTATTTATTTTAACTAGGTAGTTATTAAATAGTTAATAACTATTTGCTAACTATTCTACCTAGTTAAAATAAATACAAAGTTGCCTGTTATTTAAAAATAAACCCTAAGCTAGCTACAATGTAACTATTAGTTATATTGTAGCTATCTTAGGGTTTATTTTATAGGTAAGTATTTAGTTTTAAATAGGAATAATTTATTTCGATTTAGTTAAATTATATTTAAGTTAGTGGGTGTTAGGGTTAGTGTTAGACTTAGGTTTAGGGGTTAATGCATTTAATATAGTGGCGGCGGTGTAGGGAGGGCAGATTAAGGGTTAATAAATATAATGTAGGTGGCGGCAGTGTAGGGGGGCAGATTAGGGGTTAATAAGTATAATGTAGGTGGCGGTGGGCTCTGGGAGCGGGGATTTAGGGGTTAAACACTTTATTTAGTTGCGGCGGGTCCGGGAGTGGCAGTTTAGGGGTTAATAAGTATAATGTAGGTGGCGGAGGTGTAGGGGGGGGCAGATTAGGGGTGTTTAGACTCGGGGTGCATGTTAGGGTGTGTAGACATTACCATAGGAATCAATGGGATATCGGGCAGCAGCGAACATGAGCTTTCGCTACTTTCCGACTCCCATTGATTCCTATGGTATCTGCGGCCTCCAGGGCGATGGATTGAAAACCAGGTACGCTGGGCCGGAAAAGTGCCGAGCGTACCTGCTAGTTATTTGATAACTAGCAAAAGTAGTCAGATAGTGCTGAACTTGTGTTCGGAACATCTGTAGTGACGTGAGCATCGATCTGTGTTGGGCAGATCGTATGTTACGTCACTAAATTATACTTTTGCCGGTTTGTAGGGTTTGATAACTAAGGCGAATCAGGCTCGCCGCAAAAACGCTGCGGAATTCCAGCGTATTTGCGGTTGACAGCTTGGGAAATAGAGGCCTATACATCCAGCGTGACTCACGCTGGAGTAATATTTGGTCTACATTATCTTCTCTCCTCTTAGGCCTGATATGTTCAATACCTAACACTTTGAGCTCAGTGAAGTCAGAGTTGTGGATCGCTTGGAAGTGTCTAGCCAACGGACTATCCTGATTATTGTCCTTAAGGCTGTCCCTGTGCTCCCTAACTCTATCCTTCAACTGGTGCGTCGTTTTACCAATGTAAAATTTGGGACATGAGCAGTGTAACATATAAATGACATTCTTGGTGTTACAGACAATCCTTTAATTTATATAGTAGACCCTATCCGAATACTCAGTGCAGAAATGAGATGATTTTACTATGTACTTGCAATATACACAGTGGCCACATGGTTGGCAACCCTTTATGACCTGTGATTTAGCTAGCCAGTTTCTAGGGATTTCCTTTTGGAACTCACTATGCACCAATCTATCTTTTACACTTGGTGCTCTTTTAGTCGTCATTAAAGGAAATTTAGAAATATAACTGGAAATAGAGCTGTCACTTGATAAAATATGCCAATGTTTCTTAAGAATATCACGAAGTTTATCCCAATGGGAATTATACTTTGTGATTAACCGAATTTGGTTATCTTGAGCCTGTTTATTATCTTCTTTACAAAGAAGCTGATTTCTCAGTGTATGTCGGGCCCTAATACAGCCTTTGCGTATCTGCTTTCTAGAATACCCCCTTTGGAGGAACCTATGGGCCATTTCAGCTGCCTGGTCCTCAAAGTCCGATTCCATGGAACAGCACCTTTTTACTCTTAAAAACTGTCCCACCAGAATCCCATTTTTGAGTGCTTCAGGATGGGGACTTGACGCATGTAGCAAACTATTCGTTGCTGTTTCTTTACGGAAAACCTTAGTCTGTAATAGTCCATTTTTGATGGTTAACTTCAAGTCTAAAAAGGTTGCTTCTCTATCACTAATTTGATAGGTAAGAAATAAATGTATTTTGTTGTCATTCAACAGATCTACAAATTTACCTGCAGATTCAGCATCCCCTTTCCACAGTACCAGAATATCATCCACAAAATGCAGCCATAGGGCAACATGAGCCTCCACCCATTGGTCTAAACCCTGGAACAGCCAATAGAATGCGAGCTCAATCCTATTGGCTGATTCCCAGACGCCAAGGTATAAACATCCACTGTTTCCCAGACGCCAGGGTGTAAACAGGCATAGGTGGGGGCGCATGCCGCACTCATGGCTGTTCCTTGCAATTGCCTGTAAAATGTTCCATCAAACATAAATATGTTGTTGGTCAATACAAATTCTAACAATTGTAGTACTAAGGATGTGTTGTCACTATACTCCTCTCCCCGCAGCATTAGAAAGTATTTAGCTGCTTCTAAACCCACCTTATGTGTGATGGAGGAATACAGTGACTCCACATCCAGAGTGAGTAGAAGCATGTCTGAGTCAATTTTAGCCTTATCCAGTTTCCTCAGGACGTCCCCCGTGTCTTGCACATAGGAGGATAATTCTGTTGGTCGAAGATAGAAGTCAACATATCTACTAATCCATTCTGTAGGTCCACCAATGCCAGACACGATGGGACGTCCCAGGTTTTTATTTTACACTTTTGTGCAGTTTAGGTATGCAGTAAAATGTGGGTACAATGGGGTGGATATTGACAAGGAAATCAAACTTTTTTTAGTCTCCAAAATCTTTTGCTCTTTTAAGGTTAAAAAATAACTCATCACACGATTTATCATAAACAGATTAAGAAACTTCCTCATATTGTTCTTTTATATGAAGTTGCCTAAAAACTTCCTTCATGTAATCTACCTGATCCAGGATTACAATATTCCCTCCCTTATCAGAGGGCTTAATATGGATTTCTTTTTTATCCATGAGATCTTTAAAAGCTTTTCTTTCATAAGTGGATAAATTATCACTTATTACATCTATCAACCCTATGTTTCCCACATCTTTTTCCACACATTTTACAAATGTGTAGACACTAGGTGATAAAGACAATTGTGGCATAAATTTAGAGGACGGTTTAAAATTTGTTTTTTTGGAGTAGTTTATGCCACTTGGTTGTTCCTCCTGTTCCTCCAGTAATGATACTAGATTTTCAATGGCCACAGCATCTTGACTATCCCCAATTTCATCCTTGCTAGATTTATTACCCCACATTTTTTTAAGGATAATATCCCTAGCATATAACATTAAGGTCTTTAACAAACTCAAATTTGTCTAGACCAATGGCTGGGCAAAATGAAAGTCCTTTCTTAAGAAGGTTAATATGTGATACATTTAAACTAGTTTTTGATAAGTTAACTACAGGCATTTCGTCTGAGCCACTGTCTAGTTTGTTCTCCCCCAGAATCGACTCTCTTTCCTCTGATTCCTGGTTATCACCCGATATTGGGGGTTGTTCCTGTATCTCCCCCCTCTGCCTCTGTCTGTTGGAATTAGAGGGACCACCTCCCCTCTTTTGTCTTCCTCCTCTCCTTGTCTTACCCCTAAAGGGATCCTAGCCTGTATAGCACATATTTATATTTTGAGGGCCACTTTCCAGTTCATTTTCAGAGTTGTCTGTACCTGAGTCATAGGAGTATCTGGTACTGTTGATATTTCTATATAAATACTGTATATTGTACCCTTCTTAAAATCATCCTGATCAGAGGCGTAACTAGAAACCACAGGGCCCAGGTGCAAGAATCTAAGAAGGGCCCCCCCCCACCCCCCAAAAAAAGTGAATTTGAGATATATCTTTTTTTATATATATATATAATTAAAACACAGAAAAAAAATGTGAATCAGATTACATGTATGCAAAAGGAGGTACCCTGTGCCCACAGTCTGTGAGATGGTCTGACCCCCTATTACTGTATATAGTGACACTGTTTAACCCACCAGTACTGTATATAGTGAGTCAGTGACACAGTCTGTAATCTGCCGGTGAGATGGCTGGCCTGACCCTACCCGCCCCAGTACTTTATACAGTGACCACAGTGGTCTGTGACATGGTCCAGCCCCCCCATACTGTGTATAGTGGTACTGTATAGACTGACACTGTTTACCCCCCGCCACCCCATGCTGTAGTAACAAGGTCTGTAATTTGCTGGTTCCACAAACATACACACACAATCACATACATACATACACACACACACACACACACACACACACACACACACACATAAACACCAATGGGTAAAACAGAAACAGTAACCCCTGTATTCAGAGACACTAGTGAAGCATCATGTCACACTCACATGATATCAGTGCAGGCAGTGGCAAGTCAACGTTTTTTATTGTAAAAAAAATAAAAAAAATTTTTGAAGCTGGGCCCCCACCCTAGCGGGCCCAGTCGCAATTGCGACCTCTGCACCCACTGTAGTTTCGCTCCTGATCCCTTACCATTTTACGCCTTTTCCTAAACTTAATTTAACTCTGGAGCTTTTCTAAGCTCTTCTGTACCTCCTTGTTAAGATTTTCAAAGGCTGGGTCAAGAGAAAAAAAGATTAACCTGCTCATATATCTTATTTGTTTCTATTTTACTCTCCTCTAGCCTCTTTTCATCCTCATCTACCATTAACTGCATAAGTTCCAGAGTGCATCTAGTTAAGATAGCATTCCATTTCTGAATAAACTCAGAGTTAGCTTCCATTCCTCTTAAATTGATCCCTGGGTCCAATCTAATTCTTAGACCTCTAGGGATCAATTCTTCTTTCACATATCTTTGTAAGCTAGCTAGCTCCCACTTGATTTTTAATTCTTTGATTTTTTTATATTCCTTGAATGCTGCAAAAACGTCATTACTTTTTTCTTCAATATTGATTTCATCTATATTGATTGTAGGCTTAAAAGCTTCATCAATATCACTCACCCATTTCTCTTCAGTAAGTTTGAAAGCCATAGTGTTAGTTACTAAAGTGCATATATATTGAAGGCAGACACAGTGTTAACAAATATCACCTACCAAATATTATTGTGTTAATTAATTAAACTGATGCTCACCTAAAGAAACAGGGTCATATTACTACCTGCAAAATACATAAAACACATAGGATAGGGGGCACTCAGAAATATATTAAAAGTGGTAATCTGTTAATCCGTGCTAGCAGTCCCAAAAATGTATATATACTGCTTAGAAGGTAGAGTTCAATAATTTACTATGAACTAAAGAAGGACAAGGCTGCACTGGATACACTTTACACAACACCTTTTATTTAGCAAGCGATACGCACACCATGTCTGCCTTCACTTATATATATTATTAAAATGTACTACCAAATAAATGACCAGATGAATATACTGCACAATAATAAACAATTCAAACAATAACCCCCAACATGCTAGCATGTGACTAGGCCGGCTAGAGAACTGTCCATATTAAGTACCGAGCACGTAGTGTAAACAACACGCTATTGATAGACAAATACCGTCCTTAAACCTCTTTGAGTCTGGGCTCTCTTCCGGTATCCAGGTACAAGACCAGTAAATTAATTTATAATTTAGGGCTGTAAACTGTTCCCAGCACTTTTCAACCTCTGCGCTGAGGGGTGTCTACCGGTTGCAAAGACTTATGGCTGCATGGCTTACTTTCACTTGGCTGATACATGGATCGGGTGCCTTCCAGGCAAAAATTACCTCCGTAATCCTGTGTGCTGTGATGCAAAAAGCCAATGCAAAGCTTCAATTGCCAACTTTGGTAGCGTTGAAAAACTTGTCAGCAGTTACAAACAGAGCTGCTCCACCATAGTAGAGTTCACCACGCTGTATAGTACAATCCACTCATTACATGTTTTGCCCCTCCCCTTTCTGGGCTGAACTAGAGGCTTCATCAGATGTATCATGTTACCAGTACTCCTGGTCTTTAAATACTTATTATGTTACATTGTTTCCTATTCCTTGTTACTTTGTCTTAAAGGCAACTTACGCTATTAGGGTGCATCTATCTGGTAAGTTAACAACTTTTTATCATATAATGCACTGTAGAATTGACACCTTTTATGGCTTATTAGAATACGTTAAACAGCATTTATGTTAAATATTAGCATACACATCATATTATAAAGATACCCATATGAGGCAATCACAAGCACATTGCCACATATACCTTGTTACATACCATTATACAATAATAATAATACTGATGTGGCAAAAGATTTATAAAAAGCAGGCATATTCAATTTTTTCATTAAGGCCAATAGGAGACAGAGTATTGAGTCTATACATCCTGCGTGACTCACGCTGGAGTAATATTTGGTCAACATTACCTCCTCTCCTCTTAGGCCTGATATGTTCAATACCTAACACTTTGAGCTGAGTGAAGTCAGAGTTGCGGAGCGCTTGGAAGTGTCTAGCCATAGTTTGCAACATGCGTCAAGTCACCATCCTGAAGCACTCAAAAATGGGATTCCTGTGGGACAGTTTTTAAGAGTAAAAAGGTACTGTTTCACGGAATCGGACTTTGAGGACCAGGCGGCTGAAATAGCCCATAGGTTCCTCCAAAGGGGGTATTCTAGAAAGCAGATACGCAAAGGCTGGATTAGGGCCCGACAGACACAGAGAAATCAGCTTCTGTATATAGAAGATAACCAAATTCGGTTAATCACAAAGTATAATTCCCATTGGGATAAACTTTGTGATATACTTAAGAAACATTGACATATTTTATCAAGTGACAGCTTTATTTCCAGTTATATTTCTAAGTATCCTTTAATGACGACTAAAAGAGCACCAAGTGTAAAAGATAGATTGGTTCATAGTGAGTTCCAAAAGGAAATCCCTAGAAACTGGCTAACTAAATCACAGGTCATAAAGGGTTGCCAACCATGTGGCCACTGTGTATATTACAAGTACATAGTAAAATCATCTAATTTCTGCACTGAGTATTCGGATAGGGTCTACTATATAAATTAAAGGAATGTCTGTAACACCAAGAATGTCATTTATATATTACACTGCTCATGTCCCAAATTTTACATTGGCAAAACGATGTGCGAGTTGAAGGACAGAGTTAGGGAGCACAGGGACAGCATTAAGGACAATGATTAGGATAGTCCGGTGGCTAGACACTTCCAAGTGCTCCACAACTCTGACTTCACTCAGCTCAGAGTGTTAGGTATTGAACATATCAGGCCTAAGAGGAGAGAAGGTATTGTAGACCAATACTCTGTCTCCTATTGGCCTTAATGAAAAAAATGAATATGCCTGCTTTTTATAAATATTTTGCCACATCAGTATTATTATTATTGTATAATGGTATGATAACAAGGTGTATGTGGCAATGTGCATGTGATTTCCTCATATGGGTATCTTTATAATATGATGTGTATGCTAATATTTAACATAAATGCTGTTTAACGTCTTCTAATAAGCCATAAAAGGTGTTAATTATACAGTGCATTATATGATAAAAAGTTGTTAACTTACCAGATAGATGCACCCTAATAGTGTAAGTTCCCTTTAAGACAAAGTAACAAGGGATAGGAAACAACGTAACAAAATATCGTCTAGATCAGTGTTTTTCAACCAGTGTGCCATGAGAGATCCTCAGGTGTGCCGCGGCAGACTGACAACAGTGTGACATATTTTAAATTTGCTTGTTTTTTACTCCCAGTGCAGGGGTAGTTTGTAGGAGGCATGGCATAACAGCACAATACATACAGTTTGTGTGTGTTTGTGTGTATGTGTATATATATATATGCTGTATTAGGCTACAATGTGTGATTTTTTTAAAATTTTGGGATGGTGGTGTGTCACAGGATTTTTTAATGTAAAAAAGTGTGCCACAGCAAAAAAAAGGTTAAAAATCACTGATCTAGATTATGAGTTTTGTGTTAGCCTCAAAAAGCAGCGTTGAGAGGTCCCAACGCTGCTTTTTACCTAACGCTGGTATTACGAGATTGACAGGTACAGGCTCACGGCTCACTTTTCTTCCGCGACTCGAGGCTACCGCAAATCCCCTTACATCAATTGCGTATCCTATCTTTTTAATGGGATTTGCCTAAAGCTGGTATTACAAGTCTTTGAGAAAGTGAGCGGTAGAGCCTCTACCTCCAAGACTCCAACCGCATTTAAAAGTCAGTAGTTAAGAGTTTTATGGGCTAACGCCGGAACATACAGCTCTTAACTACAGTGCTACAAAGTACACTAACACCCATAAACTACCTATGGACCCCTAAACCGAGCCCCCCCCCATCGCAAACACTATAATAAAATTATTTAACCCCTAATCTGCCGACCGGACACCGCCGCCACCTACATTATACCTATGAACCCCTAATCTGCTACCCCTAACATCGCCGACACCTATATTAAATTTATTAACCCCTAATCTGCCCCCCCCAACATCGCCACCACCTACCTACACTTTTTAACCCCTAATCTGCCTACTGGACCTCACCGCCACTATAATAAATGTATTAACCCCTAAACCGCTGCACTCCCGACTCGCAAACACTATAATAAATTTTATTAACCCCTAATCTGCCCTCCCTAACATTGCCGCAACCTACCTAAAAATATTAACCCCTAATCTCCCGCACCCAATGTCGCCGCTACTATAATAAAGTTATTAACCCCTAAACCTAAGTCTAACCCTAACCCCCCCTAAGTTAAATATAAATAAATAAATTTACTATAATTAAATACATTATTCCTATTTAAAACTAAATACTTACCTATAAAATAAACCAAATGATGGGTACAATATAACTAATAGTTGCATTGTAGCTATTTTATGATTTATTTTTATTTTACAGGCAACTTTGTATTTATTTTAACTAGGTACAATAGCTATTAAATAGTTAATAACTATTTAATAGCTACCTAGTTAAAATAATTACAAAATTACCTGTAAAATAAATCCTAACCTAAGTTACAAATACACCTAACACTACACTATCAATAAATTAATTAAATAAATTAAATACAATTATCTAAAATAAAATACAATTAAATAAACTAAACTATATTACAAAAACAAACACTAAATTACAAAAAATAAAAAAATATTACAAGAATTTTAATCTAATTACACCTAATCTAAGCCCCCTAATAAAATATAAAAGCCCCCCCAAAAAATAAAATTCCCTACCCTATACTAAATTTCAAAAGTAATCAGCTCTATTACCAGCCCTTAAAAGGGCTTTTTGCGGGGCATTGCCCCAAAGTAATCAGCTCTTTTACCTGTAAAATAAAATAAATACAATACCCCCCAACATTACAACCCACCACCCACACACCCCTACTCTAAAACCCACCCGATCCCCCCTTAAAAAATCCTAACACTACCCCATTGAAGATCACCCTACCTTGAGCCCTGTTCACCCAGCCGGGCACCGATGGGCCAGAATAGGACATCCGGAGCTGCAGAAGTCTTCATCCAATCGGGGCAGAAGAGATCCTCCATCCAGCAGAAGTCTTCATCCGATCGGTGCAGTAGAGGTCCTCCATCTAGCAGAAGTCTTCATCCAAGTGGCATCTTCTATCTTCATTCTTCCGGCGATGAGCGGCTCCATCTTGAAGACCTCCGGCGCGGAGCCTCCTTCCAGCACGACGGACTAACGATGAATGACGGTTCCTAGATTCTATCAGCCAATCGGAATTAAGGTAGGAAAAATCCGATTGGCTGATGTAATCTTGCATTCTATTGGCTGATCCAATCAGCCAATCGGATTGAACTTCAATCCGATTGGCTGATTACATCAGCCAATCGGATTTTTCCTACCTTTATTCCGATTGGCTGATAGAACCCTATCAGCCAATTAGAATTCGAGGGACGCCATCTTGGATGACGTAATTTAAAGGAACCGTCATTCGTTGTTAGTCCATCCCGCTGGAAGGAGGCTCCGTGCCGGAGGTCTTCAAGATGGAGCCGCTCATCGCTGGAAGGATGAAGATAGAAGATGCCGCTTGGATGAAGACTTCTGCTGGATGGAGGACCTCTTCTGCCCCGATCGGATGAAGACTTCTGCTGGATGGAGGACCTCTTCTGCCCCGATGGGTGGGGGGTTGTAATGTTGGGGGGGTATTGTATTTCTTTTATTTTACAGGTAAAAGAGCTGATTACTTTGGGGAAATGCCCCGCAAAAAACCCTTTTAAGGGCTGGTAATAGAGCTGATTACTTTTGAAATTTAGTATAGGGTAGGGAATTTTATTTTTTGGGGGGGCTTTTTTATTTTATTAGGGGGCTTAGATTAGGTGTAATTAGATTAAAATTCCTGTAATATTTGTTTATTTTTTGTAATTTAGTGTTTGTTTGTTTTGTAATATAGTTTAGTTTATTTATTTAATTGTATTTTATTTTAGATAATTGTATTTAATTTATTGAATTAATTTATTGATAGTGTAGTGTTAGGTGTATTTGTAACTTAGAAAATTGAAGCTATAAGGAGCGCTTAGAACACCTAAATAGGAGTCTTAGCTATGTAGAGTCAGAGGGGGTTTCGATAAAATTCTATATGAGCCAGATTAAAATGTATACATATTTTTTATAAAAACAATGATATATAAAAACAAGACTAATACATAAGCAAATTCTATATTGTAATGGGACCCTGATCGAATGATCTAATGATCTGAGTCTTCTAAATCTCCAAGGTTGGTTAGGTACCTAACTTTAAAATAAGCACTGTAAGATGTCTAGGTAGATGACCGAGGTTATAGAATTGTTCTCGGTCTCAAAATTGTTCTCAATCTGAGGGTTGTTATACAATTGTTGTTATACAATTTAGAACAGAGGGATATTAATGCCTATGCTAGAAATACAAATACTATTACAGTAAAAGTATCGTAATCAAGAGAATTAATAAATGGTGAATGGTAGTGAAAAACCGCAATTGCTTAAAAAATCAAAAAAGTGAAAAAAATAATGGAAAAAATAGGTGTACACCTTCTAAAATCTTAGTGTTAATGCTCCTTGTGAATTAAAAATGTTAAAAATGTGAAAAAATTTATAAAAAATATTGACAATATTAGAAGAAAAAATATTAGATGAGAAAATATGTAGATAATATATAAGAAAAAAGTCTCTTAGTGCAAAAATCCAATGTCCTTCTAGGTGACAAAATATAATCCAATATGTGCAGATGTGGATGTCCTTATTAGAATGTTTTTAAGTTATAATTAAATCCTAATGTTTCTTTAATCGAAATAACAATATTCCCTTGTTCCTTCAATGTCCTAAACAGAAAAAATAAAAATACATAGTGCAATATTGCTAATCCAAAAGTGGCTGAATAAGTAATGAACTCACTGAATAGGGACCTGAGCCGTTAATACCAGCAAACAATCTACGCATTTCGATCCTCTTTTTTTCACTTTTTTGATTTTTTAAGCAATTGCGTTTTTTCACTACCATTCACCATTTATTAATTCTCTTGATTATGATACTTTTACTGTAATAGTATTTGTATTTCTAGCATAGGCATTAATATCCCTCTGTTCTAAATTGTATAACAACAATTGTATAACAACCCTCAGATTGAGAGCAATTTTGAGACCGAGAACAATTCTATAACCTCGGTCATCTACCTAGACATCTTACAGTGCTTATTTTAAAGTTAGGTACCTACCCAACCTTGGAGATTTAGAAGACTCAGATCATTAGATCATTCGATCAGGGTCCCATTACAATATAGAATTTGCTTATGTATTAGTCTTGTTTTTATATATCATTGTTTTTATAATAAATATGTATACATTTTAATCTGGCTCATATAGAATTTTATCGAAACCCCCTCTGACTCTACATAGCTAAGACTCCTATTTAGGTGTTCTAAGCGCTCCTTATAGCTTCAATTTTCAGTCACTCTTTAAGATCTGGTCAAGAGATCTTGCACACAGGAGCTGATGTAGTAGCACCCTTTGGCGCTGGAGATACGTACATTGTATTTGTAACTTAGGTTAGGATTTATTTTACAGGTAATTTTGTAATTATTTTAACTATGTAGCTATTAAATAGTTAATAACTATTTAATAACTATTGTACCTAGTTAAAATAAATACAACGTTGCCTGTAAAATAAAAATAAATCATAAAATAGCTACAATGTAACTATTAGTTATATTGTAGCTATCTTATGGTTTATTTTATAGTTACGTATTTAGTTTTAAATAGGAATAATTTATTTAATTATAGTAAATTTATTTTGTTTAATTTAAATTATATCTAACTTAGGGGGGGTTAGGGTTAGGGTTAGACTTAGGTATAGGGGTTAATAACTTTATTATAGTAGCGGCGACGTTGGGTGCGGGAGATTAGGGGTTAATAATTGTAGGTAGGTTGCGGCGATGTTAGGGAGGGCAGATTAGGGGTTAATAAAATGTATTATAGTGTTTGCGATGCTGGAGTGCGGTGGTTTAGGGGTTAATACATTTATTATAGTGGCGGCGATGTCCGGTCGGCAGATTAGGGGTTAATAAGTGTAGGTAGTTGGCGGCGATGTTTGGGGGAGCAGATTAGGGGTTAATAAATTTAATATAGGTGTCGGCGATGTTGGGGGCAGCAGATTTAGGGGTTCATAGGGATAATGTAGGTGGCGGCGGTGTCCGGAGCGGCAGATTAGGGGTTAATAGTATAATGCAGATGGCGAGTATGTAGGGGCGGCAGATTAGGGGTTAATAAGTGTAAGATTAGGTGTATTTAGACTCGGGGTTCATGTTAGGGTGTTAGGTGTAGACTTAGAAAGTATTTTCCCATGGGAAACAATGGGGCTGCGTTAGGAGTTGAACGCTGTTTTTTTGCAGGTGTTAGGTTTTTTTTCAGCCAGCTCAGCCCCATTGTATCCTGTGGGGAAATCGTGCACGAGCACGTTTTTCCAGTTTACCGCTACCGTAAGCAACGCTGGTATTGAGGGTTGAAGTGGAGCTAAATTTGCTCAAAGATCACTTTTCTGAAGCTAACGCAGCCATTCAGAAAACTCGTAATACCAGCATTGGCTTAAGGGAGCGCTGGAAAATAAAGGCTCGTTAGCACCACAAGTCTTTACCGACAAAACTTGTAATCTAGGCGTATGTATTTAAAGACCAGGAGTACTGGTAACATGATACATCTGATGAAGCCTCTAGTCCAGCCCAGAAAGGGGAGGGGTGAAACGCGTAATGAGTGGATTGTACTATACAGCGTGGTGAACGCAACTATGGTGGAGCAGCTCTGTTTGTAACTGCTGACAAGTTTTTCAACGCTACCGAAGTTGGCAAGTGAGGCTCTTCATTGGCTTTTTGCATCACAGCACACAGGATTACGGAGGTAATTTGTGCCTGGAAGGCACCCGATCCATGTATCAGCCAAGTGAAGGTAAGCCGTGCAGCCATACGTCTTGCAACCGGTAGACACCCCTCAGTGCAGAGGTTGACAAGTGCTGGGAACAGCTTACAGCCCTAAATTACAAATTCATTTACCGGTCTTGTACCTGGATACTGGAAGAGAGCCCAGACTCAAAGAGGTTTAAGGATGGTATTTGTCTATCAATAGCACCGGAGCATGTTGTTTACACTAAGTGCTCGGTACTTAATATGGACAGTTCTCTAGCCGGCCTAGTCACATTCTAGCATGTTGGGGGTTATTGTTTGAATTGTATATTATTGTGCAGTACATTTATCTGGTCAATTATTTGGTAGAACATTTTAATAATATATATAAGTGAAGGCAGACCTGGTGTGCGTATCGCTTGCTAAATAAAAGGTGTTGTGTAAAGTGTATCCAGTGCAGTCTTGTCCTTCTTTAGTTCATAGTAAATTATTGAACTCTACCTTCTAAGCAGTATATATACATTTTTGGGACTGCTAGCACAGATTAACAGATTACCACTTTTTATATATTTCTGAGTGCCCCCTATCCTATGTGTTTTATATATATACATATATATATATATATATATATATATATATATATATACAGTGGTTTACAGTATTTTTCTTGACTAGATTCCTAAACATCAGTATCTTTCTAATTCACTCAATATATGACATTTTTATGATTTGTGTACATACATTTTTGGGTTTTTGTTTTTGCCAGGTGTGCTTCTTGGGTTCTAGTTTTCCAACAATAAGGGCTAGATTACAAGTGAGGCACAAACGGTTTTGCACAAGCGATATCGTGCTTTCGCAAACATTTCCCATTGCGCTGATATTACAAATTGAGCAAAATCAATTTATGCTTCAATTCGTATTGATTCTTCTTGATTTTTACTTCAAATCTCAGAACTGTGGTTTGTCAGCCTTTTGAGATCAGTCCAGCATTAGACCCAGTAGCTAGAATGGATGTAATACACGCACTACCACACTGAGAGAAACACAGAATGTGACCCATTCTGAAAGTATTAAGTAATGTAGTGCAGAATAAACAGAATAAATTACTCACAAAGAGGAGCTGCGTACTGGATGCATAGCCGTGGTCAGGTTGGCTTAAAGGTAGGTAAAGGGATGTCCAGGAGAATGATCAGATAAGCAGAGATCAGTAATATATTCAGGCAGGAATATATAAATCCAAAAGTGTAGTATAAACAAAGCAGAGGTCATATACAATTCAGGCAAGCACAGGTTAATCCATAAGAATTGTCAGGCAAAGCAGAGGTCAAGATACAGTTCAGGCAGGCACAGGTTAATCCAAAATAGTTGTCAGGCAAAGCAGAGGTCAAGTTACAGTTCAGGCAGGCACAGGTTAATCCAAAATAGTTGTCAGGCAAAGCAGAGGTCAAGTTACAATTCAGGCAGGCACATGTTAACATAGAATAGAACGAACCCAGGATACAGAATGAATCCAACAAATGGGCAGTGAGGAATGAGGATCTGAGATGCAGGGAATTTAAAGACCTGTCTGACATCGTCAGAACAGGCTAGCACAGAGACCAGACATCCCAACTCTCCCTGATTGTAATAGCGGCTCCCTGACAGGCCCAGACTGGCCATAGGGCATACCGAGCAAAAGCCCGGCAGGCCGCCGGTTATCTTAGCCCCGCCCACTATTTTTCTGTGCATACCGAGTGAAAATGTTTATTATACTACTATAGTGTGTTAAATGTTAATGTGCTGGTGTGGCTGCCCGGGCTGAATATTCTGCACTGTAAAACGGCCGCACCGCCTTATAAGGACAGCACGGCCGTGAGTGAGCAGGCAGGGGACAGATAATCACACAGACTACTTGCATACAGCGGCCGTGAGACTGAGCATCTACTTACTTGCAAGTTTGTCTGCACTTGAGGACATGCTGCTACTGACCGGCTGAGCCTGGGTGGGAGGAGCAGCAGGGGCCCATGAGATCTATGACGGCCTGGTAACAGTTTGAGGGAACTGAAAAGTGACGTGTTGTGTCATGTGGTGTCCCGCTCCCCCATCACTTCTTCACAGTGTAGCGCTCCTCGCATGCAGCAGCAAGAGAGAAGAGGGCGAGGGAGGCAGCCTGCAGCCACCAAGTTAGTAAGTCTAGAGTTTCATTATTGATATAGCGGCAGCCAGCAGGGGCAGAACTACTAGAGCGGTGAGGCCCCTGTGGGCCAACAAGCAGAGCATCAGCTGGCTGCTGTTTGTATATGTCCGGCAGACTCTAGTATAATTTTTGTAAAAAACAGGTCAACTGTCTTGCACACCCAAATATTACCTAGAAGATAAAGTTGGTAACAGTAAATTTTTTTTTTTTTTTAATGTTTACTGGTTCTGCTTACACTGTACACACTCTATCTGAAACACAGTGAATCATTCATTCATCATGTTTTATTCTCTTCTTAGTTCTTACGGTTCTTACCCCCATCTGGTTATGCTTTTTATTTTTTTTTAATGATTGAGAATTTGAGAATGAGATTGACCTGCTTCTGAAGTCAACTTACAGACCAAGAAGGAAGTTGATATACAGTTGATGCCTGGTAATGGTATGGTAAAAAGTAAAGTTACAAATTTGGGGATTTTTTATTTTTAATGTTCGGAAATTGTCATGACGGTTTACCCTCTGTCTATCTGAGTATAAACCTTCCTCTTACCCCAGATCAGCTCTCTTCTCTTTGGACGTCGTCACGGACCCGAACCAGTCTTTCTGACAGTGCCACACTGTCTGCGCCGCCACAGCAGTCCACACTCAGCCAGTGCCTGCTCCTTCCCCCGCGCTGCAGAATCTGCACACACAAACACATCACCTGCTGGCTCCTTGCTGGCTCCTCATCTCCATAGTCTCCGGTCATATTCCTTGTGCTGTGGAGCCTGTGAAGGAACATGACCTTCTGGAACTGATCTGGAGGAGGAGGAGCAATTGCCAATAGGAGCAATTGCCAAAATCCTATTGGCTGATGCAATCAGCCAATAGGATTGAGATTGCATTCTATTGGCTGATTGGAACAGCCAATAGAATGCCAGATCAATCCTATTGGCTGATTGGATCAGCCAATAGGATTGAACTTCAATCCTATTGGCTGATTGCATCAGCCAATAGGATTTTTTCTACCTTAATTCCGATTGGCTGATTCTATCAGCCAATCGGAATTGAAGGGACTCCGTCTTGGATGACGTCACTTAAAGGAACCGTCATTTAGTAAGAAAACGTCGAAAGAAGAGGATGCTCCTCGTCGGATGTCTTGAAGATGGACCCGCTTCACGCCGGATGGATGAAGATAGAAGATGCTGTCTGGATGAAGACTTCTGCCCGTCTGGAGGACCTCTTCTTCCCGGCTTGGATGAAGACTTCTGCCCGTCTGGAGTACCACTTCGCCCGGCTTCGTTGAAGACTTTGGCCCGGTTGGGTGAAGACTTCTCAAGGTAGGGTGATCTTCAAGGGGTTAGTGTTAGGTTTAATTAAGGGGGGATTGGGTGAGTTTTAGAGTAGGGTTGGGTGTGTGGGTGGTGGGTTATAATGTTGGGGGGTATTGTACTTTTTTTTTACAGGTAAAAGTGCTGATTACTTTGGGGCAATGCCCCACAAAAGGCCCTTTTAAGGGCACTTTGTAATTTAGTATAGGGTAGGGCTGTTTATTATTTTGGGGGCTTTTTTATTTTATTAGGGGGGTTAGATTAGGTGTAATTAGTTTAAAAAACTTGTAATTATTTTATTATTTTCTGTAATTTAGTGGTTTTTTTCCGTACTTTAGATAATTGTATTTAATTGTAATTAATTGTAGTTAATTTAGGGAATTAATTTAATTATAGTGTAGTGTTAGGTGTAATTGTAACTTAGATTAGGTTTTATTTTACAGGTAAATTTGACTTTATTTTAACTAGGTAGCTATTAAATAGTTAATAACTATTTAATAACTATTGTACCTAGTTAAAATAAATACAAAGTTGCCTGTAAAATAAAAATAAATCCTAAGCTAGCTACAATGTAACTATTAGTTATATTGTAGCTAGCTTAGGGTTTATTTTATAGGTAAGTATTTAGTTTTAAATAGGAATAATTTAGTTAATTGTAGTTATTTTATTTAGATTTATTTAAATTATATTTAAGTTAGGGGGTGTTAGGGTTAGGGTTAGACTTAGATTTAGGGGTTAATACATTTAATATAGTTGTGGCGATGTTAGGGACGGCAGATTAGGGGTTAAATTTAACTAGTGTTTGCGATGCGTGTGTGCTGCGGTTTAGGGGTTAATATATTTTTTATAGTGGCGGTGATGTCCGGTTCGGCAGATTAGGGGTTAAAATTTTTATTTTAGTGTTTGCGATGTGGGGGGGAGGGGCTCGGTTTAGGGGTTAATAGGTAGTTTATGGGTGTTAGTGTACTTTTTAGCACTTTTGTTAAGAGTTTTATGCTTCGGCGTTAGCCCATAAAACTCTTAACTACTGACTTTAAAATGCGGTACCAGACTTGACAAGAGAGGGTCTACCGCTCACATTTTGGAAGACTCGTAATACCGACGTTAGGCAAATCCCATTGAAAAAATAGGATACACAATTGACGTAAGTGGATTTGCGGTATTTTTGAGTCTAGCCAAAAAAGTGAGTGGTGAGCCTGTCATTTCAAGACTCGTAATACCAGCAGGCGTTAAAAAGCAGCGTTGGGACGCTGCTTTTTAAGGATAACGCAAGACTCGTAATCTAGGCGTATGTTTGTTTAAATCCAGAGGAGTGCTTTTCCTGAAACCTGCAAAACTGTTATTTGATTTGAAGAGCACCACGGTGGTTGGAACTTTATAGTGTGCTGGGCTCATCAGCTTTGGTATATATATACTGTATATATATATTTATATAGGTATAAATATATATATATATATATTTTATTTTTTTAAAAACCATCAGATATATGTAGAAATATTTATTTATGAATAAATAGAACATATTCCGACATGTTGAGAACTTTTGGAATATGAAATATTCATATTTTCATGTTGGGTTAGCGCAATTGCGAAAATGTGATCATGTGTGTGCGAGTGAGTGGGTGTTAGTTTTTTTCCCCATTGACTTCTATAGGGATAATATGTGAACGCGCACGCAATATTGGATTTCAGATTTTTTCGCTAGTCGGGTAACCGCTTGCACAAAATACATTTTTTTACTTACTAATTACTCTCCAGTCGTTACTTATATATATCTATTTTTTGGTGGAGGCTATTTAGTATTGTACAACTTTTTCTTCCAAATACAAAGGGAAAATAAACATAAAATTAAAAAAAAAATAACAGTTTTTTGGTTAGTGAATTGCTCACCAGGGCTCAATATTCCTTTGTTGTATGTAGAACAAAATTGCAATAAACTCTTTATCTAAAATCCATAAATGCTTATAAATCCACCTGCTAGGTTAAATGAGGTAGAAAACAAATTAGACTTTTCTGATTTGTCTTCATATCTTGATAAAGTCCTAAGCTTGGAAAATCAACTCCTCTTTAAGGAATAACAAGAACTTCTTAATGAAACTGAAAACAGATTAATATTATGAGGATGAATTCATTTTATTCTTTTAAGATGTATGCTCTATTATTGCATTTATATAAAGGAAGAGGATAATCAATCAAAGTAAGCATTATATTATATTGCTATCTTCACAAACATGGTTAATTTGTTTAGTCAAACCCACTCTTTTTGCAGTGTTGTACCACTTGGTGGCAGTATACAGATGACAACTTTCAAATCCAGAGATGTCCCAATGATTTATTGCCCACTGTGGTAGAGGATTTGATCTCATCTGTTCTCAATATTACATTCAATATGACACGGATTACTTAAAATGTTAGCTTTCTTCGTATAATGGTGATGGTGATTCAAAAAGGATATGAAACTGATATATATGTGAAAGCCTACAGATAAAAATAATGGTTGCATTTCTAAATATCCATCCACCTGCAGTATTTAGAATTGTTCCTAAACAACATATGTTACTTGTAGAATGCAGACAAGAAAAATGTGGGTTTGCAAGAAATAAAATGTAAGTTTAAAACACATGGGTATTCAGATACTTGATAATAAGTCAGATAATATGTTAAATGGTGTAAAATTTATATGATTTTTTTTTAAATAGCAGATGAAGAAAGACAGAATTGTGTTTATTTGGCTTTATAACACTGAGATTAATAGGATTAGGACGATCATTAGAAGACATTGGCATATATCACGAGGTACTTATGCTTCATAAAAATACATTTTATGAATTATTTTTATGAAGCCAAAAACCTGTGGAATCAAAGATCATAGTTACCATTATGAAAAAGGTAATTCTGGCTCAGTCTTTTTTACATTTTGCATAAAGGTGATCATATTGCTAGTGAATTTAGGGCTAAAATACAAGTGGATGGGTAAAAAATATCAGCATCTTTAATTTAAAAATAAAAATGACTGCACAAAGCAGTTTTATGGGCTTAAAGTGAGCAGGTGTGGGGCGTTAGAAAAAAAAGGCACTGAAAAGTCAGGAGTGACAGACTTGCTGATATGAAGCTGAGAGACACAAACATGTGGCTAAAAGGTCAGGTGACACAGACTTGTTGCTGAGAAACCTTAAGATAAAGGGCTCCATGTACTAAGCAGTCAGCGAGCTACCCGCAACAAATCTCGCGCCCAAACTCGCAAACTGATATGTACAAAGCCGTCAATTATGTAAAAACTCGCATCTTTAAAATTGCGAGCGTACTTATCCGCCATACCTCGCTACCTCTCCATTTTTTACTGTAATTAGACACATTTGACCACCAACTCGCCAAAAACGAATGTACTAAAAAATCTATTTGTCCGCTCGCGTCAATTTCCGCTCCCACCTCGATATTTTTGCCTCGCCACCTTTTAGGTGGCGGGCAAGGTACAAAACAATAGGAAAGTCACTCTAGACGCCAGTCTAGACATATATAAAAGGCAGTAATATCAGCATTGTACTTACATTGTTCATTTCAGCAGCTATGGAGAGAATTCTGTTTTTGTTTATTCTCCATTTGATGCAAATCCGGGCTAGAAGACAGAATACTGGAAATGTAGCTAATCGATTGGTTAGAAGAAGGAGAGTTCGTGTCCCCCGTGTATTCCTTCCACGGGTTGGTTTGCACGGCCTTTCTGACCGAGAGATCATACAAAGATTCCGGCTTGATCGTGAATCGATATTACACCTGTATCGAGAGATTGAAGATCATTTGGAGCCGATGACTGCTCGTTCACAAGCTATTCCGGGACTTCTCAAACTATTAGCGGCATTGCATTTTTTTGCAACAGGCTCCTTTCAGGCAGTTTCTAGCGTCATTATTGGAATGAGTCAATCTGCTTTTTCACGCCACTTATCCAAAGTAATAGGGGCTATGATGGTTATTTTTCATCGATATGTTTGTTTGCCATCTACCCCTGAAGAATGGCAATCTATCAAGTCAAATTTCTATAGGATGGCTGGGATGCCCAATGTCCTAGGTGCCATAGACTGTACCCATGTTGCTGTAAGACCACTTCAAGCTCGTGAGGAGATCTATAGGAATCGAAAGCATTTCCATTCCTTGAATGTCCAGATGGTCTGTGACCCCCACATGAGGATTATCAGTGTCCGTTCTAACTTTCCTGGATCCTGTCATGATTCTTACATTTTAAGGCAGACTGGGTTATACCGGAAGTTCGAGGAGGGAAATATGCCTGACGGATGGCTTCTAGGTAAGCATAACTGGCGTCTAATATGTCTCTCATTTCAATGTACCAAAATTGCGCCCAATTTGTCGACTGTAATCTGTATAGTTTAATTGTATTGTATAGTTCTGAATCTTTATAATTATTCTTATATTAATATTTATATTTATTATATCTTCTATTAGGAGATGGAGGGTACTCATGTACAGAATGGCTGTTGACTCCCTATAACAACCCACAGACCAGAAGTCAAGTACGTTTCAATGAAGCTCACCGATCTACCAGGGGGATTATTGAGAGGACTTTCGGTCTTTTGAAAATGCGGTTTCGATGTCTTGATCGTTCTGGTGGTGCTATGCAGTATGCACCAGAGAAAGTTGCCAAAATTATATTGGTTTGCTGCATACTGCACAATATTGCAATTAAAAGAGGCTGTCCATTAGAAGATGAAGATCCAATAGATACTGATGATTTACCAGAAGAAATATGTGTCGAACAAGCTAATAGGCGTGGAAATGCAACAAGGGACATGGTTTCAGAACAATATTTTGTGTTTGAGGATTAAAGTTTCAGTTGATCAATAAAAAACTTTCTTTATTAACTTGTCTCCATTTTTTTTTAAGAGTTAAGGTTATTAAAAATCACTCATGATAAACAGTTAAATACATAACAGTTGTTGCTCTTCAATTATCAAAGGTTTCAAATAAATAAAGTTTATGATCAAAGTTATTACAGACAATATATTATAGGTAATACATTGTCTTTGTGACATCACACTAGTGTCTACAGCTGCTCTCACTCTTTTACATATGTGATTATTGTAATGTAATCCCTCCATAGCTGATGCTAATTCATTGTATTGTGTCATTGAATTGTAGCTGTAACAAGCGACAGTATATTCAACAGTGCTTTATGTTATCAGATTGGATTTTTGAGTTAAAAAAGACTTGCTAATTTTATTTGTTTTATTCTAACCTCTATTTTTAACAGCTACTAGGTTTTCCCATATTCAAATAAATACCTTAAGGGATTACTCTTAGCACTTATTTTCTTAACCTTTATGATATATTTTTGCATTCAAGATTTGTTAAAAGAATAGTGGCATATAGAAAATAATGGCAAAATAAATTATTTTATTACAAAATTATAATCTTTAAACATTATATATTAACAATTGCAAACCAAAGTAACTTGTTAAACATATAAACACATATGAAAAAAAAGGAAATGTTTAGAAACCAAATAACAATTGTAAACCAAAATAAATTCTAATACATATAAACACATATGAAACAAAGAAAATGTTTATAAACAAAATAACAATTGTAAACCAAACAACATTTTAATACATATAAACACATCTTTAAATAATTAAATGTTTATAAACAAAATAAAAATTGTAAACCAAACAACATTTTAATACATATAAACACATCTTTAAATAATTAAATGTTTATAAACAAAATAAAAATTGTAAACCAAATTAAATTTTAATACATAAAAACACATCTGAAACAAATAAAAAAATGTTTAGAAACAATAACTATTGTAAACCAAAGTATAAATGTTAATACATATCAACACATCTGAAACAAAGAAAATGTATATGAAACAAATATCATTTGTAATAACTATAAACATCGATATTTACAAACCTTCATAAAATACATTAATCTACATATACATTATATTTTTCTCTATTTTTCGGGGATACATATCTGGATCAATGCGCTAATGATTGACATAACGATTAATCACGTCATCGTCAAACATGTCGCGTCCTGAACCTTTTGGTGCTGGAGAATTGGTGATATTAGTTTATGCCATGGATAAATATTTCCCTAAACGGATTGGTGGTGTGAGGGGAGTGAGACAGGAATGCCGAGACAAAATTATATACGAGATGCTGAGAAGAATGCATCGTATTTCAAAAATTAAAAGAACAAGACGACAGTGTCTTAGAAAATATAGTGATTTGAAGAGAAGAGAACCGAAGTACTATAAATCGATTCGAAGATTGATAAGGACATGTAAGTTTCAAAATTATATATGAAATAATTTTTAATAATATAAAAAAAGGGTTTATTTTTGAACTGCGTCATCATTGACGAATCCAGTAAAATAATATTTCCTGACTGTTACTTTGACTATATTAGTATATACAATTGCAAAAAGTTACAAAAGTTAGCATGCAGAACTGAGTTAGTAGATTAAAATTTAACTATATAACTATATACACTTAAAAGGTTAGAAAACTTAGCATACAAAAATGAGTTAGTAGAGTAAAATATAACTATATTAGTATATAACATTGAAACATGCAGAACTGAGTTAGTAGAATAAAATATAAATATATTACTATATAACATTGAAACATGTTAGAAAAGTAAGCATGCAGCATAATTATTTCAATTTTTTTTATTAAATTTTTTTATTATATATATGTTTATAGATATGAGAAGTAGGAGAATGAAGTGTGCACACCCACCACGCTACTTAAGGTCAATGTTGGTGCAAACACCCAGAAGTGAAGCTCTTTCTCCACCTTTGCCAATAACACTATTGGATATTGAATTATCTCCAAATCCATATGCAATTTGTCATAAAGAGACACAGACAGGTAATGACTTATTATTTAAATTTTAAATCATATATTTTAGGTTTTGGCTTAAAAAGTTTTAGCATGCAATATTAATCAAGTTGCTAATTTACTTCTATTATCATTTTTTTCCTCATTTACTTTCTATTTTTATTTGAAAAAGAGGGCATCTAAGCTAAGGAGCCAGCCAATTTTTGGTTGAGCACCATGGACAGCACTCTTTGATTGGTTCTGTCCAATTATCAAGTACAACACAGTTGGTTCACCAAAAATGGGCTGGCATCTAAACTTAGATTCTTGCTTTTCAAATAAAGATACAAAAAGAATGAAGTAAAATATAAAGTTTATTTAAATTGCATGCACTATCTGAATCATGAAACTTAGAAATTGGTTTCTATGTCACTTGTAATGATTATTATTATTATTGTTTTAAATAATATATACAAGGTTTTTGATTTAATAGTTTTCTATCTTTGTAATTTCGTTCATAGATATTACCATGGAAGAAATGGAAACTAGTATGGAAATGGAAGAATTTCAAAATCCTGATAGTGTGACAATATTTGAAGCATTAACTTCAGATGATACTCAACCAAGGATAGAAGTTTTACCAACAATGATGGTAGATAAAGGTATGTTTCATACTCAGTAATCTTAAATCTAAGAAAATACAAGTTTTAACTAATAAATATATTGTATATTTCAAATAGGAGTTGGCTCAGATGAAAGCTTTAAAGGAGTGGACATAAGTGTAGAAGCTAATATAGTAGATAACGTAGATAACAGCACATCAGGAGGTAATATTTGTGATGAAAAACCCTATCATACATTGAATATGTATATGACAATTGAATTAAATTTTGCTTTTCATTTATTTTTCTACAGATTTATCTTCAACATCAACTATTGAGACTGCAGACAAAAGTACTCAGAGTTGTCTAGAAGATCATGTCAAACAAAAAATTTCTAAAATTAGGGCAACTTTGGCAATGTTAATGGAGCAAGTAGATTTTTTATACCGTAAATATGTAATTTGATTTCATTTTTTGTTTTGTCATGATTAATAACTGAGAAAAAGTTTTGTGTTGAAGAATCAAAAGTGAGTTTGAATTTATGTAAATAAACTTTTTTTTTGGCCATAAAAAAATTTGTCTTTATTAAATAATAACATTTTAAACTTAAAGGGACACTGTATCCAAATTTTATCTTTTGTGATTCAGATAGAGCATGCAATTTTAAGCAACTTTCAAATGTACTCCTATGATCAAATTTGCATGCTCTATCTGAATCACAAAAGAAAAAATTTGAGTACAGTGTCCCTTAAAAATACACAAACAATAACTTTAAACACAATATACAGAGTAAAAAAATTAACAGTGACTAACATTTTAAACTTAAAGGGACACTGTATCCAAATTTTATCTTTTGTGATTCAGATAGAGCATGCAATTTTAAGCAACTTTCAAATGTACTCCTATGATCAAATTTGCATGCTCTATCTGAATCACAAAAGAAAAAATTTGAGTACAGTGTCCCTTAAAAATACACAAACAATAACTTTAAACACAATATACAGAGTAAAAAAATTAACAGTGACTAACATTTTAAACTTAAAGGGACACTGTATCCAAATTTTATCTTTTGTGATTCAGATAGAGCATGCAATTTTAAGCAACTTTCAAATGTACTCCTATGATCAAATTTGCATGCTCTATCTGAATCACAAAAGAAAAAATTTGAGTACAGTGTCCCTTAAAAATACACAAACAATAACTTTAAACACAATATACAGAGTAAAAAAATTAACAGTGACTAACATTTTAAACTTAAAGGGACACTGTATCCAAATTTTATCTTTTGTGATTCAGATAGAGCATGCAATTTTAAGCAACTTTCAAATGTACTCCTATGATCAAATTTGCATGCTCTATCTGAATCACAAAAGAAAAAATTTGAGTACAGTGTCCCTTAAAAATACACAAACAATAACTTTGTACACAATATACAGAGTAAAAAAATTAACAGTGACTAGATAATAAAAAATGTTCACTCCAGACGTTGCCTCTTTGGGTCTGTTGTCGCCTCCCTTTCACTGACAATAGCCAACAGAGATTGTAATGTCCTTTCGCTGATGCTCAAAGCTCTGTTAATTTGATGGTTTTTCTCTTCATCCATCTGCCTCTGCCACTGGAACATCTCTCTTTGCAGCTGTAATTTCTGCATCTCTATCTCATTCCTTTGCCTTTCGATTTCCACATTTTTTTCTGACAGAGCAGCCCAGCGTTCAATATTAGTGTTAATAATATTCTGCATTTCTCTGTGGTCCTCTCTGTATTGCCTTGCCAGTGTCAACATTTCCCTCAATGCAACATCGCCAAATTGTCCTTCTGCCGGTGTATTGTCAATATTTACACCACCTGTTTGCAGTTCAATTGGTGGTGCCTGTGTTTCAACAGGTTCCTCAATGTTTTCTGGTGTGTGAATTTCATCCGGTTGCGCATCTCCCAAATCTTCAAGAATATCCGGAGTCTCACTTCCATCATGCCCTCCTGGTGGTTCATCTTGAATGGGATTTTCCACTATCGGCATGAGATTGATAGTGATCTCCCTTGATGAGTTTTCTTCTTCTAGATCAAGACATAACAAATTGTTAGTAAATAAAAATAAAATGTTATAAAAACACTTGCAGAAATAGAATAGGAGAGAGCAGATACAACCGTCATACAACAATTTAAGTTACATTATATATATATATACATATATGATACATACCATCAAATAATGGAGATGAATGTCCAGTCAATCTCTGGAAAAGACGTCCCAAATCACCTATAAAAAAATAAATAACATAAAAATAAATAAATAAAATGCTTTTTTGTCAATGTAACGATATATTCGAAATTATTAATGGAAATGTATTTTGCAATTAACTGGACACTGAAGCAAAAATAATCTTTTTGAGAATAAGATATATTGCATGGAATTTCTATCAGCTTTCTTATGTAATACTATGATCAATTCTCAAAAAGAAAATAATGATAAATTTTAAAAAAATTAGAAAGTTGATTAAAATAGCATGCATGCTCTACAAGAATCCTCATTTAAAAAAATATGTACAAGATCTCGAAATAGAATATGTCAATAATGACATTTGACATTTAAAAAAAAAATTACAAAAAAAAAATTGAGAGATAAAAGAGATAAAACACACAACATTGAAATTATTCATTTGTAAAGTACTTACCAGTTGCTCTACCAACACCAGTTTGTGGAGTGCTGGTCCTTAGATCCGGAAGTGTGTCCGCCGAGGAAGTTGTGTGTGTAACATTAGATGATGAGCGTATAAATTGTCCATGTGTAAAACTGTCCGAAGGTCTTGAAACAGCTGCACCGGGTGGTCTCGAAACCGCAGAAGAAGAAGTAGAACAAGTGGGCACCTCGTTACTCCTCACAGGCTCTGCTGTTGTTGGCATTGCTTAAAAAAAAAAAAATTAAAAAAAAAATTAGGTTTATTTTTATTTATATTTGAAACTGAAAGTTAAAACTGTTAATAATAATAATTACAGCAGTGAATGCAGGCTCAATCATTAAAGGGACATGCCAACCACCTTTTTTATGATTTGGAAAGAGAATGCAGTTATAAACATCTTTATAATTTACTTATATTATCTAATTTGTTTTATTCTATAGATATTCTTTGTTGAAAAGCATTTGATTGATGCACAAAGAAGCCTCGTGTGATTGGCTCAACATGTGTATTTATTTTTCTTCAACTAAGAATATCTAGAAAATTGAAGTAATATGTTGTTTAAATTTCAATTCTCTATCCGAATCATTAATAAAAGATTTTGGGTTTAGTGGCCCTTAAAATAAAAATAATTACCTTTACAAATTGCATAAGAAAATGCATTTTTAAAAATATTTAAATGTATTATGTTTTTGCATTCATTGGATTTTTATACTTTGAGGAAAAGCAAATCTATACAGGCACAGTAAATGATCATTGGTTGATGCACATAGATGGTTCATGTGACTGCGTCAACTATGTGCATAGCTATATCTGAAAAATGTATGTTTATAAAGCGGAGAACAATTTTGAAAGATGCTAACAATAATATTCTATAGTGAAATAACGCAACATGGAAGTCAATAGATCAGAAATTTAAGAAGGCATGTGATCTGGGGTTAGTCTCATGATTAATGTTGGACATACAATATTATTTTAATAGTTTCAAATTACATTATTTCTATTGTCATTATCTCTTTAAGGTTTCTATGCAATACTGGTTTGAAAATAAACACATGGGTGTTATCTTTAGGGATCACTATATTAATAATCAACAAATCTTTAGTTCCGTTAGACCATTAAAAAAAAGGCAGTATAACAATACTATTATTGTACAATCCCTTATACATATATGAGACATAAATGATTACAGTATTTGGGGCCTAAATGGCTTGTACAATCCCTTATACATATATGCGAGATAAATTATTACAGTATTTCGGGCCTAAATGGCTTGTACAATCCCTTATACATATATGCGACATAAATGATTACAGTATTTGGGGCCTAAATGGCTTGTACAATCCCTTATACATATATGCGACATAAATGATTACAGTATTCAGGGCCTAGATGGCATATAGGATACTGAAGCGTAAGAAGTCAGATAATGTTATTTTAAAGAAATATATATTGGAGACAATAACCTATCATAACTTTAAAAAGAACATTTACGTCAACTATGTTGTACATTTACCTCTTAAATCACTGTCACAATCATCCGTTATGCCAGTGATGATCTCCGGTCCCAGACGCTGAACAAGCTTCTGCTCATAGTCATTGAGGTCTGCCACATATGCTGGTCCACCTCCGGTAGCACGTGCCGAATTTTTCTCTCTGGCCAATTTAGCTTTGGCGAAGCGTTTAATGTCGTTGTAACGCTTCTTCAGCTGATCGACATCCTTTTTTCCTGGACCCTGGGCACTAACAGCGTCGCTGATCCTTTGCCAGATCTGCTTCCTTCTAGAAAAATTTGTCTGTTTGACACGACATCCAAACAAATAATCATAAGAGTCAATAATCATATCAATCAAAACGACGTTTTGCTGATGAGAAAAGTGAGGATTCTTGGATTTTGAAGCGGTTTCAGATCCAGATGAAGCCATATCGAAATAGTAAATAAAGATCTCAAAAACGAGCGCTCTGTAATTACTCTCCAAAAATTTTGGAACAATAATAAAGTTGTTTAGAAAACTTGTCCATTTATAGGAGCAAAATTCTATTCCCGCGTCTACTATGACGTTCATGACACCTTACATGTCACGTGTTAACAATTGGCCAGACAATTGAACTGAAAGTTAAGTACATCAGCTTATTCGCGGCGAGCGAGGCGTCAAATTTATCAATATTCCGCCACTGCTCGCGGCGGGCTAGAGGTGTCTATTTGTTGTGGGATTATTAGTACATAGCTACAGCGGACACCATTTCGCCCGCGGCGAGTAACGGCGAGTTTAGCCGCGTCTAAAATGACGGATGAATTGACGGCTTAGTACATGGAGCCCAAAGTCTTGCTGCTGAGAGGTCAGGTGACACATACATGCTCCTGAGAAGCCAGGTGATACAGACATGTGGCTGACAGGCCAAGTGACACACTTGCTGCTGTAAATCCAGGAGAAACAGACTTCCTGCTGTGAGGCTGGGAGACACAGCCATATGGCTAAAAGGCCAGGTGATACAGACTTGCTACTGCAAGCCCAGTTGACACAGGCATGTTGGAAAAATAGACAAGGATACTACTGGAACAAGCAGAGAAAATGAACACTGGGCCAGGAAGGTAATGTGTAAGAAAGGAAAACAGCAGTATAAGGAGCGGCTAAAAGAAGGCTGCGGTGAAATATATTACGCTAAAATTATGCAAATAGTTATTAAAACTAATACAATTAAAATATAAATATAACATATGGATCCATGTAGTTATAACTAAATAAATAGTGTGGCAGATAAGACTGAGATGTGTCAATAGCCCTAAAAAATAGAAGATGGGCTGTGACTGTCTATGATACAGTAATCCTTCTGAAGTGTAGAAGACAGTTGATCCTTATATGGTGTTGTGGTAATCCCCAAAAAACATATATGAAAAATATGAACAATTTAAAAATATGAAAATTAAAAAATAAGAGTAAGTAAAAAAAAAAAAAAAAATACAAATATGAATAAAAGTTCAGTAAGAGTACTCATGAAAAATGAAAGAGGAAAAAAAAGGAAACTGAACTAGTGATCCAAAGTTAATAGATCCAGATAGGTCCCTCTGTGGGTGTGTACCGTATATCGTGACTTCCAGTGAACAAAAGGTAGTATAATGTAATAAAGCTAAGTACAAAGTGATAGTGATCAGATGTAGGCTTACCATGTATGTCAACACATTTTGGCCTCAGTATAGACCTTTATCAAGACTAAAAATGGTAAATCTAGGTAGCCTTATATAGGGTATTATGTGTATTCCTATTGGTTGAGGTTATTCATTTGGGCGGCAAAAAAACGTGTGACCGCCCCCTGATATGTATGGTACTTGTTAAACAGAATATTTTTATTGCTCCGTGATAACTGGAAATTACGTCATCGGGATAGATTAATTTACGGTTTAGATTTTTAGTAATGCATATTCCCTCATTGTGTACAAATCCGCTGTATATCCTGGAAGTTATCTAGCACTACATGGTTAGTTTAGGTTTTGATTCATTCCGATAGTATATTGGTTCTGGCGGTGTATAATGCAGGTTATGAGTATTGTATGACGATTATATCTCTCGGATATATAAGTGCAAATTATCCTAAGTCAGTAATAGCAAACTCAAGCAGTGTGATTGTGTGACATGTATAAAACATGCATCTACAGTATTATGGACTGAATATGTCCCTAATATATACGAGAGTATATATAATTATATAAACATATGTATATAGATCAACTACATATGAAAACTTAGAGATATATAAGCATAATCAACAATCATATATTAAGAAATATAAAAGTATAAACACATAAAATGATTCTATGGAAATAGCTCTAAAATGGCACATATACATAATTTGGATAGGATAAACATCCAATCTTGTACATGAATAAAAATGCATCAAATACATAGTACCCATGGTGTGCGACATGTGATAGGGTACATATAGGTGATCCATATAAATATGTGGAAAGCATCCTATAATCACGGGGAGTGATATCCAAGTGTGAAGTGAGATCAGAGAGATATAGAGTATAGATATTAAATGATCCAGTTGGCTATGTTTATGAATTGATATATAGAAATATCGGTAATATAAACCACTAAAACAGCTGATGTTTCATACTTAGAATTTATAAGGGTCATATTTACTGAAAATTATTACACAATATCTGTTTCATTTGATCTATCCTGTAAACATTTTATAAAATAAATAAAATAAAGGCTTTATATCCCTAGCGTGGGAAAGTTAGAAACATAGTATATAGACATATCTGTATATCTCCTTATGAGATCTAGTGTGGGAAAATTAGAAACATAGTATATAGATATATCTGTATATCTCATTATGATATCTAGTCAAACCCTGTCTTTACTCTACATAAAACTAGTATGGACATACATGTAGTATGTAAGAGTATATTGACAAATTGACTCTGTCTGTCTTACTTGTACATATTTCCATTTATGTATTTAAACTCATATTTTCATATATTTAAAAAGTGTGAAAGTTCTTCTTTGTTATTAAGACCTTTAGGGTATAGACAATCTAAATTGAAGATGCAGTTAGATTCTGAGATAAGAAGTCTTTTCTTGTAATCTCCACCACTCCAGTTCTGTGTGATTCTTTGGATACCCAAAAAACTGAAACTCTTGTTTTTGCTTTGGTGGTTATGTGTGAAATTTATGTGTGAAATGTCTGTAGAAGGGTGTCTCTGTGTTCTTGTTCTTAATCTGCAATAGTTGTTCCCTTATTCTATCTTTTAGTGGTCTAGATGTTTGTCCTACATATTGTAGTCCGTAGGTGCACTGGTTTAGATAAACCTCCCCACTTATTTTGACATCTAATTATATCTCAAATTTCCGCTCTATAATTTACGCTCACATATCCGAGAGATATAATCGTTGTGCAATACTTATAACCTGCATTATACTCCGCCAGCACCAATATACTATGGGAATGAATCGAAACTGAAAGTAACAATGTAGGTGCTTGATCACTTCCAGGATATACAGCGGATTTGTACAGAGATCCAAAGGGTGAAAATAGTGCGCTCAAAGCCCATTTAATAAAATATAAAAATCTTTATTAGGTCCATGTGAAAACAGGTAAAAACATGAAAGTGTAAAAGCGGTCAGCACATGGAAGTGCAGAGTACAGGTGAATGAACAGGTGCAGACAGCATATGCGTTTCGTGCATATGCGCGCTTGGTCACTGCTTGTCTTTGCACCTGTTCATAATCCTATTTAAGACAACGGTTCTTAAAGAGATACAACTCTCTCACAATTTTAACATCCTGTAACACGCAAAATAGTAAATACATAGGAGCTATGAAAAACTTGTATAAATATTCTTAGCAATATAAATATGCAATCCTCTTTTGACTTAAAGTATCTCTCTATACGGCGGATTTGTACACAATGAAGGGAATACACATTACTAAAAATCGGAACCGGAAATGACTCTGTCCCAATGACGTAATTTTTGGTTATCACGGAACAATCAAAATATTTAGTTTAACATGTACCATACGTATCAGGGGGCAGATCACACTGTTTTTTGGTGCCCAAAGGAATAACCTCAACCAATAGGAATACACATAATACCCTATACAAGGCTACCTAGATTTACCATTTTTAGTCTTGATAACGGCCTATACTGAGCCCGAAACACGTTAACATACATGGTAAGCCTATATTTGATCACTATTACTTGGTTCTTAGCTTTATTGCACTAAACTAACTTTTGTTCACAGGAAGTCATGATATATGGTACACACCCACAGAGGGACCTATCTGGATCTATTCACTTTGGATCGCTACAGCAAGTTTCATTTTCATTTTTTTTATTTCATTTTTCACGAGAACTCTTACTGAACTTTCATTCATATTTGTATTTTCATTTTAAAATTTTTTTTTTTACTTACTCTTATTCTTGAATTTTTATTATTTTTAAATTGTTCATATATTTCATATTATTTTTTGGGGAGATTACCACCATACCATATAAGGATCAAGTGTCTTTTACACTTCAGAAGGATTACTGTATCATAGACAGTTACAGCCCATCTTCTATTTTTTAGGACTATTGACTTTAACCATATATGTGACTGACACATCTCGGTCTTATCTGCCACACACAATTTATTTTAGTTATAACTACATGGATCCATGTTTTGTATTTTTATTTCTATTATAATTGTATTAGTTTTAATAAATATTTGCCTAATTTTAGTGTAATATATTTCACCGTAGCCTTCTTTTAGCCGCTCCTTTTACTGCTGTTTTTTGCAATTTTAACCCCAGGGCCAGCTAGGTACCCTTTTAAGGAGCTATAGGTGTCTTAGCCGGACAGATAGTGTATGATCTGCTCCATGTGGCGCCCTCTATTCTTTCCTTCCTAATTTTATTCTTTGTTGAAGAGATATCTAGGTAGGTAGCAAGTACTACATGACAGGAAATAGTGCTGCCATCTAGTGCTCTTGCTATTGTATAACATTGTTGCAAAACTGCCACCATATAGTGCCGCAGACACATGCACAGTCCTGAAAATACCTTCCTGCTTTTCAACAAAGGATAAGAAAACAAAGAAAATTTGCTAATAGAAGTACATTGGAAAATTGTTTAAAAATGTATGCTCTATCTGAATCATGAAAGAAAATGTTTTGGTTTTATGTCCCTTTAACTCACAGCTTGTAATACGAGCACAATGAGCATGGTACTAGACCTTCTTGCGCTATGCATTAAAAGCACAGGGCACTCTAAAAAAGTGTTAGACCCATTAGGATGTTTTGGTTAAATTATTTAATCATCCACTTGTAATAGCAGAATGTGTGTTATTCTTTGTGCAAGGTCACACCAAAGGTAAGGCATCCTCATGTCATCTAGTCCTAAACAAATGCTATACATTAAGGATGGCCAACCTGATGCCATTGGCCACATGAGGCCCTCTTCACTAGTTTGTGTGCCCCCTAAGATTAAAGCAAAACTAATAATCTGTGCCATGGTTTTGTGACCCAAGGAAAATAAAAATGTGTGCTTTAGGGAATCCTGGTGATGACCAAACAAAGTGACCAAAGCTCAAAAGAGCCCTCTAAAGGGGAGAACAGGAGATAGAAGAACCCTGCAACATTACATTAATCAGGGTCTGTGCCACTGGACCTTTGTAAGTAATATATTATTATTTGTGTAAAGCTATATATTTGTTTGTTGCCATTAAAGCTTCTAAAATACTGATTTATGGCCCCTATTTGTTAGGATGTTGTCTATCACTGCTGTACATAATGATGTATTTAATTTAAAGCAAATATTAATTTGTAATTAATAAGCAGATGTATTTTTTTTATTATACTGTATTAGTTATTTATATATTGAAGAAGTAGTAGAAGTTATAGGTGCCACCATGATGCAACTTAAGTTTTCCTATTTTTTCCTTTGCTGAGGTCAATAAGGGTTACAAATGAGTTACTAGAATAATAATCTCAGATTGTTTAATGTCACTTTAACTTGGGTAAAACATATGTGTTAAAATGATTCTAAGATTTAGCATGAGTTAACCATGAATAGAAAATGAATAGGGTTAACTCCATGATAGTTTGGTTCATTGGAGTATGGTATAAAGCATTAGCACACTAGCAGAATGCTTACTGCAGCAAGTGCAGGCTGTACATTTACAAGATGTACCACAAATCGCCATCGCCTTTCTCAAGAACATGCATTTCATCCTGGATTTCCAAAAGTTAATATATTCTCTTGCACTATACTTTTGTCTGTACTTTTAAGCTAGATATGTTTTCCGTATATACTGATTCACTCATGTGTTGTATAACATTGAATTTTTATAATTAATTTATCCAGAGGGGCTGCATGTTACACGTTGTTGTTTTTTGTTGTTAATTTTACAAAACTTCTGGGATTGCAGCTGTTTTTTTATTTACAATCTGTACATAACTAAAATAACTTTTATGTTAAATGTACACAACATGATTCCTAATATTCAAGGGATTCGAGTTTAAAATTACTTAAAGGGACATTCCGGTAAAATTTATATGCACATAGCTGAATTACATCTTTGAATAGAAACATATTTGCAATATACATGTATTGGCAAAAATGCTTCTAGTAAAAGTTATTACTATTTTAGTTTTAGCAATTTTCTCTGCACGTGCATGTGAAGCATAGCTAGAAATTCTCAGTGCACCAGTATTTTAACCCATTAAGGACCGGGCATTTCAGATAAAAAACTTCCCCAAAAGACCAGAGCATTTTTAGCATTTTTGCCATCACTACATTTAAACAGAAATAGAGCCTTTTTTATTTTATATATTTTCCTAGCAAATATATATATATATATTTTTAGTAGACAACCCAAAGTATTGATCTAGGCCCATTTTGGTATATTTCATGCCACCATTTCACCGCCAAATGCGATCAAATAAAAAAAAAGTTAACTTTTTAACAATTTTAGGTTTCTCACTTAAATTATTTACAAATAGCTTGTGCAATCATGGCACAAATGGTTGTAAATGTTTCTCTGGGATCCCCTTAGTTCAGAAATAGCAGACATATATGCCATTGCTTTTTGGTAATTAGAAGGCAGCTAAAGGCATTTAAATTAAATTGTATATTTGTGGTTGATAATCAAGTAGAATATTTCTCTGCAACACGGACCACTTATTTTGTCAAAGTAGCTATAGCTGTAAGATTTACTTAACTAGCATGAAAATGGTAAAATTACAGACAAAATATCTAAGTGTATTGTAGCTTTTCTGGCAGCTGTAGGTGTATACTTTTAAAAACAACAGATATTCTCTTTAAGAAATGGAACAATGGAATAAACAGAAGTGATTTATGATACTTTCCTGAGTGCTTCAATCTTCTGCTTTAATATCATGATGTGGGGTCTGTTATAGTTTGCTGGATACAAGACAGATTCAATAAAATTTTAGATAAATCTGTGCTCTTGGGTGTTCGTGAGAAACTGTAAAAAACTCAAGACAAATACTATTCTTACAGTGTATTGTGGCATGATGCCATGTTAATGATTTATAGTGGATTTTCATCCCTCGTAAATTTACCCAGATAAAACATTTTGCTCAGTAAATATCAGTTTCTTGTATAGGTTTAATGTATATTTCCAACTCTTTTTGGTAAAAAAAGAAAAAAAAAGAACAGTATACATTAAATCCATATTCAAATAATGGAAAAAGCTAGATTAATGAAAAATAGTTAAAATAATTAGCACGTTGTATCCATGTAAAACAATTATCCAATGTATCCATGTAAAAAAATAAAAATGTTCCATTGATATTTATTATACTGGTTTTCTCATGAACTTAAAGTGATGGTAAATCCAAGCGAATAAAAAACACTAGTCACTAAAAGTAAACAATAGTTTATTTCATCACTTACTAAAAAACTCACCCTAAAGTCAGCCGCTCTGGCCACCCACGGCATAGCTCTCTTCTTCAATGAGGTCACATTTCCACCTCTAAACAAATAGCAGTGCATGTCAATAGCGATGCGCTGTGGGCGGCCGGAGCCACAGACTTTAGCGAGCTGCTACAGCACAGCCATGGTGAGTTTATCACCTTTTTTTAGTAAGTGATGAATTAAACTACTGTTTATTTTTAGTGATGGTAAATCCTAGCTTTTTTTAAAAAAAATATGGGCAATATCCTATGCTTGCTACTACTATTGATAGCGACATTGTGAGCCATATAAATGTACAGCAGTCTAAAGGGAAACACAAGTTTAAAAATGTAATAAAATGTAAAGCTAAAAGTGCTGATAAGGGGAACACCTGCAGCTTTATTGGTGGATGATGATACGTCTCACAAGGAACATCTGGTTTAAAAAAAATTGTTTATATTAAAAATACCTATATTTTGCAAAAACATAAATATAAAGTGTTTCCCTGTAAGCAGGAGACATATGTTACTTTCTATGACCTAGATAACAAGTTGTGCGGTACGGCTATACCACTGAGAAATTGGCTTTTGCGAGCGGAATAGTCTGCTCACCAGTATTACAAGTTGCGGCGATAAGGCTATACCACTAGCATTTTAGCCTATACCATAAAGATCTATTCCGCACTCAAAAAATGTTTTTTGAGTGTGGAATTTTCAGGTCTCCCGTATTACAAGTTGTTCGGTCAGGCTATTACGCTAGCGTTATAGCTTATACCGCAACGATCCATTCCTCAATCAAAGACCAGTAGTTATGGATTTTGCAAAACAAAAATGTTTCACAAAACTCATAACAAAAACGTTACAAAGTACACTCATAAACTACCTATTAACCCCAAAACCGCCAACCCCGCTTTGCAAATACTATAACACACCTATTAACCCCTTATCCACCGCCCACCCACATCACCAACACTAAATTAAAGTATTAACCCCTAATTCACCCCCCCACATCATCAACACTAAATAAACCTATTAACCTCTAAACCGCCAATCCCCCACATCACTAACACCTAAATAAAGCTGTCCGCCGCCAGCCGACATCGCAAATACCAACCTAAACCTATTAACCCCTAAACCCCCATATCACCCATATCGAGACTAACTAAATAAACCTATTAACCCCTAAATTGCCGGCACCCCACATCTAGACAAACTAAATTAAACTATTAACCCCTAAACCTAACACCCGTTAACTTTAAATTAACTTACAATATAACTACCTTTAAATAAATAAAAACCTACCTATGAAATAAAAAAGCCTAAGCTTAAACTATAAATAAACCTAACATTACTGTTTTAAAAAAAAATCCGCCAATAGGATTTCAGTAGCTCTCATTCTATTGGCTGATTTGAAAATTTCAGCCAATAGGAATGCAAGGTACCTCAATATAAAAAGGAATACCTTGCATTTAATATTCAGTGTTCGGCGGACTATTGCATGAAGAGGACCTCCACGTCGCCGAAGACTGCCACTGCCGGAAGACCGCTTCACGCCTCAGAAGACCGCTCCTCACCTCCGGGAAGAAGATAGAAGATGGCCCCGTGATGGATGAAGATGGATCCACCTGGATGAAAACTCTGCTCCGCCTGGAAGAAGATGGATGTTTGGACTTCAGGAACGTTGAGTATATTTTTTGGGGTTAGTGTTAGTTTTTTTTTTTTTTTTTTATATTAGGGTTTTTTTTTTTAATGGACAGCAAAAGAGCTGATTTTAATGGCAATGCTCATACAAATGCCCCTTTTAGGGGCAATGGGTAGCTTAGGTTTATTTTAGTTAGGTCTTTTTTATTTTGGGGGTTTGGGTGGGGAATTGTATTGTTAGGGGGGACTTTGTATTTTCTTTGCATAAAAGAGCTGTTTGCTTCAGGGCAATGCCCGACAAAAGGCCCTTTTAAGGGATATTGGTAGTTTAGTGTTAGATTAGTTGTTTTTTTTCGGGGTGGCTTTTTTGTTTTTATAGGGGTATTAGATTACGTTAAATTTTTTTTAATTTGGATAATTTCGTTTATTATTTTTTGTAATTTTAGACTGTTTCTTTTTTGTAATGTTATTTTTTTTTTTCCTGCAGTGTTAGGATTTTTTAATTTAGTAATTTAGGTTTTTTTTATTTTTGGTATATATATATATATATTTTAAAATAGTTATGTTAGGTTTATTTATAGTTTAACCTAAGGTTTTTTTCTTATTTCACATGTAAGTTTTTATTTATTTAAAGGTAGTTATATTGTAAGTTTAATTTAAAGTTAGAGGGTCTTAGGTTTAGGGGTTAGTAGTTAAATTTAGTTTGTCGCGATGTAGGGGGCTGGCGGTTTAGGGGTTAATAGGTTTATTTAGGTAGTTGTAATGTGGGTGTTTGGTGGTTTAGTTGAGTATTTGTGATGCGGGGGGCGGCGGATTAGGGGTTAATAGTTTTATTTAGGTGTTAACTAGAGGCATAACTAGAAACCACAGGGCCTAGGTGCAAGAATTTTTTAGTTTAACACAGAAAAAAATGTGAATCAGATTACATGTCTGCCCACAGTGTGCCCACAGTCTGTGAGATGGTCTGACCACCTATTACTGTATATAGTGACACTGTTTAACCCACCAGTACTGTATATAGTGAGTTATTAACACAGTCTGTAATCTGCCGGTGAGATGGCTGGCTTGACCCTACCCGCCCAGTACTTTATAAAGTGACCACAGTAGTCTGTGACATAGTCCAGCCCCCCAGTACTATATATAGTGGTACTGTATAGTGACACTGTTTACCCCATACCCCCATGCTGTAGTAGTAAGGTCTATAATTTGCTGGTTCCACAAACATACACACACACACACATACATGCATAAATACACACACAGTCACATACATACATACACACATACACACACACATAAACACCAATGGGTAAAACAGAAAGACTAACCCCTGTAGTCAGTGTAGGCTCCTCCATTTGAGCACATTCGCACGTGCCCGCCTCAGCATCCCTGAAGAAAAAAATATATAATTTTTCCAATAGCCCCCTATTGAAAAAATTATATTTTTTTTACCCCCCAGAAAAAAATACAATATAAACTTTTTTTTTTTTTTTTTCAATTATTTAAGTAAAAGTGCCATAATATTACACAAATAGCTTACATAGATACACAGCCTGCCTGCCTGGCCCCTGTACTAAATTTTAATCTATCTATCAAAGCCCTACCGCACGTGCGATAGCCTAAGCTATGGCACTGTGCTTTGCGCAATCTAAAATTGCCTGCTGCGCAGCTCCCAGCCTCCCCATCCCCATACTTAGCTGTTCGCACACTTCAGCCTGTGCGAGGGGTGGGAGGGACTCGAGGGAGACAGGCAGCAGGCCATCAGCAGCCAGTGACAGAGTCACAGAGAAGAGCCGCGTTATCAACTCATCATTCCCATGTGATCATGTGACATCCTTTTGACTGCCTGCAGACCGGGAGAGTGAGAGAAGTGCCCCAGACAGTGTTTGCGCGCTAAAAGGTAGAGGTAAGGGCTTATGTATTTTTTTTATTTTTGTGGTTTGATCACACCATGTTTACTAATATAACTGCTCTGCTGTATATTTAGTTAGTTAACTTCATTTGTTTCCGGTGGTGGCCCAGTGTGTATATACACACAACTCTACATGGCACAACAGGCAACGTCATCAACTACATTTGAGCCTGGCCGGTGGCCGCTGTCACTTAGGCTGCATCTGCCGAGTGCTTCTGACTGCTTGTTTTTCTTCTCTCTCCCCCTTGAAACTAAAGTTACAGCCTTACAGTAATGATAACTAACTACCACGCTGAACTGGAACTTCCTAAACACAGATATCTATGCATTATATATCGCACAGTATATAATGTATAGATATCTGTGTTTAGGAAGTTCCAGTTCAGCGTGGTCAGTTAGTTATCATTACTGTAAGGCTGTAACTTTAGTTTCAAGGGGGGGAGAGAAAAGAAAAACAAGCAGTCAGAAGCACTCGGCAGATGCAGCCTAAGTGATTGTAGCAAAAAAGCAGACGCACGTTACTGGCTTCCTCCCCCAGTCACCCTTCAGTAGTTTAGTAGCAACAGTCTTCCCTCCTGCACTGTCTGCTAGAATTGAGAGGTAGAGCAGAGGAATCTAAGCTTTATGTGGTGCAATTTAGCTCCGTGTGGCACGCAGATTTATACATGCAGCTGCAGCATTTGCTAAAGAGTTAGTGAGGTACTATGATAACTTTTTTTATCACAGCAGCTAGCCTTCAAACAATCAGTCTGCATTCCTATGTTTTTAATTCTCTTCAGATAACCTTTGCCCTCTTTGTGTGTTGGTCTGACACCCTTTAAGTGTTCATAAACACACATAGGATTCAGCACACTCCTTCAGTGTTATATGGTGCATGTCCAGCAGCTAAATAATTGTCATAGGCCTAGATTTGGAGTTTGGCGGTAGAAGGGCTGTTAACGCTCCGCGGGTTTTTTTCTGGCCGCAGCATAAATTTAACTCTGGTATCGAGAGTTCCAACAAATGCTGCGTTAGGCTCCAAAAAAGGAGCGTAGAGCATTTTTACCGCAAATGCAACTCTCGATACCAGAGTTGCTTACGGACGCGGCCAGCCTCAAAAACGTGCTCGTGCACGATTCTCCCATAGGAAACAATGGGGCTGTTTGAGCTGAAAAAAAACCTAACACCTGCAAAAAAGCAGCGTTCAGCTCCTAACGCAGCCCCATTGTTTCCTATGGGGAAACACTTCCTACGTCTGCACCTAACACCCTAACATGTACCCTGAGTCTAAACACCCCTAACCTTACACTTATTAACCCCTATTCTGCCGCCCCCGCTATCGCTGACCCCTGCATATTTTTTTAACCCCTAATCTGCCGCTCCGTAAACCGCCGCAACCTACGTTATCCCTATGTACCCCTAATCTGCTGCCCTAACATCGCCGACCCATATATTATATTTATTAACCCCTAATCTGCCCCCCTCAACGTCGCCGACACCTGCCTACACTTATTAACCCCTAATCTGCCGAGCGGACCTGAGCGCTACTATAATAAAGTTATTAACCCCTAATCCGCCTCACTAACCCTATCATAAATAGTATTAACCCCTAATCTGCCCTCCCTAACATCGCCGACACCTACCTTCAATTATTAACCCCTAATCTGCCGAGCGGACCTCACCGCTATTCTAATAAATGTATTAACCCCTAAAGCTAAGTCTAACCCTAACACCCCCCTAACTTAAATATAATTTACATCTAACAAAATAAATTAACTCTTATTAAATAACTTATTCCTATTTAAAGCTAAATACTTACCTGTAAAATAAATCCTAATATAGCTACAATATAAATTATAATTATATTATAGCTATTTTAGGATTAATATTTATTTTACAGGCAACTTTGTAATTATTTTAACCAGGTACAATAGCTATTAAATAGTTAAGAACTATTTAATAGTTACCTAGTTAAAATAATAACAAATTTACCTGTAAAATAAATCCTAACCTAAGATATAATTAAACCTAACACTACCCTATCAATAAATTAATTAAATAAACTACCTACAATTACCTACAATTAACCTAACACTACACTATCAATAAATTAATTAAACACAATTCCTACAAATAAATACAATTAAATAAACTAGCTAAAGTACAAAAAATAAAAAAGAACTAAGTTACAAAAAATAAAAAAATATTTACAAACATAAGAAAAATATTACAACAATTTTAAACTAATTACACCTACTCTAAGCCCCCTAATAAAATAACAAAGCCCCCCAAAATAAAAAATTCCCTACCCTATTCTAAATTAAAAAAGTTAAAAGCTCTTTTACCTTACCAGCCCTGAACAGGGCCCTTTGCGGGGCATGCCCCAAGAATTTCAGCTCTTTTGCCTGTAAAAGAATAAATACAATACCCCCCCCCCAACATTACAACCCACCACCCACATACCCCTAATCTAACCCAAACCCCCCTTAAATAAACCTAACACTAAGCCCCTGAAGATCTTCCTACCTTGTCTTCACCATCCAGGTTCACCGATCCGTCCTGAAGAGCTCCTCCGATGTCCTGATCCAAGCCCAAGCGGGGGGCTGAAGAGGTCCATGATCCGGTCAAAGTCTTCATCCAAGCGGGGCAGAAGAGGATCTTCCATCCGATTGAAGTCATCATCCAGGCGGCATCTTCTATGGTCTTCCATCCGGAGCGAAGCGGCAGGATCCTGAAGACCTCCAGCGCGGAACATCCATCCGGCCCGACGACTGAACGACGAATGACTGTTCCTTTAAGGGACGTCATCCAAGATGGCGTCCCTCGAATTCCGATTGGCTGATAGGATTCTATCAGCCAATTGGAATTAAGGTAGAAATTTTCTGATTGGCTGATGGAATCTATCAGCCAATCGGAATTAAGGTAGGAATTTTCTGATTGGCTGATGGAATCAGCCAATCAGAATCAAGTTCAATCCGATTGGCTGATCCAATCAGCCAATCAGATTGAGCTCACATTCTATTGGCTGTTCCGATTAATCCTAAAATAGCTATAATATAATTATAATTTATATTGTAGCTATATTAGGATTTATTTTACAGGTAAGTATTTAGCTTTAAATAGGAATAAGTTATTTAATAAGAGTTAATTTATTTCGTTAGATGTAAATTATATTTAAGTTAGGGGGCTCGGCAGATTAGGGGTTAATAATTGAAGGTAGGTGTCGGCGATGTTAGGGAGGGCAGATTAGGGGTTAATACTATTTATGATAGGGTTAGTGAGGCGGGTTAGGGGTTAATAACTTTATTATAGTAGCGGTGCGGTCCGCTCGGCAGATTAGGGGTTAATAAGTGTAGGCAGGTGTCGGCGACGTTGAGGGGGGCAGATTAGGGGTTAATAAATATAATATAGGGGTCGGCGATGTTAGGGCAGCAGATTAGGGGTACATAGGGATAACGTAGGTGGCGGCGCTTTGCGGTCGGAAGATTAGGGGTTAATTATTGTAAGTAGCTGGCGGCGACGTTGTGGGGGGCAGGTTAGGGGTTAATAAATGTAATACAGGGGTCGGCGGGGTTAGGGGCAGCAGATTAGGGGTACATAAGTATAACGTAGGTGGCGGTCGGCAGATTAGGGGTTAAAAAAATTTAATCGAGTGTTGGCGATGTGGGGGGACCTCGGTTTAGGGGTACATAGGTAGTTTATGGGTGTTAGTGTACTTTAGGGTACAGTAGTTAAGAGCTCTTAACTCCTGCTATTTTCAGGCGGCTGGAGTTTTGTCGTTAGAGCTCTAACGCTCACTTCAGAAACGACTCTAAATACCGGCGTTAGGAAGATCCCATTGAAAAGATAGGATACGCAATTGGCGTAGGGGGATCTGCGGTATGGAAAAGCCGCGGCTGAAAAGTGAGCGTTAGACCCTTTAATCACTGACTCCAAATACCAGCGGGCGGCCAAAACCAGCGTTAGGAGCCTCTAACGCTGGTTTTCACGGCTACCGCCGAACTCTAAATCTAGGCCATAGTTAGCTCACATACGGCTAGATTTAGAGTTTGGCGGCCAAAGGGGTGCGTTAGCTACGCATGCTTTTTTTCCCCCGCACCTTTTAAATACCGCTGGTATTTAGAGTTCACAGAATGGCTGGGTTTTCAGTGCGTTAGGCTCCAAAAAGGGAGCGTAGAGCATAATTTAACGCCACTGCAACTCTAGATACCAGCGGTGCTTACGGACGCGGCCAGCTTCAAAAACGTGCTCGTGCACGATTCCCCCATAGAAAACAATGGGGCCATTTGAGCTGAAAAAAAACCTAACACCTGCAAAAAAGCAGCGTTCAGCTCATAACGCAGCCCCATTGTTTTCTATGGGGAAACACTTCCTACGTCTGCACCTAACACCCTAACATGAACCCCGAGTCTAAACACCCCTAACCTTACACTTATTAACCCCTAATCTGCCACCCCCGCTATCGCTGACACCTGCATATTTTTTTAACCCCTAATCTGCCGCTCCGTAAACCGCCGCTACCTACATTATCCCTGTGTACCCCTAATCTGCTGCCCCTAACACCGCCGACCCCTATATTATATTTATTAACCCCTAATCTGCCCCCCTCAATGTCGCCTCCACCTGCCTACATTTATTAACCCCTAATCTGCCGAACGGACCGCACCACTACTATAATAAAGTTATTAACCCCTAATCCGCCTCACTCCCGCCTCAATAACCCTATAATAAATAGTATTAACCCCTAATCTGCCCTCCCTAACATCGCCGACACCTAACTTAAATTATTAACCCCTAATCTGCCGACCGAATCTTGCCGCTACTGTAATAAATGGATTAACCGCTAAAGCTAAGTCTAACCCTAAGCCTAACACCCCCCTAAGTTAAATATAATTTAAATCTAACGAAATAAATCAACTCTTATTAAATAAATTATTCCTATTTAAAGCTAAATACATACCTGTAAAATAAACCCTAATATAGCTACAATATAAATTATAATTATATTATAGCTATTTTAGGATTCATATTTATTTTACAGGTAACTTTGTATTTATTTTAACCAGGTACAATAGCTATTAAATAGTTAAGAACTATTTAATAGCTAAAATAGTTAAAATAATTACAAAATTACCTGTAAAATAAATCCTAACCTAAGTTACAATTAAACCTAACACTACACTATCAATAAATTAATTAAATTCAATATCTACAAATAAATACAATTAAATAAACTAACTAAAGTACAAAAAATAAAAAAGAACTAAGTTACAAAAAATAAAAAAATATTTACAAACATTAGAAAAAAATTACAATTTTAAACTAATTACACCTACTCTAAGCCCCCTAATAAAATAACAAAGACCCCCAAAATAAAATAATGCCCTGCCCTATTCTAAATTACAAAAGTTCAAAGCTCTTTTACCTTACCAGCCCTTAAAAGGGCCCTTTGCGGGGCATGCCCCAAAGAATTCAGCTCTTTTGCCTGTAAAAAAAACATACAATACCCCCCGAACATTACAACCCACCACCCACATACCCCTAATCTAACCCAAACCCCCCTTAAATAAACCTAACACTAAGCCCCTGAAGATCTTCCTACCTTGTCTTCACCATGCCAGGTATCACCGATCGTTCCAGGCTCCGAAATCTTCATCCAAGCCCAAGCGGGGGCTAGACATCCATCATCCGACGGCTGAAGAAGTCCAGAAGAGGCTCCAAAGTCTTCATCCTATCCGGGAAGAAGAGTAGATCCGGACTGGCAACCATCTTCTTCCAAGCGGCATCTTCTATCTTCATCCGATGAGGACCGGCTCCATCTTGAAGACCTCCACCGCGGACCCATCTTCTTCCGACGACTTCCAGACGAATGACGGTTCCTTTAAGGGACGTCATCCAAGATGGCGTCCCTCGAATTCCGATTGGCTGATAGGATTCTATCAGCCAATCGGAATTAAGGTAGGAAAATTCTGATTGGCTGATGGAATCAGCCAATCAGAATCAAGTTCAATCCGATTGGCTGATCCGATCAGCCAATCAGATTGAGCTCGCATTCTGAATTCTTTGGGGCATGCCCCGCAAAGGGCCCTTTTAAGGGCTGGTAAGGTAAAAGAGCTTTGAACTTTTGTAATTTAGAATAGGGTAGGGCATTTTTTTTATTTTGGGGGTCTTTGTTATTTTATTAGGGGGCTAAGAGTAGGTGTAATTAGTTTAAAATTGTTGTAATTTTTTTTCTAATGTTTGTAAATATTTTTTTATTTTTTGTAACTTAGTTCTTTTTTATTTTTTGTACTTTAGTTAGTTTATTTAATTGTATTTATTTGTAGGAATCGTATTTAATTTATTTATTGATAGTGTAGTGTTAGGTTTAATTGTAACTTAGGTTAGGATTTATTTTACAGGTAATTTTGTAATTATTTTAACTAGGTAGCTATTAAATAGTTATTAACTATTTAATAGCTATTGTACCTGGTTAAAATAATTACAAAGTTGCCTGTAAAATAAATATTAATCCTAAAATAGCTAAGATATAATTATAATTTATATTGTAGCTATATTAGGATTTATTTTACAGGTAAGTATTTAGATTTAAATAGGAATAATTTATTTAATAAGACAATTTATTTTGTTAGATAAAAATTATATTTAACTTAGGGGGGTGTTAGTGTTAGAGTTAGAATTAGCTTAAGGGGTTAAACAATTTATTAGAGTAGCGGTGATCTCCGATCGGCAGATTAGGGGTTAATACTTGAAGTTAGCTGTCGGCGATGTTAGGGAGGGCAGATTAGGGGTTAATACTATTTATTATAGGGTTATTGAGGCGGGAGTGAGGAGTATTAGGGGTTAATACATTTATTATACTAGCGGTGAGCTCCGGTCGGCAGATTAGGGGTTAATTATTGTAGGTAGCTGGCGGCGACGTTGTGGGGGGCAGATTAGGGGTTAATAAATATAATATAGGGGTCGGCGATGTTAGGGGCAGCAGATTAGGGGTACATAGGGATAACGTAGGTGGCCGCGGTGTATGGAGCAGCAGATTAGGGGTTAAAATTTTTAAATATAGTGGCGGCGATGTGGGGGGACCTCGGTTTAGGGGTACATAGGTAGTTTATGGGTGTTAGTGTACTGTAGAGCACAGTAGTTAAGAGCCTTATAAACCGGCGTTAGCCCAGAAAGCTCTTAACTACTGACTTTTTTCTGCGGCTGGAGTTTTGTCGTTAGATTTCTAACGCTCACTTTAGCCACGACTCTAAATACCAGCATTAGAAAGATCCCATTGAAAAGATAGGATACGCAATTGACGTAAGGGGATCTGCGGTATGGAAAAGTCGCGGCTGGAAAGTGAGCGTTAGACCCTATAATGACTGGCTCCAAATACCAGAGGGCGGTAAAAACCAGCGTTAGGAGCCTCTAACGCTGGTTTTGACAGCTACCGCCCAACTCTAAATCTAGGCCATAGAATTAAAAGGTTTATTTGTTCTAGACCTTTGCATTTAAATGTTTGTTTTCTTTATGTCTTGGTTTTCTCAGCATTTTCATGATGCATATTTTTGCCCTCGGAAATTTAAAAAAATTCTAATAACCTTAAATTATATGCAGGTAACCTCCAAATGTACATTATGAAGAAAATGTAATAATGAGTTAAAGGGACACTGAACCCACATTTTTCCTTTCATGATTCAGATAGAACAATTTTAAACAACTTTCCAATTTACTTCTGTTATCTAATATGCTTTGTTCTCTTGATATCTGTTGTAAAAAAGGATACCTAGGTAGGCTCAAAAACAGCAATGCACTACTGGGAATTAACTGATGTTTAGTGCCTGCACATATATGCCTCATGTCATTGGCTCATCCAATATGTTCAACTAGCTCTCAGTGAGATATTGATGCTCTTTCAATAAAGGATACAAAGAGAATGAAGCAAATTTGATAATATAAGTTATATATAGATATATATACACACACACATTAAAATGGGTGGGGCCATCTGAGGGGCGGGGCTAGTGCTCCCCCATCCTCAAAAGTCACCAGCCGCCACTGCCTGTAGTCAGAGACACTAGTAAAACATCATGTCTCACACACATGATATCAGTGCAGGCAGTGGCTGGTTAACTTTTTTTATTAAAAAGGTTTTTTTTTTTTTTAAGCTGGGCCCCCACCCTTGGGGGCCCAGTCGCAATTGCAACCTCTGCACCCCCTGTAGTTTCACCTATGGTGTTAGCGATGCGGGTTGGCGGCGGGTTAGGGGTTAATAGTTTTAGTGTTGGCAATGCGGGTGGGCTGTGGTTTAGGGGTTAATAACTTTATTTAGTGTTGTTGATGTCTGGGGGCGGTGGTTTAGGGGTTAATAACTTTAGTGTTGGTGATGTCGGGGGTGGCAGATTAGGGGTTATTAGACTAGGGGTTTATGTTAGGGTGATAGGTTGTTACATAACCTTCTTGTCCTCATAAACATCAATAGGGATTGTGTTGTAGTGATAGCCATTCCGCAATCACGGGTGTTAGTAGTTTTTTTTTTTAACACTTTTTCTCCATTGATGTCTATGGGGCAATACGTGCACGAGTACATCAAGTCAGAACTTGGCTTTTGTGCGTTATGGAACTTAACGCACCATCTCGCACAACAAAAGAAGGTTTTCTTGTAACTTGTAATGGCAGCGCTATGAAAAGTTTGTTACCGCCCAACTTTTTTAGTGTTATTTACGCACAGGGTTTAGCGCAAATCTTGTCATCTAGGTTTAAGAGAGCTGATATAATATAATAGTAACAGGCTGCATATTAAGCCTGTTGCTAAAATAAGCTGTAGGCCAATTGCAGGTTGTAGCAGAGACAATCAAAATGTGAAAGGGATGTAAATGTAAAAAAAAAAGGTATGAATAAAGATTGCAACACATAATTTTTTTGTTGAAAAAGACATAGAATTATATAGAAACAAAGATAATGCATTGTGTATTATACTCCTCCTCCTAGAGATAGAAATAGATACAGTGATCTTTTTTTACCTAAAACTAATCTTTTGATAATAGGAACAGGATTGATTGGAGTGACCAGTAGGGGGCACTACAATATATTATAGGCATATATTGATTTTAAATGTGGTAAAAAAAACTTGTTGGTTTTATGTGATATTTAACTGTGAAAGATGTGCTGTTATTATGACCTAAGTTCTCTATAAAGTTCACAATAAAGTTGGAATTTTAAACAAGTGCTGTGTACTCCTCATTAGTACACCTGCAGCCTTCAGCGACTCTAGATAGTCGCAATTCCAGAACCCCAGAAAGTTCCTTCCAGCCAAATATCAACAAAATAAATCAAATATTAATATAAAAAAACAATAATAAAACAACTTAGTGCTGCTGCATGCTGCATCTACCTGCAGTGGAGAAGGGCCCTTAAGATGTCGGGGCCCTCGGGCAAGGGCCGATTTGCCTGACTTGTCAGTCCGCCCCTGTCCAGAAGGTGCTGAGGGGAAAGAAGTAATCCGTTGGTTAATTTCTTAATGTCACAACATCCTTACTCGCAACTGCTATTAATAACTGCCCTACAAAGAGTGGATCAGATCTATATCAGTAGTGCTCCATGTATGATCCCAGCACTGCAGACTGGACCGCTGAGGCCTAAGGTGGCAGACGCACATCAGCCTCGGCACTCCCCCAGGGGTCTCCCAGTAGCGCAGTCACTCAGCGACTGCTAATGTACAGATGTATGTTATAATAACCAACACCAAACAGGAAACATTTCTTGGATTGGAAAGCTGAAATATACACTGAACCCTCAAGTCTCTTTGCCAGAGGAAGCACAATGGCGACTGCGTAGGAAGAAAAATTACTACTGGCATTTGATGAGCATTGTGCTACAACTCCAACTGATTATAGCATTTCAGACATTGGCATGCAGGAACCAGACGGATTTAGAGGACCATCCAATATTACAGCTGCCTAACGTATGTGCTGTGTCAAAGTTTTGTTTATGAAGTCTCTGACGACATCAGAACTAGGCTCCCATAGGAACCTATGGAAGTGCTCTCTCATGAGCACAATGCTTCCTAGCAATGCGAACACAAGCTCGAGTTCGCATTGAGATTTACTCGTAATACCAGCGCACATTATTCACTTCTAATCTAGCCCAGTATGTTTATGCTTGTTGATTATAACATTTGTGCAACACTAGAGTCTGCTTTTAATATACAATATCTGCAAGAATTACTCTTCCACAACAGGGAAAGACAAATGGGACTTAAAGGGACATTAAACCCAAAAATGTTCTTTCATGAGATAGAGAATACAATTTTAAACAGCTTTCCAATTTACTTCTACTATCTAATTAGATTTATTCTTCAGGTATCCTTTGATGAAGAAATAGTAATGCACATGGGTGAGCCAATCATAAGAGGCATCTATTTGCAGCCACCAATCAGCAGCTACTGAGCCTATCTTGATATGCTTTTCAGCAAAGGATAGCAAGAGAATGAAGCATATTAGATAATAGAAGTAAATTAGAAAGTTGTCTAAAATGGCTTGCTCTATCTAAATCATGAAAGAAAACATATGAGTTTCATGTCCCTTTAAGCTGCAGTTTGCTCTTTGCATGTCTAATACTATATTAAAGGGACTGAAACCAGAGGACCGATTTCAGCAAAGATGGTATCACCCGTCTCTCTCCTCACTCAAGCCCTCATTTTTCTCTGTAAATAGAGAATATGTACATATGTCCTGTGCACACTCATTAAAAAAAATGTGCACAATAAGACTGTGATGTATTTGTCGACCATAATACAAATGAAGTCATTATTGGTGCAATATACAAGGCATACATACGCTCAGTATACAGTAAAACAGTAAAAGCTAACATTAAAAGAGCCATAACTTTTACTTAAAGCAATTTTGGCTAACACTAATTACATCAAATATATTCAAAACTGAAATGCTTTAATTTAACTTTAGTTTCCCTTTAAATTTCAGCTGATGTTTTTTTATTACAGTACGATGAATATACATTTGCTTATGTTTGGCTCTAGAGGCTAAATGCATATGTTAAAGAATTGCTTTCCTGTTTAGACATCTCAGCTTCCAAAAAATATTTCAGGCAGATAATGTATAAATTGAAAACAGGTAAAACCAGTATGGGGGAATAAAACAAAGAATAAAAAAAACAGTATCTGAAAATATTACACTGACACGATGAATAAAACAAATTTTGCAGGGACTTTGCAAAAGGATAGATTAGGTTACACATTTCATTTGAAAATGTGGAATCTAAAAGGACAGACAGCAAAATGACTCAGGTTCTTTTCTAAAGACATAAAGAATTGTGCTTGTCATATTTATTTTACAAGGACGGTAAATCAGCTGTGACATTGCTTTGTACTATGTTGTGTGATGCTATACATATTAAGGTTGTGTAACTAAAATAAAACGAACAAGGAAACAATTCATTTCCATACTTTGTATAACTCATAAGAACTGTGTATTGCTTAGAAGAGAGAAGGGAGACAATAGGAACTTTCAAGTATAATAAGAGATTTAAAAATATGAAGGTGAAAGCATTTTTTTTTTCACAAAAAGAGCAACCCCAGAGTCATGCCGAAACACTTCTTTACAGAAAGGATGGTTGAGTCAAGGGTCCAAATTATTAAAGGGACATGAAACTCAAACATTTTCATTCATGATTTAAATAGAGAATACAATTTTAAACAACATTCCAATTTACTTCTATTATTTAATTTTCTTCATTCTTTAGATATCCTTTCTTGAAGATATAATAATGCACATGAGGCATCTATGAGCAGCCACCAATCTGCAGCTACTGAGCCTTTTTTAGATATGCTTTTTCAACTAAGGATATCAAGAGAATGAAGCAAATTAGATAATAGAAGTAAAGTGGAAAGTTGTTTAAAATGTCATGCTCTTTCTAAATCATGAAATAAAAAATATGGGTTTTCATGTCAATTTAAGCAGCAGAGAAGACCTGGTGATTGACAGGCCCTGCTCTCACAGGATTGGTCAAGCAGGGGTGGCACTGCACAAGAATTTCCTTGTGTAATAATAAATTAGGGTAGTGGGTGGACAAACAGTGTGATAAATTTAAAAATAAATAACAATAAGACTAGTGAATATTAAAGGGATAGGAAAGTAAAAATCAAACTTGCATGATTCAGATAGAGCATGTCATTTTAAGACACTTTTAAATAAACTTCTATTTTCAAATGTGCTTCGTTCTCTTAGTATCCCTTGTTAAAAAATGAATACGCACATACCATACACTAGTGGGAGCTGATGCTAATTGGTGCCTGCACACATTTGTCTCTTGTGATTGGCTAAATAGATATTTTCAGCTTCCTGTCAGTAGTGCAATGCTGTCCCTTCAGCCATGGATAACAAGAGAATGAAGAAAATTTGATAATATAATTAAATTGGAAAGTTGTTTAAAATTGTATGTTCTATCTGAATCATAAAATAACATTTTGGGGTTTGCTATCCCTTTAAGACTTTTACTTCTGGTGAGTCAATGGCAAGAGATAAATGTGTGTAGCCCCCAATCACCAGCTAGCTCTGAAAACGGCATTGCTGCTACTGGTGTTGATATGTACATATGCTTTTCAACAAAGGATACAAAAAGAACAAAGTAAATTTGATAATAGAAGTTAATATAAAAGAAAGTACCTGAACCCTTCTTGTGTGCATGGTTTTATTAGGTGATTGTTGTTGCCATGGTGAGAGACACCACAGCATGCAACACCTCATTCAGCGCCTGATGGCCAAAAACTTGTTGACATGGAGAGAAATCTTATCAACAAATAAATATAATTACAGTGCCAAAAGGTAAAATATTACAAAAGCTCTCCCAGATCTCCTAATCAGACCTAAAAAAGGCTAAAGTGCAACTTATACAAACTAGCAAAATTAAAAGAAATTGTACAATCTTTAATAAAAAAACCCAAAATTTTTAAAACCAATAGAGCAATGGGTTGTATATGCGCATATAAAAATAAGGACCCAATAATAAAAATCCTAAAAGATGTACAGGTACATGAGTGTTATCACACATAAAAAAAACACAAATTACCAAAGCAAATCCAGGCCTGGATAACAGTGGCATGATCAAGGAGCCAGTACAGGGTTAAATATGAAAAACAGGCATATACACATCATCTGATGAAGCCCTAGTGTCAGCCCTGAAAAAAGAACGGGCAAAACGCGTCATGTCCGATGCTCCTAAGACTGGCGTTTGTCAAACAAGCTAATCCGCTGGGTCGTGGATTCCATTGTGTACGGAGGTATCTATTACCACCCACGCTTTTCCCTGATTACAGCAGTCCTGGATGTGTATACGCTTGTCGTGGCATTAACACAAAGTTATCCTTCTGTGTCTTTAAATCACAGTCACAGCCGCTGCATTCGTCAGGGGACTCTCTGCTAAGTGTGGACACAGGATTCTGCTACTCGTGTCCCAGGAACTCTGACATCACAACGTGGTGAAGTTTTGAAATCTATGCTGTCTCAGGACATGTTTGCAGTATACAATTATTAACTCTTGCCACAACATCTTCCTTGAAGATTCCCAGTGGAGCGTGTTTGTACACACAGTGCTCCAATCGATCAGGCAGTTATGGTATCTGCTTTGTGAGGAAGTATTACTTAAGGAGCTGCATGCATTGCCTGTTTTCCTGCTTTATGAAGTGTGGGGATTATGGAACTGTGCACTGAACTCTTTAGTGTAGGGTTTGAGTGTGTGTGAACACTTATGTGCTCGTATTTAACCCTGGACTTGCTCCTTGATTATACCACAGTTCTCCAGGCCTGGATTTGCTTTGTTTGGTGTTTTGTGTTTTTTTTATGTGTGTTTTTTTCTTTTTCAATTTTGGTTTAGTTCAGTGTCTCTGACACCTGTGAAGGGGTGTATTATTTTTCCTTAATTTGGACTCGAGTGCTGCCTTGTCATTCTTGAATATTCACCCACATAGGGAATATTTTCTCTTTCTCTGTATTTTTGAAAAATATTGGCACCCCTGCATTTCTGTCAGATAATGCACCACTTCACCCAGAAAATTGTTCCAATTACAAATGTTTAGGCATTCTCACGTTTATTTATTTTGTTTGTATTGGTACGAGACAAAAAAAGTGGAGAAACATTGATACCTTTTATGTTTATGCTATTTTTGTTATTTTTAGGAAAAACAATAAAAACTATTTAATGAAAAAAAAAGTGGAGAAAAAAAAGCCAAATCGGACACATTTCATGCAAAACATCAAACATGGACTGGACAAAATTATTGGCATCCTCAATTTAATATTTGGGAGCACACACCTTGGAAAAAATAACTGAAATTAATCGCTTCCTGTAACCATCAATGAGTTTCTTACACCTCTCTACTGGAATTTTGGACCACTCTTCTTTCGCTAACTGTTCCAGTTCTCTCAGATTGGAAGGGTTCCTTTTCTCAACTGCTATTTTGAGGTCTCTCCACAAGTGCTCTATGTGATTGAGTTCTGAACTCATTACTGGCCAGTTCAGTACTCTCCATCGCTTAAACCATTTCCGGATGCTTTTTAACATGTGCTTTGGGTCATTGACCTGCTGTAAGACCCATGACCTCTGACAGAGACCAAACTTTCTGACACTGGGCTCTACATTGCACCACAGAATTCTTTGGTAGTCTTCAGATTTCCTAATGTACAATAAAAGATATCAGGAGCAGCGCTACCAGAGCTAGAAGTATTAATCAATAAGAAAAAGGGGAGAACATATTTCACTAATAAATATTGCTTAATAAACACATGAAAAGAAAATTGATGTGGCACTCAATATAATCAGTTAATATATAGCTTTATAAATAACATGAAATATAAAGTGACCGGTCACACAAAATTAAAAATATATGTTTAATATAATTAATATGCGATTATCTAATCCTAAAATTCATAAAAATGTCACAGAATTGATGTTAATATAACTCTATAACAGTAGATAAATAATGAAAAATGCCCAACTTTAGGGAAAATACAAAGTCACTGTGTATGCATAGGACAAATGCTCTTTACTGTTTAGATTAAATGCTTTAAGTCACAGTACAGTGTCCATATTCACACCGTGTGTAAGGGAGCTACAGTCACTGTCTAAGCACAAAACGGATCCTGCTCCTGTTAAGTAAATGTCTTGCATTACAAAGAGCACACCACCTTCCTTCAATACAGATCTGGTCAAGTTAGTAATTGTTATCCAGGTCTCCCAGTCGTTGCGGGTGAAGGAAAATACAGGCGTATACGTTGTTGAGCTGGTAATGCAACTTTTTACTAAGTGCTATTATGTCTCACCTTAGATGTCTGTTCCATTCAGGCGCCGCTGTGTCCCTTGTAGTTTGCGGGCAACAGTTTGATAGTATCCCCTGGTATCACTGGCTTCCGTGTCACACGTGACTTGTGTAGCCAATAGGAGTGCTTTAGGCTGGATTAGAGCAACTTGGCCCCTTTGGGGTATCAGCAATCAAAGTAAACTCTGCGCAGAGTAATGGCTCGTTATAGATCTGAGCCCTTCTTTACAAACACGTGCAATCAATTGACGCGTTTCGCCTGGCGTGCAGGCTTTTTCAAGATGTTTGCTAAGTGTTTGTCAGCCCTTATATACACCTCCTCTGGTCTCCAATTGGTTTGTTCTGCCAAGTCAATTCGTTAAAGGTGGACTCCTTATTTAAGGTGGATTGCGCTCTCTGTTACTATATGTGCAGAGCTCCCAAATTCCTTTTCCTTGCTGGGCATGTTTAGATGGCTCCCATTAAGCCATAAGTTTGACTGCATTAACCTAAAAATTCAGTACAAGATTACATTCCCCACACGGTGTACCCCTATTAAAATACTTAAAGGGACACTGTACCCAAAAATTTTCTTTTGTAATTCAGAAAGCGCATGCAATTTTAAGCAACTTTCTAATTTACTCCTATTATCAATTTTTCTTCATTCTCTTGCTATCATTATTTGAAAAAGAAGGCATCTAAGCTTTTTTTTTGGTTTCAGTACTCTGGACAGCACTTTTTTATTGGTGGATGAATTTATCCAAAAATGGGCCGGCATCTAAACTTACATTCTTGCATTTCAAATATAGATACCAAGAGAAAGAAGAAAATTTGATAATAGGAGTAAATTAGAAAGTTGCTTAAAATGTCATGCTCAATCTGAATCACGAAAGAAAATATTTGGGTACAGTGTCCCTTTAAGATAAATGAGCATAAATTCAGTACATAAAATATACACTTGAAGTGTTACAAAAATGGAATCATAAAAACTTCTAACATATTTACTACTAGCATATTTCTATTCCTTGCTGGGCATATTCAAGTAGTTCAACATATAACCCTTCTCTTAAATTTCTTTTAATGTATGATGTGTTAATTATAATATAGCTGCATATATCTGAGAAACCTATCCTTTCCCATATTAAAAATATATCTAAAATTTTCCGAAAATATATAAATTCATGAATACAGAACATAATTTTTTTTTTCTTTTCATGTGTTTATTAAACAATATTTCTTAGTAAAATATGTTCTTCCCTTTTTCTTATTGATTAATACTTCTAGCTCTGGTAGCGCTGCTCCTGATATCTTTTATTGTACATTTTTAACCCTTTAACAACCATTAGGGAGAGTTGTTAATCTGAAACAGCCTGAAGTATTTGTTGGTTTGCGCTGTTGAATATCTTTCAGTTTTTCCGATTTCCTAATGCCATGCACACAGTCAAGACATCCAGTGCCTGAAGCAGCAAAGCAACCCCAAAACATCAGTGAACCTCAACCGTGTTTGACTGTAGGGACTGTATCCTTTTTTAAATCCTCATTTCTTTTTCTGAAAACAGAAGAATGATGGGCTTTACCAAAAAGCTGTAATTTTGTTTCGTCTGTCCACAGCACATTCTCCAAAAAGGATTTTGGCTTTCTCAGGTAAGTTTTGGCAAACTCCAATCTTGCTTTTTTATGTTTCTGTGTCAGCAGTGGGGTCCTCCTGGGTTTCCGACAATGGCATCCCTTTTCATTCAGATGGCGACGTATAGTGCAAGCTGACACATTTGTACCCTATGCCTGAAGGTCAGCTTGAATTTGTCTGGAAGTTGATCGAGTTTCTTTATCCACCATTCAAACAATCTTTCGTCCACATACATGGAGATTAGCTACAGTGACATGGCCTGTAAACTTCTTGACAATATTGTGCAAAGTGGACACAAGAACATTATGATCTCTGGAGATGGACTTGTAACCTTGAGATTGTCCATGATTTTCCACAATTTTTGTTCTCAAATCTTTAGACAATTATTTTATGTTCTTTCTCTTCTCCATGCTCAATGTGCCACACAGGTTGAGTCAATTTTTCACCATTTTAACTGGTTGCCGGTGTGATTTCTATATTGTCAGCACCTGTTAATTCATACAGGTGATTTAAATTACAAATTACAGTAAGAGCATCACAAACTTGGAAAGCAATTATTTCTTACAATTTTGAGAAGGTGCCAAACATTTTGTGGAGTTTTGTGTGGAATGTGTCAGATTTGGCTTTTTTTTCTCCACGTTTTTTGTGTCATACTAATACAAACAAAAAGAAATAAACATGAGAATGCCTAAACATTTGTAATTGCAACAATTTTCTGGGCGAAGTGGTGCATTATTTCACAGAAATGCAGGGGTGCCAATATTTTTTACCATGACTGTATATGTATAATATAATTTATATAATATATATATAATATAATAGGAGTATTATATGAGTAAAAGTTTGTGTCCTATAGTCTGAGAAAACATCCAGTAAATGTTCCAGCAGTAATCAGTGAATTCCAACTAAAAATATAATGATACTCAAAGAGTATTTTAATGGTGAAAAAAGAGTCCACTTTAATCCTAGATGTGTCTGTATCTAAAAAAAATGTTAAAAACATAATGCAAAACTGTATAAAAATATATAATCAAGGCCCCAATATATCCTGCTTACCAGAAAATTGAGTGTGCATCGAGTACTTAATGTAGCCAACGTGTTTCAGCCCCCTGTAGCGGGTCTTTTACAAGACCAAAATTAACTCAAATAGTTGGGGTTTAAATAAGGAATTTTGACCAATTGTATAGCGTTTCTGGTTGTTATATTGGCACCAAAAATGTTCTGCCCATCCTATGTAGAAAGTGCTCTAAAGGCATATTGCCGTTATTCATATATATGGGTCTCACAATATTTATAGTGACGTAATTTTCACCTCCAATTTCATCATAGCCGAGTCTCCCTATTTTTAATCTGCTTGGGTTTAGCCTTCTTGTTTGATGTGATATTTAAATACTATGCTCTCATGTTTGATATTTCGCATAACATTTTTAGACAGTGTTACAAGTAAATCAGCTCCTGGTGTCCTGTCAGATTTTGTTCCCTTGTTGGAATTTACTTCCCTTACGCGTGCATGCTCAGAATTACGTAATCGCAGGGGACCGGAAAATAGGAGAAAAATAATGTATTTTAGAAAAAATCTACTGCTTACTTGAAATTCAGAGTAAGTGTTATTGCATTGTCTTTTTATTATGTAATTCTTCTGTATTAAAGTGAAGGTAAAGTTTTTTGTATTACAATACATCAATGCATTCTTTATCAATAGAATAATATAATCGCTAAGTTTATTTTTTTTTTTTTTTTTAAATTTTTAAGCAGTTATTTGTATATATATTCCTACCATTTCCATGATAACTCCTCCCAACCTCTACTTCCTATGTTTCTGTGCTGTGACGTATAGAGCGGTCCCACCCGCTCTATACGTATCTCAAAAGCCCGTTCACAATGATCCTTTGAAATGCGCATGCGCGATTAGCACACTCAAAGTCTACTGCGCATGCGCTTCCTAGCGAAACCAGTCTACAATGTGCATGATTTAGAAACATAATACTCAATGAATAGCTAAAATCTATTCATTCAGTACTATGTTATGCGCGAAAGAGCCGTCCGTAAAAGCCTATGTTGTTTTGCGGTGGTTCAAAATAAATTGACTGCGCATGCGCGAAACGGGAGCGCACTCAGAATAAAATATGGGGATAAAACATTAGCGCATGCGCAGAATAAGATGGAGGCAGATGACGCACATTGACGGCCACCTAACGGCCAGATTTTCAGTTGGCTAGTTAGAAAACGTGACCAAGATAGTTTTTTTTTTTTTAAACGGGTTGAATTTGGGCAGCATAAAAAATCAATTTATTACGGCAATAACTTATTTTACACAAAAATTGGAAAATATTGATAAATGAAACTCATATTATTTTGGCACAAAGAATGATATTGTAGATTAAAGACCAGGTAAGTTTACCTTCACTTTAAGTGGTCCTTTAATGATTTCTATGTTACTACTTCACTCAGAGATTATGTTTGTGTGTAAACTTACTTTAACTTGGTGTATCTAAGTTTCCATTCTATACCTTCATTAAAATTGGGGTTCGTGAGTAATGATATTAAATATGACAATGGTGTAGATATATATATGGAGATACAGTTTATCACTAGAATTAATGCTTTTGTATTAGCAGAAATGTGGAGATTTCTTGAGCTTTGATATTAATGTAGTGTATATATATATAACCTTATTTCTAGTGTTTAACCAGCTCTTACATACCAATATAGGATTTGTTGTAATAAAGTCATTGGATGACATTTTTCCATATTGGGTATCCCAAGTGCTCCACTCACCCTCATAATAAATCATTTTTAATTGTGGGTTTAATATTTCTCCCTATTTAATTGTGATTGTGATTTGTTAGTAAGGTAAATATGATTGGAGCAAAGTGGATTGAAACATTGGTAGAAAGAATAATGGTGTGGACATTCATTTTATTGTATACATACAAGACAGCCATGAAATATTTTTGGTGCCTAGTATGTTTAATTAGTAACCTTATTAATAAAAATACATGTCACTAACACATTAATAGCCAGAATCTGTAAACTATCATTAAAGGTACAGTAGAGTAAAAAATAAACTATCTTGGTTCACACAGAGCATGTCATTTTAAACAACATTTTAATTTAAATTTGCTTCATAGAACAACAAACTACTGGGAGCTAGCCAAACATAAATGAGCTAATGACAAATGGCATCACCTATCTCACAGTAGTTCATTGCTGCTCCTGAGCCTACAAGGTATGATTTTCAACAAAGGAAACCAAGAGAATGAAGTACATTTCTCCTGTTAAGTGTAGTCAGTCCACGGGTCATCATTACTTCTGGGATATTAACTCCTCCCCAACAGGAAGTGCAAGAGGATCACCCAAGCAGAGCTGCTATATAGCTCCTCCCCTCTACGTCACACCCAGTCATTCTCTTGCACCCAACTAATAGATAGGATGTGTGAGAGGACTGTGGTGATTATACTTAGTTTTTATATCTTCAATCAAAAGTTTGTTATTTTAAAACAGCACCGGAGTGTGTTGTTCCTTCTCAGGTAGAATTTGAAGAAGAATCTACCTGAGTTTTTGGATGATTTTAGCCGGCGTAGCTAAGATTCATTTTGCTGTTCTCGGCCATTCTGAGGAGTGAGGTAAACTTCAGATCAGGGGACAGCGGGCAGATTCACCTGCAAAGAGGTATGTTGCAGTATATTATTTTCTGAGGAATGGAATTGACTGAGAAAATACTGCCAATACCGATATAATGTAAGTTCAGCCTTAAATGCAGTAGTAGCAACTGGTATCAGGCTGTTATGTATATATGTTTACACTTCAGTATTCTGGGGAATGGCACTTCACTGGGATAATACTATATGCATATAACTTTTAGCCTAACTTGCAGTGGGAACGTCTAGCAACAGGCTGTTTAATGACATTTCATGTTATTTGATTTTAAACGTTTTGCTGGCATGTTAAATCGTTTAATTATCTGAGGTACTGGGTGAAAAATTGTTTTGGGCACTGTTTTTCCACTTGGCTGTCATTTATTTTAATTTAAGACAGTTTACTGAACTTCCCTCACTGCTGTGTGTGAGGGGGAGGGCCTATTTTGGCGCTTTTGCTACGCATCAGAAATTCAGTCAAAAGTCTGTTTCTCTCCCTGCATGATCCGGATCGTCTCTACAGAGCTCAAGGGTCTTCAAAAATTATTTTGAGGGAGGTAATCACTCACAGCAGACCTGTGAGATTGTGCTTTGACTGTGATAAAAAACGTTTATATTTTGTACATTTTTTTCTGCTATTAAGGGTTAGTTATCCATTGCTAATGGGGGCAATCCTTTGCTAAATTTATGCCTTTACCGGGAAAAATTTGGTTTTTATAATTTCTCCGCTTCATTGTTATTCAACTGTCATAGTTTTTTTCTGTGCTTCTTAAAGGCACAGTGCGTTTTTCATATTACTTGTAAATTGAGTTGAAAAGTATTTCCAAGCTTGCTAGTTTAATTGCTAGTTTGTTAAACATGTCTGACTCAGAGGAATATCTCTGTGCTATATGTGCAAAAGCCAAAGTGGAGCCCAATAGAAATTTATGTACTAATTGCATTGATGCTACTTTAAATAAAAGTCAATCTGTACAAATTGAACATCATTCACCAAACAACGAGGGGGAAGTTATGCCGACTAACTTGCCTCACGTGTCAGTACCTGCATCTCCCGCTCGGGAGGTGCGTGATATTGTAACGCCGAGTACTTCAGGGCGGCCATTACAAATCACACTACAGGACATGGCTAATGTTATGACTGAAGTTTTGTCTAAATTACCAGAACTTAGAGGTAAGCGAGATCACTCTGGGGTGAGAACAGAGTGCGCTGATAATATTAGGGCCATGTCAGATACTGCGTCACAATTTGCAGAACATGAGGACGGAGAGCTTCAATCTGCAGGTGACGGATCTGATCCAAATAGAGTGGATTCAGACATTTCAAACTTTAAGTTTAAACTAGAAAACCTCCGTGTACTGCTAGGGGAGGTATTAGCGGCTCTGAATGATTGTAACACCGTTGCAATCCCAGAGAAATTATGTAGGCTGGATAGATACTATGCAGTACCAGCGAGTACTGACGTATTTCCTATACCTAAGAGGCTTACAGAGATAATTACTAAGGAGTGGGATAGGCCCGGTGTACCCTTTTCCCCCCCTCCTGTATTTAGAAAAATGTTTCCAATAGACGCCACCACACGGGACTTATGGCAGATGGTCCCTAAGGTGGAGGGAGCGGTTTCTACTCTGGCTAAGCGTACCACTATCCCGGTGGAGGATAGCTGTGCCTTTTCAGATCCAATGGATAAAAAATTAGAGGGTTACCTTAAGAAAATGTTTGTTCAACAAGGTTTTATATTGCAACCCTTTGCATGTATTGCGTCTGTCACGGCTGCGGCCGCATTTTGGTCCGAGTCTCTGGAAGAGACTCTTGACTCAATAACTATAGATGAGATTTCAAATAAGCTTAAAACCCTTAAGCTAGCTAATTAATTTATTTCAGATGCCGTAGTACATTTAACTAAACTTACGGCTAAGAATTCCGGATTCGCCATTCAGGCACGTAGAGCACTGTGGCTAAAATCCTGGTCAGCTGATGTTACTTCTAAATCTAAATTACTTAACATACCTTTCAAAGGGCAGACCTTATTCGGGCCCGGTTTGAAAGAAATTATCGCTGACATTACAGGAGGTAAAGGCCATGCCCTGCCTCAAGACAGAGCCAAACCTAGGGCTAGACAGTCTAATTTTCGTGCCTTTCGTAACTTCAAGGCAGGAGCAGCATCAACTTCCTCTGCACCAAAACAGGAAGGAGCTGTTGCTCGCTACAGACAAGGCTGGAAACCTAACCAGTCCTGGAACAAGGGCAAGCAGGCCAGAAAACCTGCTGCTGCCCCTAAGACAGCATGAATTGAGGGCCCCCGATCCGGGAACGGATCTAGTGGGGGGCAGACTTTCTCTCTTCGCCCAGGCTTGGGCAAGAGATGTCCAGGATCCCTGGGCATTAGAGATCATATCTCAGGGATATCTTCTGGACTTCAAAATCTCTCCCCCAAAAGGGAGATTTCATCTTTCAAGGTTGTCAACAAACCAAATAAAGAAAGAGGCATTTCTACGCTGTGTACAAGATCTTTTGCTAATGGGAGTGATCCACCCGGTTCCGCGGTCGGAGCACGGACAGGGGTTTTACTCAAATCTGTTTGTGGTTCCCAAGAAAGAAGGAACCTTCAGACCAATCTTGGATTTAAAGATCTTAAACAAATTCCTAAGAGTTCCATCGTTCAAAATGGAAACTATTCGGACAATCTTACCCATGATCCAAAAGGGTCAGTACATGACCACAGTGGATTTAAAGAACGCTTACCTTCACATACCGATTCACAAAGATCATTACCGGTATCTAAGGTTTGCCTTCCTAGACAGGCATTACCAGTTTGTAGCTCTTCCATTCGGATTGGCTACGGCTCCAAGAATCTTCACAAAGGTTCTGGGCGCTCTTCTGGCGGTACTAAGACCGCGAGGAATTTCGGTGGCTCCGTACCTAGACGACATTCTGATACAAGCGTCAAGCTTTCAAACTGCCAAGTCTCATACAGAGTTAGTACTGGCATTTCTAAGGTCGCATGGGTGGAAGGTGAACGAAGAGAAAAGTTCTCTCTTTCCACTCACAAGAGTTCCCTTCTTGGGGACTCTTATAGATTCTGTAGAAATGAAGATCTACCTGACAGAAGGCAGGTTAACAAAGCTTCAAAATGCTTGCCGTGTCCTTCATTCCATTCAACACCCGTCAGTGGCTCAATGCATGGAGGTAATCGGCTTAATGGTAGCGGCAATGGACATAGTACCCTTTGCACGCCTACATCTCAGACCACTGCAATTGTGCATGCTAAGTCAGTGGAATGGGGATTACTCAGATTTGTCCCCTACTCTGAATCTGGATCAAGAGACCAGAAATTCTCTTCTATGGTGGCTTTCTCGGCCACATCTGTCCAGGGGGATGCCATTCAGCAGACCAGATTGGACAATTGTAACAACAGACGCCAGCCTACTAGGTTGGGGCGCTGTCTGGAATTCCCTGAAGGCTCAGGGATCATGGACTCAGGAGGAGAGTCTCCTTCCAATAAACATTCTGGAATTGAGAGCAGTTCTCAATGCCCTTCTGGCTTGGCCTCAGTTAACAACTCGGGGGTTCATCAGGTTTCAGTCGGACAACATCACGACTGTAGCTTACATCAACCATCAAGGAGGGACAAGAAGCTCCCTAGCGATGATGGAAGTATCAAAGATAATTCGCTGGGCAGAGTCTCACTCTTGCCACCTGTCAGCGATCCACATTCCTGGAGTGGAGAACTGGGAGGCGGATTTCCTAAGTCGTCAGACTTTTCATCCGGGGGAGTGGGAACTTCATCCGGAGGTCTTTGCCCAAATACTTCGACTTTGGGGCAAACCAGAGATAGATCTCATGGCGTCTCGCCAGAACGCCAAGCTTCCTTGTTACGGGTCCAGGGACCCGGGAGCGGTCCTGGTAGATGCTTTGACAGCACCTTGGACCTTCGGGATGGCCTATGTGTTTCCACCCTTCCCGATGCTTCCTCGATTGATTGCCAGGATCAAACAGGAGAGAGCATCGGTGATTCTAATAGCGCCTGCGTGGCCACGCAGCACCTGGTATGCAGATCTAGTGGACATGTCATCCTGTCCACCTTGGTCTCTGCCTCTGAGACAGGACCTTCTAATTCAGGGTCCTTTCAAACATCAAAATCTAATTTCTCTGAAGCTGACTGCTTGGAAATTGAACGCTTGATTTTATCAAAGCGTGGATTTTCGGAGTCAGTAATTGATACCTTAATACAGGCTAGGAAACCTGTTACCAGAAAGATTTACCATAAAATATGGCGTAAATACTTACATTGGTGCAAATCCAAGAGTTACTCATGGAGTAAGGTTAGGATTCCTAGGATATTGTCTTTTCTACAAGAGGGTTTAGAAAAGGGTTTATCTGCTAGTTCCTTAAAGGGACAGATCTCAGCTCTGTCCATTCTTTTACACAAACGTCTGTCAGAAGTTCCAGACGTTCAGGCTTTTTGCCAGGCTTTGGCTAGGATTAAGCCTGTGTTTAAAACTGTTGCTCCACCATGGAGCTTAAATTTAGTTCTTAACGTTTTACAGGGTGTTCCGTTTGAACCCCTTCATTCCATTGATATTAAATTGTTATCTTGGAAAGTTCTGTTTTTAATGGCTATTTCCTCGGCTCGTAGAGTCTCTGAGTTATCAGCCTTACATTGTGATTCTCCGTATTGGATTTTTCATTCAGATAAGGTAGTTCTGCGTACTAAACCTGGGTTCTTACCTAAGGTTGTCACTAACAAGAATATCAATCAAGAGATTGTTGTTCCATCATTGTGTCCTAACCCTTCTTCAAAGAAGGAACGACTTCTGCACAATCTAGATGTAGTCCGTGCCCTGAAATTTTATTTACAGGCAACTAAAGATTTTCGCCAAACTTCTTCCCTGTTTGTCGTTTATTCTGGACAGAGGAGAGGTCAAAAAGCTTCTGCTACCTCTCTCTCTTTTTGGCTTCGTAGCATAATACGTTTAGCCTATGAGACTGCTGGACAGCAGCCTCCTGAAAGAATTACAGCTCATTCTACTAGAGCTGTGGCTTCCACTTGGGCCTTTAAGAATGAGGCATCTGTTGAACAGATTTGCAAGGCTGCAACTTGGTCTTCTCTTCATACTTTTTCCAAATTTTACAAATTTGACACTTTTGCTTCTTCGGAGGCTGTTTTTGGGAGAAAGGTTCTTCAGGCAGTGGTCCCTTCCGTATAAAGATCCTGCCTGTCCCTCCCGTCATCCGTGTACTTTAGCTTTGGTATTGGTATCCCAGAAGTAATGATGACCAGTGGACTGACTACACTTAACAGGAGAAAACATAATTTATGCTTACCTGATAAATTCCTTTCTCCTGTAGTGTAGTCAGTCCACGGCCCGCCCTGTTTTTTATGGCAGGTCTAAATTTTTAAATTATACTCCAGTCACCACTGCACCCTATAGTTTCTCCTTTCTCGTTTGGTTCTCGGTCGAATGACTGGGTGTGACGTAGAGGGGAGGAGCTATATAGCAGCTCTGCTTGGGTGATCCTCTTGCACTTCCTGTTGGGGAGGAGTTAATATCCCAGAAGTAATGATGACCCGTCGACTGACTACACTACAGGAGAAAGGAATTTATCAGGTAAGCATAAATTATGTTTTTCACTTGATAACAAAAATAAATTAAAAAATCTCTTAAAATTGCATACTGTGGGGCCGATGTTTGAAAGTGCGAGCAGACATGATATGATGTAGCGTATCATATTCGCTGCACATCGATAAATGCAGACAGCATACGCTGTCGGCATTTATCATTGCACAAGCAGTTCTTGTGAACTGCTTGTGCAATGCCACCCCCTGCTTGAAGGGGGTGTCAATCAGCCCGATCGTATAGGATCGGGCAGATTGATGTCCGCAGCCTCAGAGCAGGCGGACAAGTTATGAAGCAGCGGTCTTTAGACCGCTGCTTTATAACTGCTGTTTCCGGCGAGCCTGAAGGCACGCACAGAAACAGGGTCATCAAGCTCCATTGAAATGCAAGAATGTAAGTTTAGATGCCGGCCCATTTTTGGTGAACAACCTAGGTTGTTCTTGCTGATTGGTGGATAAATTCATCCACCAATCAAAAACTGCTGTCCAGAGTTCTGAACCAAGAAAAAAGCTTAGATGCTTTCTTTTTTATATAAAGATAGCAAGAGAACGAAGAAACATTGATAATAGGAGTAAATTAGAAAGTTGCTTAAAATTACATGCTCTATCTGAATCACAAAAGAACATTTTTGGGTTCAGTGTCCCTTTAATAATTTGGCCCCTGTATGTGAATCATGACAGTTATTGACTTCAATTTTCCTTTAGACATGAAGAAAGAGCTCTGACAGAATGCCAATTTCCTTCATGCTTAGTGATTTTTGGAATACAATGCCCACAAGCTTACTAGGAATTTAGATATGAAACTGATGTGTAAAAACATGAACTTGGGACAAATGTTTCTTTTGTGCACATTGCAGTAATTGACAGTAATCTCACTCCTTATGCATTCAGGGACAGAACCTACTTGATCTAACTGAGGGCTAGATTATGAGTGGCGCACTAACTGTTGCACACAAGTGATATAGGGTTTTTTCTGCTGTTTGTGCATGATGGAAATAGCGAGCGTATGATGTGTTGAAAACAAATGCTAGATTATTAGTGGCATGCTAACTGTTGCGCAAGAGCGATAAGAGGTATATCATGGCTCTTTGTATGCGTCAGATGTAACATGCATATTACAAGTTGAAATGCGTTTATTTGAGCGCAATTGAATTTAACATGTGTCGGGTTAGTGTGACTTCAGAGCTCTCGTTAACTGTTACTCGACAAACAAAAGTTGCACAAAACACATCAAAAATACATTTAACAGTACAGTTAAAGGGACAGTCAAGTAAAAAAAAAAAACCTTTCATGATTTAAATAGGGCATGTAATTTTAAACAACTTTCCAATTTACTTTTATTACCAATTTTGCTTTGTTCTCTTGGTATTCTTAGTTGAAAGCTAAATCTAGGAGGTATATATGCAAATTTCTTAGACCTTTAAGGCCACCTCTAATCTGAAAGCATTTTGACAGTTTTTCACCACTAGAGGGCGTTAGTTCATGTTTTTCATATAGATAACATTGAGCTCAGGCACGTGAAGCTCCTAAGAGCAAGCACTGATTGGCTAAAAATGCAAGTCTGTCAAAAGAACTGAAATAAGGGGGCAGTTTGCAGAGCCATAGATGCAAGGTAATCACAGAGGTAAAAAGTATATTATTATGACTGTGTTGGTTATGCGAAATTGGGGAATGGGTAATAAAGAGATTATCTACCTTTTTAAACAATAAAAATTCTGGTGTTTACTGTCCCTTTAACCTCATCATAACACTGACTGATGAACAATTATTATAAAATAATTGCATTAAAAAGTTATAAGGGCTAAAAGATATGAGGTCTCAGGAGTTTGAAAATAAAATGGGTGCAAAGGGATTTAACATAGAGATAAATACATACACATGTCTAAATATAGGTGTGTATATATATATGTATATATATATATATATATATATATATATATATATATATATATATATATATATACAACAATTCCTCCGTAGGGCTCTGCACACACTCTTGTCTTTATACAGCTGCCCAGGGTGCATTTAAATGAAGTCCATATATCCCAGAATGAAATCACTCACCGGGTCTTCAATAACAAAGTTTATTTAAAGGGACACTTGAACCCAATTTTTTACTTTCATGATTTAGAAAGAGCATGCAATTTTACGCAAATTTCTAATTTACTCCTATTATCAATTTTTCTTCTCAAATATGAATATAAACAAAGTCAACATTTAACAAAGTATGAAAGGAGCATTCTTATGCACAGGGTTCTAATATTGCTGTCAAGAACTGAGAATAGAAGCTTCTTCCTGTGTAGGAATCCTCGTTTTTACAGAGGTCACCTTATGTATATACAATGAACATTTTAGAGGTATACAGGTATATGTCATCGGTTTACAAAGGTGTAATCCTTAAAAACCAACAAACCAGTCAAAAGAGGTAATCAATTAGCAAAGTATTACTCAGTATGTGATAGCTCAGGTTCCAAATGAGGTAGGGAGTTCTCCGACCCCTCTCCGCTTGCTATCTGGCAGGTAGAGCTTTGGACTACTATCACAGGTCCCAGATAGGGGAGGGGGCAGGAAGTGAATATATGGGCCACGGGCGAAGGTGTTTGGAGGGGGTGCGTTCTTATCTCTCTACCCTCCCTCCAGTGTCTAGGTTCCAATACTAGGGGTCGAGCGGGTCAGCATAGAGTCCCAGGGTTCCCAAATAACGCAATAATTGCTCAGTTGCCTTCTCTCTCTAGCAACGTAATTTTCCATATTTTTGAGGTAGTTCACGTTCTCAATTACACTTTGTAATCTGGGGGGCTGGCTCTTTTTCCAGTTTCTGGCTATAAGCAGTTTAGCAGACATGAGAATATAGATCAAGAGGTTTTGTTTAGCTTTAGGGAGCTTGTCTATGTCTAAGTGTAAGATGGCTAGGGCTGGGTTCAGGGCTTGAGTTAACTCCAGGTCTGTACAAATCTTACCTACTTTCTGCCAATAAGTCGCTAGCTTGGGGCAGGTCCACCAAACATGGATGGGGGAGCCCGGCTCCCTGCACTCCCTCCAGCACAGTTGTGAGTGTTCTGGGAAAAGTCTCCTTAATTTTGTGGGCACTAAGTGCCATCTGGTTATCACCTTGAAATATAACTCATAGAGAGTGATACAGTGGGTCGCCTTTTTCATTAGCTCAATGGCTTTGTCCCAGGTTTCTGCTGAAAATGTAGCTTGTAGCTCCTCTTCCCATGCATTCATATGAACTGTTTTTGGGGTAGCCCCTTCCTCCAAAAGGCAGTTATAGTGTACCGAAAGGGGTTTGTGTAGTTGCGTATTGGTAGTCCACCGCGTCTCCCAGACAGTCAGGTCTCACAGTGTGTCATCTAAAAAGCCCCAGGATCTCATTAGAGTACAGAGTCTCAATAAGTCAAATTGATGTCTAGAGGACAATGTGGGTAGGTCTACTATGTCTCTGTGTGGTCGTAGCTGTCCGTTACTGTAAAAGTCTCTCACGGAGTTTAGTCCTTGTAGTAGCCCATGAACTGAGATTTGAGTTAAGTAGCCCTATCAAGAGACCTCTTATTGGGTGTATTGGTGAGGGGTGCGGAGCCACTAGTTTATTGTGTCTCAGCTTAGTCCAAGCATCTCGGCACCCTTTGACAATATCGTTCGCAACGTGGACCTTGGTTTGCCAATGTTGGGGCAGCCAAAGGAGATCTTCCAAGTGGATGTATGCTGGGAGCGATGCCTGCTCCAGCTCTCTCCATCTTGTTGGTGGAAGGGACTGAGCCCATGCTGTAGCATGGGTTAGCATTGCTGCCTCATAGTATGTTTTAATACTGGGAAGGCCAAGGCCCCCTCTCTCTATTGGCTGTTGCAAGATATGCGCCGCCACCAGGGGTCTTTTGTCATGCCAGGTGTATGAGTTGAAGAGGGTCTGGAACCTCCTCAGCAGCGCCCCCGGGACTGGTATCGGGATACATCGAAATAGGTAGGTGAGCTTTGGTAGGATCATCATTTTAAGGGCTGCTACCCTGCCCATCCAAGATATATCGCAATATCTCTTTGAATTAATTTCTGAAGTGACCTTCGCTAGTAGTGTTTCAAAGTTCTCTTTGATCACCACAGTCTTTTTATGTGAGAGGAAGACTCCCAAGTGACGGATCCCCTTGCAGGACCACTTGAAAGAATAGAGGCGCTGGATCTCGTCTCTCTCATTCTGAGGAATATTGATGGAGTAAGCCTCTGTTTTGGTCACATTCAATTTGTAATAGGAGATGTCTCCAAATTGTTTAAAAAGGGCCATCAAGGGAGGGAGAGATTCTACTGGGTCCGAAAGTAAGACCGTAAGATCGTCGGCAAAGAGTGCGAGCTTTTGGGGGGTGTCATGCATCTGCACCCCATGGATCAGTGTCGATTCTCTAATTGCAATTGCTAGGGGTTCGATAGCTAGAACGAACAGTAAAGGGGAGAGAGGGCACCCCTGTCTGGTTCCATTACTAATTGTAATTTTAGGGGAGCAGAATCCCACTCCCCTAACGACTGTGGTTGGGGTTGAATACAGTGCTTTAGTCGCGGTGATAAACGGGTCCGGTACGCCAAACGCTGAGAGTGTCTGGAATAGGTAAGCCCATCTCACCCTGTCAAAGGCCTTCTCGGTGTCAAGCGACAGGGTGAGTATAGGGAGTCCCATGTCCATTGCCTCCGAATATATATTTAAAAGGCGTCGGGTATTGTCAGTTCCCTGTCTCCCCTGCACAAAGCCCACCTGGTCGAGGTGTATAATTGTGTGTAGATGCTTCCCTAATCGGTTTGCCAATATTTTGGCATAGATTTTGGCATCCACATTAATAAGCGATATGGGTCTGTAACTGGAGCACAGTAGTGGGTCCTTACCCTCTTTGTGAATAGTGGTGATGTTCGCTTCCAGGAACTCCGCCAGGAAGGCGCCCCTGGTCGCTACACTCTGGAACAACCGAAGTAGCACCGGAGATATGATTGGGCTGAGCTCTCGGTAAAATGTGACCGCGAACCCATCTGGTCTGGGTGCCCTATGGGGAGCTAGATCTTTTATAGCTCCTTTGACTTCCGCTAATGTGAACTGTCGTTCTAGTTTGGCCCTAGATTCCTCAGATAGGGTGGGCACAGGTAATCTCTCCAAGAACCTGGAGATATTAACATGTTCAGGGTCGCTAGCTGTTTTCGAGTTCCCAATGTTGTATAGGGAGGAATAGTAATCAGCGAATGCTGATCCTATTTCTTTAGGGGAATATACTACACCTTCACTCGTTGAAATGCAGGGTATCCTTTTCTGCAGCGTGCGCTTGCGGAGCTTATTGGCTAGAAGTTTGTCTGCTCTATTGCCCTTGTGGTAATACAGCTGTTTGAGCTTGTGTAGGTTCTCCTGGACCCGTGATAAATCTCTTTTGGAGATTTCGTCTCTGATGAGTCCTATTTGAAGAGCTATCTGAGCGTTTGGGCTAGTTTTATTCTCCTGCTCTAGGGTTCGGAGATCTCCATACAATTTCGCTAAGGGTTGGCCAGCCTCTTTACGCAATCTGGCCGCTTTTTTTATGAAGTGTCCATGCAGGTACGCTTTGAGAGCGGCCCACACCATAGTGATATCAGAGAGTCCTGAATCATTATGTGTCAGAAACTCCTGTACAATCTCTTGGAGTGCAGGGAGTTCTATTTCCGATAACCATTGCTCCGAGAGTTTCCATGGGGGCCTATTAGTGGAAGCTTGTAATTTAGTAAAGTCTAGGTAGACCATGTCATGGTCTGACCACGTGCATGGTTTAATGTTGGGGTTGACAAATTGGTCTAAGGACCATGAGTCACAGAATATATAATCCAGTCTGGAGTACGAGTTATGGGCCTTTGAATGATGCGTGAAGTCTTTCACTGAGGGTGCTAAGCACCTCCAGGCGTCATAGAGGTTATGCTGGTATATGAGTTTCCGAAAGGCATTGGAGATAGAAGAAGTGTTTCTCTCAGAATGTACTGCAACAGAGGACTGTTTGTCAGTGGTTGGGTTCCAGACCATGTTGAAGTCTCCCCCTATTACTAGGTGTCCCCTCTTAATCTGATCTATGTGTGTTAAAAGTTTACGGAGGAATGGGATCTGCTTGGAGTTGGGTGCGTACAATGATACCAACGTAAATAGTGAGTTATTGAGCGAACAGATAAGAATCAAAAATCTGCCCTCACTGTCTCTTTCGACATATTCCAATTTAAATGACAGTTCTCTACTAATCAAGATGGCAACTCCTTTGTTTTTGCTTTCTAGGTTAGAAGCAGTTTCACAAACTGGGTAGTGCTGGGAAAGTCCAGAAACAAGGGGCTCCCCCATCCAATGGGTCTCTTGTAGGAACATAATGTGAACCTTGTGTATCAGGGCATATTGCTGTAATAGTTTTCTCTTAGTGGGGGAATTTAGGCCTTGCACGTTCAGCGTGGCTATGCGTATAGGGATCATTTTGGGGGTGTGGGCAAGATTCCCTGAGCTAATTGGAGTACTGGTGTATTCTAGTTATTAATTACAGGGGTCTGGGCGTATGTAGTGGGGCCTAGGGGCTCGTGGGACGTTTTGGAACGAAAGGAATGGTATGTAATGATTAAGGAACTTCCATGACTGGCTAAAAGTGGTGAGCGTACACTTTCGCAATGAGTGCACCGACTGGTCTATGCCAGTGGGGCACAACTAATAAATTGGGGGGGAGCTAAGCGGAGAGGGGTTCATGGCCCCGCCTGTTTGGAGCCATATGCAAAAAGAAGAAAAGAGAAGAAAGAGAAGAAGAGAAAGAAATAGACAAGATGAGAAGAAAGAAAGTAAAGCTTAAGAGACATATGTGAAACATGCATGTCATATATAAGATAACAATTAACTTTGTAAACCTCTTAATATAACATTAATTTCAATTTCAACAGGAGGAACTGTGGATTATATTTGATAACCTAACATCGAGTGACTAAGAACTCTACGATCCAGTGATGTGCGGTGACTTCAGAGGCTGGTGAGGCAGTGGCTAGGAATCGGATACGCCTTCATTCTTTAGATATCCTTTGTTGAAGAAATAGCAATATACATGGGCGAGCCAATCGCATGAGGTATCTATATGCAGCCACCAATCAGTATCTATTGAGTATATTTAGATATGCTTTTCAACAAAGGATATCTGATTTTCTTCATTATTTTTATATCCTTTGTTGAAAATCATATCTAAATATGCTCAGTGGCTACTGAGCATATTTAGATATGCTTTTAAACAAAGGATATCTGATTTTCTTCATTCTTTTGATACCCTTTGTTGAAAATCATATCTAAATATGCTCAGTAGCTACTGAGCATATTTAGATATGATTTTCAACAAAGGGTATCAAAAGAATGAAGAAAACCAGACATTAGATATAAATTGGAAAGTTATTTAAAATTGCATGCTCTATCTAAATCATGAAAGAAAACACATGGGTTTCATCTCCCTTTAAATGGTGTCTTGGAAAACTGGTCAACTTAGTAAACATGACTGATTTTAGTCTAAAGGATTGTAACAGAAACTCTTGCCAGATAACAAAATGCTTGCACATACACTAACACAGTCAAAGACACTAACACATATACACTAACACACAGTCACAGACACTAACATATATACACACACAGTCAGACACTAATACACATATACACACACACTAACACACAGTCACAGACACTAATACACATAAACACACACACTAACACACAGTCACAGACACTAATACACATACACACACACACACTAACACAGTCACAGACACTAATACACATAAACACACACACTAACAGTCACAGACACTAATACACATAAACACACACACACTAACAGTCACAGACACTAATACACATATATACACATACACTAATACACATATACATACACACAGTCAGACAAATACACACATATATACACACACTAACACACAGTCACAGACACTAACACACATATGTACACACACACACTAACACATATACACTAATACACATATGCAGACACACACACTTACACAGTCAGACACACTAACACACAGTAACAGACACTAATACACATAACACACACTAACACAGTCACTAACAGTCACAGACACTAATACACATAAACACACACACTAATACACATAAACACACACACTAACAGTCACAGACACTAATACACATAAACACACACACTAACAAAGTCACAGACACTAATACACATATATACACAGACACTAATACACATATACATACACACAGTCAGACACATACACACATATATACACACACACTAACACATATACACTAATACACATATACAGACACACACACTTACACAGTCAGACACACTAACACACAGTCACAGACACTCATACATATATACAAACACACACACACTCTAACACAAAAAAGTGATGATGCATGCAAATATTTAATTTACTACATAAAGAGTATGTAGTAAGATAGCAGAGTAATACCTGAAAGTAAATGATTATGTAGCTTGCATATAAACAAAATGTTTGTTTTTGCATGGTGGGACAATGAGCGCATTCCTAACACACACACAAGCACTTCTGGACCCTATTTCTTCCTGTTATTAGGAGATACTATTACATCTGGAAAAATATACCTGAACGTTATGCTTATACAGTAGCACTTGATACTGTGCATTTTATATCAGTATCACAGAATTTCTGTTTAAACTTTGCATTGCAATTGCATTGGTATTTTATCATTGTAATCTATATATATAAAGCATCTAGTCAAAAAAGTGCTAAATAATGTCACATCCAAATGTTATGAGAAATAATAAAACAACAATATATATACATTTTTTTTTTAATGACAAAATTACAAAAGTGGACATAGGGTTGTGGGGCTGCAATTAACCCTTGAGTTTAAACTTCTTTGTGACCCTCTCTGTTTCACTTAAGGGGACGCTATTTTATATAAATTGCCTTTTTATAATTGTATTTAGGCAGCAACTACTTGTTATGATTACCCAGTACATTCTGATGTATCTATTTCACTGGAACAATATTTTCAGGTAATAGTATTAAGTACCAGTGCAGTACTGCTTTTATTTCAATAATAAACAAGTGGGACTAAAAGAGACAAATCCAGATAAATAAAATAAAAACAATGTATATATAGGCCTGATATATTTACATCTACATACACATTGGTTATATATGAGTATTTACTATTTATGAGAACCTTTGTAGTGTTAAAATGGTGGGGAAAGACAGTTTCAGGATTTACTGGCAATCTGTGAGTTGTACAATTAACTCAGAATGTATGTGGTCTAGGCACTGGCTGTTAGTAAAATTATTTTATCTGATGTCCTTATTTCTAGACTAGACAAAGTACCTAAGATGCTATGTAGATAAATTAATAAATGGGAGGAACACATAAAGCCTCAGGCTGCTGGTGTGGTCCTTAATGTGTTGTTTAGTGGCTAATCTCTCATGATCAAGAAACATGTAAAGGGTAAAGAAAGTAATTCAACTAGCAGAATATAGAAATATATATGTAAAAAAATAATGCAAGTAGAGTCACATCTTTAATTTTAGCCTATGATTGTCCAGTTCTGTCAGACTAAATATGGAAACCAGTATGTTAGTAGTTAAATTCTGCTACAGAGCAGACAGTTCAGCACTAACCTTTGTGGCTCCTGTGACCTGTCTGCCTGTCACATCTCAGTGAGTTCTTCCCGCGCTGCAGTTCAAGCTGTCTGGGGTGAGACGCCCCTCCCCCCTCAACAGGCTCCTGTGTAAATACACTGCCTTAAGTTTACAGCGTCAGCCTGCCGTTCCACCTCTGCTCACTGCTCAGCTGCTAGCTAAGTATAAGATGTGATTATACTGTCCAGTTACCTAGCAATCAGCTGCTACCCACTACCAGCCATGTGTTCCATCCAGCTCTGCTATAAAGCATTTTGTAAAAAAATAAGTGTTAGAGGCTGAGCCAGCTGTGTAATAAATCAGTCACCCTGCGCACATACATTTTTTCACTCACCCTGCTTTCTTTCCCAATGCCGGCAGCCAGGCAGATCACCACCTACCTCGGCAGCAGCAGGATGAGTCCTCCTGAGTGAGTCGGTCCTGACTCTGAGACTCTGAGTCCTGAGTGAGGCTAGTGAGCGTCGAGCGAGGATGGGTCGGGTGGCCAGGCTGAGACTCAGTGGTGACTGCTGTGAGATGAGATCTCTCACATTCTGACAGTGACAGGAGGACTGTCACACACGGCCGTCAACTAACACTGAGGAGAGTAGATGAGAGAGAGCAGTACTACTAGCACTAGTGCACTTCTTCTGGGACGGCTGCACACAGTACACACGTGATAACACCTGACCTGCTCTGCCTATTTCCCGCCCGGCAACTCAGCCCAGAGACTGTCACTCAGACATATGTCTACTCTGATTGGCTGAGAGGCGGGCAGGCAGTGCTGAGGGCTCCCGAGACTTGAAGAGTCAAGCCTCCGGTGGGAGCAGTATATGGGCCGCAGAGAGACTGCTGCATATAGCGTTATTCCCCACTGGGTGGCAGTCTCTAGCAGCCCATATACAACACAATACAATTACATTCATATTGCGCAATGAAAGGATAGCTCGCCTCTTCTTTCTTGTGCAATATGAATGTATTAATATATATTACGTTTTTTTCCCCCCAATAAAAATTATGAATAAATAATGTATTTGGTGGAGGGGTGGGGGGTAGGGGGGTCACCTTTTGAGATACAAAAAAAAAAAATGAAAAAAAAAAAAGATTTTTTTTTTATTTTTATTATTTTTTTTAAAGGCTGTAATACACCATTTGGCCAGGGGAGGCACTGCCTCACCTGCCTCCTATGAGTGCACGTCACTGCTACGATCACCACTTCCCTGCTAGGTATCATTAAACTTTTCCTGCCTAATATCATACTCTATGTGCTATATAGACAGGTTCTCCCTAATGGCGGTATGGACATTCGGATCTTAGATTATGATACGATTCACTAGGCTATAAGTCGCTAGCTAAGAGTCAGTGAACCGTATTAGCTAGGGCCTGTCATTAAAGATCTCAGTAGGGTTAGGGTAACCGTCTCATAGTAGGCCTGTAAGGGAGTGAAGTGAAATGTCCCAGCAATCTCCATATAGGATAAGGTGTTATGGGGAGAATTAAAGCATGGTCTGGTCGTAGGGCAGAGCCAACTAATGATAAATCCTCTCTGGGGAGATGGTCATATTATTCAGGGGTAGGTTTGGTCTAATCTCAATTTCTGTCATGCTCGGGTATCTGGGGCGGTCAGATAGGTGAGTCTGAGGTCATTCAATTGTTTAAGTGTATAATTCAGCACTATGGGATCAAGGATAAGCATGTGATTCAATAACAAGAGACAAACATAGATAATTCCTATAACTCAAACAATGAATAACAGTATATATTTGGGCAATAAAAAGAAGAGAATAAACATGTTTAGAGTCTCTAAGAAGTGTCCATTGTAGAGATAAGCAGTGGCAAAACATATATGGGCAATAAGAAGAAAAAAAACATGTTGAAAGTCCATGGTAATTGTCCATTGTAATAATAAACCGTAACAGTGTACATGTGAACAATAAGATGAAAACCAAAAAAAACCCAAACATGTCTAAAGTCTATGGTAAGTGCCCATGTAAAAAGAAAAAAAAGAGACAAATAAGTTACATTATGTATTAGCTTAGATCTCACCCATCTTCATGCTTTTCAATCCATGAGATAGACTTTCAGGGGTTAGGGAATGTTCCCTCCTGTAATGAGTTGGTTGTTTCTTTCAGGAGGTTCAGCAGAAGTAGTATGAAATATAAAATATAAGGCATAAAACATAAAAGCAGGCTCTCTATGGGTCTGAATCCTGGTGTGGGCCAATAAGGTCTCTGCGCTTCTTGAAGGTCTCATTGGAATGTCCAGCAGCGCTAGGGGGTCTTTGTGGTAAAGGCTTGCATGATGGAGCCGACGCTCTTAGTCCGGTAGTCAATCCCGGGGCAGAAGAGTGATCCTCTCCGTCAGCAGGGAGTAAGTTCCATTTTTGGAGCAATTCATGAGCCTGTTGGGGAGTGGAAGCCATGTATTGCTGGCCGTCTTTGGTAATAAAGAGGCGTACTGGGAATCCCCATCTATATTTTAATTCTTTCTCCCTCAGTATTTTTGTATAGGGCTGGTAATGTCTGCGAATCTGCAGTGTGTGAGTGGAAAGGTCTGGGTAGACTTGCAGACCGGCATATTCTTCAGGTAGGCGTTTATCTCTGGCTAAAGCTCTGAATATTTTTTCTCTGTAAGTGTAGTAGTGGAGCTTCGCTATGACATCCCTTGGCTGGCCTCCATCTGCAGAGCGAGCTCTAAGGGCCCTGTGGGCTCTATCTATAAGGGTCTCAGAGCCTGTTGCAGGTCCCAGTACTGCTTCAAATAGGCCCTGAAGGTATTTTTCTAGGTCCTGTGGCAGGACTGATTCCGGGATGCCCTTAATGCGAATATTGTTACGGCGAGATCTATCTTCTAGATCTGCCAGTTTTAACTCTAAATCTGTGATTTGAATGGCTAGAGATTGGGAGTAGCCGAGTAGGTTGGTGTGATCTATTGCTAGGTCTTCCTGTTTGCATTCTAGCGCGTCCGTTCGCTCCCCTATGAGGCCAATATCTCTCTTTAAATCCACATGAGACCTGTCAAATCTCTTGGTCAGGGAGTCATGGTGAGAAGATAATAGGGACTGGATGGCTTCTATCATATTATTATTGGAACTGCCGGATGTTCCCAGGACTTGTGTTGCTTTCTGTTTTAGCAATGATCCGGACTGAGTGTCTGAGGCACTACCGGTATCTGAGTATTCATCTTCTGAGCCCGGTTGGGGGTCGCTAGTATGGTGCTGGAAGTGATCAGCAACAGTTCTCTTTGGCGTGGCTTGGGGCTTCTGTTTCCTTTTGTGGGCTTGCGACATCCTGTTGTTGTGAGACATAAGACTTCTTATTGGAACGTAGGTATCACTGTGGAGGGCCTGCTTGTTTCACATATGCTAATGAAGATACATTGACCGGCGGGGCCACAAACACTTGGGGTTTAGTTACATGCTGTTAAAAGTTTTTCTTTTCAAATGAAAATGTATGTCCTCTTGAGAGCTACGTGGCCTAGAGGTCTGCTGGTTAGAAGCCTTGTCCTGCACTGCTGGTTACATCAGTGGCAGGAAAAATAGTGTCGTCTTGTGTAATGGGTGTACTTTATGTAGTTTTTACCCCTTATTTCTGAGAGCTTGTCAGAAGGCTGTAACAGTCTTGACTATGTACCCCACTCCCCAGGGGATGCGTCTCCTCTCGACAAAGTGGGATAAGGGGATGAGGATATGACCCACCTGTGGAACCAGGTGGGAAATGGTAGGGAGAGAGGTCAAAACTCACAGTAGCTGAGTAGGATTAGTTCTGAAGTGTCTCAGGTTGATTGGGCTTATCTCAGTCTCAAAGTGTACATGTAAAGGACTTTTCTTCTTTTAGGTAAAACTCTATCTCGCATATGCAGGTTGTAACAATTCAGACATAAACATTTCAATATTGTTGTCTTGATATACATGAATAGCTGAAGTCATGCAGTAAATAAATATGTTATCCCAATTTGCACATATAAATAATGACTTGTATATATATGTATAACATATGAGGATGTTAATATAGTTAAGGATAGCTCAGCATATAGGTCTGTAAATATGCTTGGCTATCTGGTAACTTAAGATACAGATATGAACAACAGTATGGAATAGGTAAATAAATAGTAAACGAATAATGCTAAATCGTATGTAATTCAAATAGGTAAATGTTACAGGACAATGAGACAAATGGAAACGCTTACCAAGCGTAGGTAAAGGATATGTGGAATTGATGAAGTTTGTTTTAGTAAATAAGCAGATACTTGCAGAGCTGGTTTAAGCAGTGGTAGCAGCCAGAGAGGAAGTCAGTAGCGTGGCGTGAGCGGAGGAAGACAACTGCCGTCGGTGACGTCACCCGCCTGTCAGCTGAGATCTCCGATGCTTGTACAGAAGAGCCAGGAGAATGGAGAGACGAATTAGGATGCAGCAGAGGAGTAGTTACAAGACACTGACAGGTTCAGTATACACGGAGTCCTGGTGGCAGAAACTGAGTGGCTAGTACTTAGAGTAAGATCATCAATACCAAGCAAGGAAAAGATGCAGAGGTGTGCCTTATAAAGCATAATGAGAATGAGAGAGAGGCTACAGACGTTAACCCTATAGTGCAGAGGAAGGATGTTACAGAGGGCCCCCTTAAAATGAACCACTCCGAGGTTCAAGGATGAGGCCGGTCCGGATTCCGACGGTGGAACAGCGACACCAACCTTGGTGCAGACAGGTTAACAGCTGGCTCCCAAGAGTCATCATCAGATGAGTAACCCTTCCAATGAATCAGGTATTGTAACCTGCCAGAAACTATCCTAGAATCCAGTATCTTCGCAACCTCAAACTCACAATCTGGGACGATGGGTACCTGTGGGTAAGTACTTGATGAACTTTTCCTAAGTTCTTTATAAGGTTTGAGTAAGGTAACATGGAAGGTGGGATGTATTCTATATTTATCAGGAAGGTCCAAAGTGACAGCATTGGAATTTATAATCCTTTTAATTGGAAACGGACCGATGTAATACCTATTCAGCTTCTTAGTCGGTGTACTGAGACGAAGATTCTTTGTTGACAACCATACAAGATCACCTATCATATAGTTAGGCGCTGGTCCTCTTCTGAGGTCGTAGTATACCTTTTGTCTGTCCTGGGCTACCTTGATGTTGTCAGCAAGAATGGAGAAAGTTTCTGAAATACTGTTAGTGGTGTCGTTGACGACAGGGCATTGACTGTCATGTTGAGGGTTAACATGGAAGATCGGGTGAAACCCATAATTCGCAAAAAATGGGGTGGTCTTGATCGTGGAATGATAGGCATTGTTGTGAGCGAATTCTGCCAGAGGTAACAGAGATGACCAGTTATCTTGATTTTGTGTTATGAAGCATCTGAGATATTCTTCCAACCACTGGTTCGTCCTCTCTGTCTGACCATTCGTTTTGGGATGGTAAGCAGTACTCAAACGTTGTTCGATATTTAATGAGATACAGAGCTCTTTCCACATTCGAGACGTAAACTGGGTACCCCTATCCGTGGTAATGGAAAGAGGTAACCCATGTAATTTGATGACGTTGATGATCAATAATGTTGCAGTTTCCAAAGATGAATAGTGTTATAGCCACTTGATTTAGGCAGTTCTACTATAAAATCAGCAGCTATGTGAGTCCAAGGTTTTTCAGGTATGGGTAATGACAATAAATAACCTACTGGCTTGTTTCTTCCAATTTTACAAGTAGTGCAGATCTCACAAGATTGTACATACTTTTGTATATCAGTGGTCATATGTGGCCACCAATAATATCTCTTAGTTAATTCTAGGGTCTTTTGTATTCCTGGATGACCTGTGAGGCATGACTCATGCATAGACTTGAGAATGTTCGATCTCAATGAAGGTGGTACATACAGATTGTTCCCCTTATAGTACATCAGTGCCTTTGGTTAGCAGTGATTCTGGCAAGGTAATATCACTGTTTTGTTCCTTTTGGAATTGAAAATCCTCGTTAAAAGCAATACCAAGAGTTTCTTGGAAACAGTGTTCAGGTATTATGGTACCATAGGGAGTCGGTTGTTTAGGTTTTTCGGGGAGTCTTGAGAGAATGTCAGCTTTGGTGTTCTTTGATGCGGGTCTGTAGGTTATGTTATATGAAAACCTTGAAAAGAAAAGACTCCACCTGACTTGTCTGGAAGTTAGAGTTCGGTGAGTCTTAAGGTATTGGAGGTTTCTATGGTCTGTATATATTTGTATGGGTAAGTCAGTACCCTCTAATAGGTGTCTCCAATGTTCCAGAGCTGACTTCATAGCAAGCAGTTCCTTCTCCCCTACATGGTAATTGAGCTCTGAAGTTGTTAAGACCCTGGAGAAAAATGCTATAGGATGAATAGGTTCTTGGGGTGAAGGCCTTTGTGAGAGTATGGCACCGATGGCATAGTGTGATGCGTCAACTTCTAAAATATATTGAAGATTGGATTTGGGAAAAGACAATATAGGTGCAGTAGTGAAACATCTTTTTAAGTATTGGAACACCTCGTTTGTTGAGTGTGTCCAAGTGAAAGAAGTGTTGTTTTTCGTCAATTCAGTTAGAGGCTTTGCTATGCGTGCAAAATCTCTTATGAATTTCCGGTAAAAGTTGGAAAAACTTAGGAGTCGGCCAATCCTGAATAGCAGAGACCTTATCATTTTGCATGGATATGCCTGTGGAGTTATGTGGTAACCCAAGAATGTGATATCCTGTGAATGAAAAATACATTTTTCTATTTTCACATACAATTGATGTGCTTGTAACCTGGAAAGTACTGTTCGAACTTGTCTGACATGGTCTTCCATATTGGAAGAATATATCAATATATCATCTAGATATATGACCATAGAGGTATCAAGTAAATCTCGGAATATGTTGTTAATATATCTTTGAAAGATGGCAGGGGCGTTACAAAGCCCAAAAGGCATCACCGTATATTCATACAGCCCGTATCGGGTTCTGAATGCGGTGAGCCATTCATCACCAGGTCTAATTCTGATAAGGTTGTACGCCCCCCTTAGATCAAGTTTTGTAAATGTTGTTGCACCTCTCAACCTTTCGATTAATTCAGGGATCAAGGGAAGGGGGTAGCGATTCTTTATGGTTCTTTTATTTAATTCCCTATAATCCACAATCGGTCGTAAGGAATGGTCTTTGTTCCTAACGAAAAAGATACCTGCCCCAGCTGGAGAGGTTGAAGGTCTTATAAAGCCTTTTCGCAGATTATCATTGATGTATGTTTTTAAATGTGACAATTCTGATTCAGATAGCGGAAATATGTGCCCATAAGGTATGTCAGAACCAGGAATTAAGTCAATTGGGCAATCATATGGCCGATGAGGTGGAAGAGATTCAGCCTCTCTTTTACAAAAGACTAATTCAAAATCTGTGTACTGTTTTGGAATTTTGGTTTCAGTGAGTGCAAGCAATGGTATTTGCGGAATACATGTGGACTGGATGTAAAATGTATGTTATTAGAATCCCAGAGTATCGTAGGTTGCTGGAGTCTAAGCCATTTAAGCCCTAAGACTAGAGGGAATATGGGAGAGGATAAGACATCAAATGTGATAAATTCATGATGGTTATTTTGTGATGAAACCTTAATGGGGATAGATTGATGTGTAATAGTTCCTGATTCTAATGGTTTACCATCAATGAGACGCAATAATACTGGCTTTTGCTTTTTAACAAGTGGAATTTTATTTAACAATACAAGTGCTGAATCTATATAACAGGAATATGCCCCAGAATCTATGACAGCTTCAGAGCAGAGGCGGTGGTGGTCCCACTGTAAAGAGAGAGGAATGAGACAGTTTGTTACCTGAGTATTAGTAAATTTCAAAGTTAACTCAGTGTCTGTTTCCTTACCCCTTTTAACTCTTTTAAGTATTGGGCAGGTAGAGACATCATGGTCATTTGAAGCGCAATACAGACATAGATGATTAATTCTACGTCTGGTCTTTTCCTCAGGGGTCAAAGGTTCTTTGATGGTCCCTATGTCCATAGGCTCCTCTGCTCCCTTTGTACTCTGAGTTGTTGTTCTTGCGTCATGATATCTGATGTTAGTGTCATGGGAATTTTTTTCCTGTTTTCTCTCTCTGATTCTGTGATCTATCTTAATACTCAGTTGCATTAAAGCTTCTAAGTCATCAGGCAAATCTAGTCTGGCAAACTCATCTTTGATAGGTTCAGATAAACCCAATCTGAATTGACTCTTTAGGGAAACCTGATTCCAACCGGAGTCCAATTGCCAGATTTTGAACTCGGAGATATAATCCTTCACAGCCCTCTTATTTTGTCTTAAGCTTCTAAGTTTATGTTCAGCAGTACTTTGCCTGTGGGGATCTTCATAAAGGGAAGAAAGTGAGCTAAGGAAATTTTCCAAAGAGTTAATAACAGGGCTATTTTGCTCATAAAGAGAATCAGCCCAAACACGGGGTTCCCCTCTTAAGTATGATATCATTGTTAAAACCTTGATCTTATCATTAGGGAAGGTTTTAGGTTTTAGAGAAAAAAATAAAGTGCATGCATTTATAAACTGTCTGAATTGCTTCCTGTCTCCACTGAATTTGTCAGGTGGACTAACAGGTGGTTCTGGAAGAGACTCAGTGTGTTGTGGTGCAGGAGTCAGGCCTTCTTTGATTATATTTTTTAAGGTCTGATTTTCTACCTGTAGATCTCTGAGGCCTTGATTTAGCTGATCTACCTTTTGGCCTAATGTAACCACATAATTGGAGAGCTCCACAGGGTTCATCACACCTTTTTTGTTAGGCTTGGTATTCTGTAACAATTCAGACATAAACATTTCAATATTGTTGTCTTGATATACATGAATAGCTGAAGTCATGCAGTAAATAAATATGTTATCCCAATTTGCACATATAAATAATGACTTGTATATATATGTATAACATATGAGGATGTTAATATAGTTAAGGATAGCTCAGCATATAGGTCTGTAAATATGCTTGGCTATCTAGTAACTTAAGATACAGATATGAACAACAGTATGGAATAGGTAAATAAATAGTAAACGAATAATGCTAAATCGTATGTAATTCAAATAGGTAAATGTTACAGGACAATGAGACAAATGGAAACGCTTACCAAGCGTAGGTAAAGGATATGTGGAATTGATGAAGTTTGTTTTAGTAAATAAGCAGATACTTGCAGAGCTGGTTTAAGCAGCGGTAGCAGCCAGAGAGGAAGTCAGTAGCGTGGCGTGAGCGGAGGAAGACAACGGCAGTCGGTGACGTCACCCGCCTGTCAGCTGAGATCTCCGATGCTTGTACAGAAGAGCCAGGAGAATGGAGAGACGAATTAGGATGCAGCAGAGGAGTAGTTACAAGACGCTGAAAGGTTCAGTATACACGGAGTCCTGGTGGCAGAAACTGAGTGGCTAGTACTTAGAGTAAGATCATCAATACCAAGCAAGGAAAAGATGCAGAGGTGTGCCTTATAAAGCATAATGAGAATGAGAGAGAGGCTACAGACGTTAACCCTATAGTGCAGAGGAAGGATGTTACACAGGTGGAGTGAGTTGTTAAAGAAGCAGGTTAATGTTTAGGGGGTCAGCAGTAGTGTGGGGGCATAAGAATTTTCCCAAATGATGCAGCCAGATATGGTGGATGGGTCATGCAGCATCCACTAAGCAGCTACAGTAGGCCTTAATACTTTGGTATTTTATTTTATTGTTTCTTTATTTCCCCCGTGTCACACCCCTATTATCTGAGGTTACCAGGTTGCGGGGAGCACAGTTTTGCAAGCGCTAATGTCCTGCCCTCTTAAGGAGCTGCCTGCTGGGGTTTTAAATTCCTGAGGCAAAATGTCCGTGTGTAAGCGTGCTGCAGACAGCGTTAAGCAATTTGGGCAAAGTTCCAAGATGACAAGATGGCGATTTTTCGCGCCACCAAATCTCCGCTCAAGTTAGGTAATTAAAGCTCCGGAGTACTCACCGCAGTGGCTCTCCACCTCTCCCTGGCTTCCGATAGCGTGTTTCACCGGTAAGTCCCTCGTACCCCTCTGTGGGGGTACAAGCAGCGCTGTATGTAGGAGGGAGTTGCGGTGTCTCTCTCAGGTCCCGGTATGGCCGCCAGGAGTAAGCTGCAGCCCGTGCACTGTTGGTCCCGGTTCAGTGTACTAATTCTCCGGTGTGAAATGCCACAAGTGTAGCTAATGTCCGGTGAACCTGTTGGGCTGTGCATTGTCTGTGTGTCCTTCGCCCGGCTTGCGGGCTGTTTCGGCTTCCCGAGTCTGTGTGAGCTGAGGGCTCAAAGCACCTTCCTCTCTTTTCTTCTCAGAGGTGCACGAAAGTCCTAGAGTAAGTACCCTCTGTTGAGAAAACGTTAGGGCAATAGAAAGGGTAGTTTTCAATGCTTTTGTTCACTCTGTATAAAGTTTGAGATAGCTTTCTCTGCAGAGCTTCACTATGGCACGTCTGCTCAGCTAGGCAGTTAACTCCGCCCCCTTCTCTGGCTATCTTAAAGGGAAATGCCACCCACATTTTTTCTTTTATGATTTAGAAAGAGAATGCAATGTTAAACATCTTTCTAATTTACTTATATTATATAATTTGTTTTATTCTCTTGATATTCTTTGATGAAAAGCATATCTAGATATGCTCACTAGCTGCTGATTGGTTGCTGCACAAAGAAGCATCATGTGATTGGCTCACCATGTGCATTGCTTTTTCTTCAAATAAGGATAAGGATATTTAAAAAAAAAAATTATGGAAGTAAATTGGAATGTTGTTTAAATTTCTATTCTCTATCTGAATCATAAAAGAAAGATTTTTGGGTTTAGTGGCCCTTGAATTTAAAAGAGAAGGCATCTAAGCTTTTTTCTTGGTTCAGTACTCTGGACAGCACTTTTTTATTGGTGGATGAATTTATCCACCAATCAGCAAGGACAACCCTGTTGTTTACCAAAAATGGGCCAGCATCTAAACTTACATCCTTGCATTTCAAATAAAGATACCAAGAGAATAAAGACAATTTGATAATAGGAGTAAATTAGAAAGTTGCTGAAAATGTCATGCTCTATCTGAATCACAAAAGAAAAACATTTGGGTTCAGTGTCTCTTTAAACAAAATAGTAACTTTTCGGAGAGATTATCCCCTTCTTCAGACCATATAAAAAACATAACACATACCTGAATATTTATAACCCCAGCACCAAACATCTTAGCTGCAAACCGGCTGTTCGGTACATATGTATTTAAAAAAATATGTGTTTTACTGCATATTTGTAGTACATATTTAACATTCTAATTCCAAATCTCTTACAGGATAATGTCCTTTTTATTGTAAATACATACTTATATATATATATATATATATATATATATATATACCTATATATCTACTCCTATTGATATATAGGCATATATACTGTATGTATTTTACATAAACATTATCAGATATATAAAGAAATATATATTTAATAATAAAAAACAATTTTTTTACTAAGTAAAGAACAAAGTAATGTAAAATATGCATTGGGTTTCACAATTTAGATTTAACACAGTCGGGTTAGTGCACATGAAAACGAAATAATCTTAAGGCGTGTTAATGAAATTATTAAACATACTGTAAATATATATATATATATATATATTCTATGGATTATTTAGAATATTTTACAGTATGTTTAATAATTTTTAATATTTTTTATTAATATTTTAATATATTATGTTTTTTGTAAAATACATATCTATACTTATATATCTATAGGATTATATACAGGTATAGATATAAATAGCTATATAGGGGGGCAAACATATAACAAGGCTCGACTTGTGCACAAAAATAAGGAGCACACCCTGAACAATAGACCGGGCATCGGTCAGGGAAATTTTCAAGCCAACACTGCAAATAACGCGGCTTTTAGACCGCAGAAAGAAGGTGCAATCGACATTGGTAATTAGGCCGCAACTGAAGCTGGAACTAGTGGTGCAATAACCATGCACTGAAAGATCCTGCTCAAATTCGCCAGTGTTAGCTGAGAGCACCCAGAATACACGCACTTTTTACGCATCTGCAGCAAGCTAACCTGTGGAATTGGCACATGATGGTAAGATCAAGCCACTATTACGCACATACAGCAAACATAATAAAGTCTTAAAAGATGCTCCTAAACACATTCAGTAACTACACACATATTTTCCCTGGCAAAAAAGAATACTAAGAATACTACAAAACTATGTCTTGGTTGCTAAGAAATAATGTAAATAGGAATCAACAAACAAACAGCTTGCAGACTGTGGTTGAACAGAAACACTCTTCACACGGTAATAGGGGTGATATTGTATAGCACATGGCCTGAAGCCCACAGCCTACCAAACACCGCAAATAAGACCTAAATTAGTCCATTTACTACCCCAACCCACTAACCTCTACAATTTATAATCTACTAACTTTGAGCTAACTACCATCTATTTCAAAACAAGACTAAAGCACCAAATATACATTGCGTCAAAATGGCGCAGCGTAGAATGGCTAAAGGAGACAAGCTCACTAAACTTGCGACTTCAGCAGCAAGTTCTATGAACACATATTTCAAAAACCTAGAAAAACAGAGAGACATGAATACATCACTTGAGGAACCACAAACAGAATTGACCTCTCCTTCTGTACACCCCAATTCGCTAGCTAAAATAGCACAAGAAGAGGACAACCCAGTTACGCTTAAAGCTATCGAGACCTTGATTAGCCAAGTGAAAACCTGCATCAGAGAAGAATGTGCTGACCTCAAAAGAGAAATAAATTAATTGGGGTTCAGAGTAGAGGCACTGAAAGACGACAGGGAAGAACAAGTCAAAGACATGGACGAGATGTCACACACCATCACCAACCAACAACAACAACTGACTGCTCTGGAAAACAAACTCGATGATATTGAAAACAGATCACGTAGACACAACCTTCGGATACGGGGTATTCCAGAAACCTTCAATGGAGAGGAAATACCAGACCATCTTCAAAGCTTGTTCCAGTCACTAGCAATAGCCAACTCAATAATGATGGACGAGGTACCCTTAGAGAGAGCACACTGGGCACTTCGCCCCAAACCAGGGGAAAACCAACTACCAAGAGACATTATACTGCGTTTCCGGAACTACTAAGATAGGGGGGAAAATCAATTTTTCCAGAGCACAACCAAACTTTCCTATCTTGGATCACATATTCAAATATTCCAAGATCTCTCATCTTAAATGTTACATCACACCTAACTACGCATCTCAGATTCCTGCAGATACCATATAGATGGGGATTCCCGGTAACGCTACAAATCAACAATAATGGAAAACGCCATATTTGCCAAGACCCGAAAGATGCCAACTATTTTTGTAAGCAGCTGAATATACCCTCCACGCCAGCTCCAGACCTAGAAGAGAAATCCAACACACCTTCGACCAAGCAACAACCAAAGCCCCAAAAGAAGACATGGGCAGAAACAGCGGCACCTCATACGAGGAGCAAACCACCATTCAGGACAACCAACACTACAGAAACAACCTGATCATTCCATCCCAGGACCAAGAGAACATGGACGCTACCCCTAACTAATATAAGTGACGTAACCGTGAGTCTATGTAACACTATTATTAATTAATATAATAGTCATGTCTGTAATGCTAGCCTGCTAGATTAGCAAGAGTAGAGCATTTCAGTCACCCTTTCACGAACACTATCTCAGGACCACGGGAAAATGGACACTACCTACTACATGCTTAGTTAAATATGATAGATATCTGTAAATATAAAGAGAAATTTAAAGTTTATTGGTTATTACGTTTATGTTTTATTTGATACTCAAGAAACATGTAAAAAAGGACATATCCTGCTATATACGCTCAGATGACTAAGAAGGACAGATATCTATAAACATGTAAATGAGAAAATTATCTGATACTGGTTATAAAGTTTATATTAGATATGTTATATATACTTAATAGTAAGCAAGAGAAGAACATTTAAGTCTCCCTTTCATGGACACTATTCCAGGGCCATGTGAAAATGGACATTACCTGCTACATGTTTAGTTAACTGAGACAGACAGATATCTGTGAAGGGGAGAATAAGAAATTTAACGGTTATTGTTTATTATGTTTATGTTGGATTTGATATTTATGAAACATGTGAAAAAGGACATTCGCTGCTCAGATGTCTGAGATAGACAGATATCTATAAACATGTGAATGAGAAATGTATTAGATGCTGGTGTTATACAGTTTATGTTAGTTTTTTTGCACTTACTTAATGATTCAGCAAGAGTAGTACAATTCTAGTTCCCCATTAGCTCTTTAATTTAGGCTTAGATTTCTAGCAGCACCCGCTAGCCTTGCCAGGCTTGGGCACTTAAAATTTTATATTTAATGTTAATCCGCTTTGGTTGTGGACTCCGTCCACCTGTGTAAACACCCCTTTGATACACAAGTCTTTCCCAAGGACCCCTTATGTCACACCCTTTACCTTACATCCTTTCTCCTCTCTCCTCCCCATTTTCCCTATCCCAAACCCTTTCCTAAAACACATCTAAAGCAACACACAACAAAAACAGATCTCCACAAATAAAACAACTCTAGAATCGAAAACACAAGACATATCACTACCATGACCTCACACGACCATTTTAATATAGCTACTCAGAATTTAAAAGGTTTTCTTTCAGCTGAAAAATGCTCAATAGCGTTTCATGACTTTTATAAACGTAAAATAGACATCATATTGGTACAAGAAACACACTTTACGAAATCCAAAGAGCCGACTCTATGCAAATTATACTATGATCAACACTATCTAAGTTCAGGACCAACAAAAAAAAAATGGTGTAGGAATATTCTTTAAAAAAGGCACTACATAAGCGTTCCGACACAGAGGGCAGACTCTTGATCTTGGTGGGACTCTTTTACGGTAGACCATTAATACTGGTTAATATTTACGCACCTAATTGCCCAGCGCCCTCCTTCTTTTACTCAGCCACCAACCACATACTAGATATAGCTAAAGGACCGATCATTCTGGGGGACGACCTAAACTTCCCAATAGACCAAATCCTCGACACCTCAACAGGCCACACATGTATGCAAAATAGACAAATTAAAGCAAATTGTACAGCATTATGAGCTATACCTCTTTATGACACCTGAATGACCTCCCATCCCGAATCCAGGGATTACATCTTCTTCTCTAACCCTCAACACACCTACACCTGAACAGATTATCTCTTTTGCGACCAAAACACACTATCATCACTAATCCAATAATGCATATCCCACATAGTATGGTCAGACCATAGTATGGTATTCCGCACTTTTGCATGGTCCTCAAAACCACGCAACAACAATACTTGGAAACTGAACGACAGACCCCCTACTGATTACCAATATCAAAGAGAAAAACAAGAACATTTTTCACTCACAATGACCCTAATCAGACCTCCCCCTCCATCAACTGGGAAGCTTACAAGTGCTATGTAAGAGGTGAACTCATCCAGTACACACACCGACAACGCAAACTTAGATCAAAACACTTCCAGTCACTCTCTAATCAACTCCTTTTTTTTTTTTTTTTAATTTGTTTTTATTATTATCTCAGGAAGCATACAATAACACAATTACATAATGTTGGTCAAATTTTTCAAATTTTCAAAAAGAAAATAACAAAGCAGGGTTCTGATGTAACAAAGTCTCTGAAAAAGTCTGTAATCTTCATTTTCTGGTGCTTGTCTACTTCCCGAGAAGAAATTTTTCTTCATTTATTACAAACATTAACAATTCTAACAAATTATATATATATATATATATATATTGACCTAGTTCTAAACAAACATTACTCTAAGTGAGCAACGGGATACAGCAAGAGTTTGGGGATGTAGAGGACTCGCAGGAGGGGCAAAGATGGAGGGGATCAGCGCAAGAGGCAAAGAATTAGGGGGGGGGAGTGGGAGGGAGAGGTGAGAGGAGAGGCATAAGAGCAAGGGAGAAAGAGAAAAAAAAAATAGGGGGGAGGTCATTTTTGCATAAATATCCTCTGACTAAAATAGCATAATTTCAGATACTCCTTGATCAGTATTGCGATCTTCCACTATGTGTGTCGCAGTCTGCCACCCGCAACCATTTCAAGCATGGCTTCTAGATGCATGAACGGTTTTAAGGTTTGTTTTTGTGTTGGTAGACCCAGTGTGTCAATATAAGGTCTCCATTTACGCAAAAAAGGCTTCAGCCTACGCAGTGTGTCAAGTCTAACATCATACTGCTCTATAAAGAGTTGTTTTAGTAATAGGTGTTTAAACTGCGCTACTGTTGGAGCTTGTCTGCTAGTCCACCTCTTTAGAATGCATTGTCTGGCCAGCAGGGCGCAAACTGTTAGCAATCTGTGCAATGTTTTGTATGCATCATCCCACCTAAACAGTAGGATTTCGGTCATCGTGAGCACTAAGTCCAGACTTAGTGTGATTTTCAGCCAGTATTGGATTTGTCCCCAGAACCTTCTAATCACTGGGCAGGCATAAAAGTAATGTTGGAATGACGGGGCGGCCACTCCACATTTGGCACATTGGTCCAGGATCTGTTTGTTCCATTTTGCTGCTCTATGTGGTGTGATGTAGTCCGTATGTAACATCCTAGTCTGTGCTTCTCTGAGATGTACTGATAGTGTTGCCTGTTTTGTGCGTTCTAAGCTGTCCTCTATATCTTGTGTTGTCAGTTCTATTGGGTTAGTGAGGTTATGCTTTAACAATATGTCAGTGAGTATGGAGGTCTCGTGAGTAAAATTGGGACAAGGAGAATATGCCCATCTGAAACAACGTCTGGGAAACAGCAAATTGCGATTTCTCCCAAAAATTTTCATACAGCGACTGCATGGTCAAAATATAATGCCTAAGTTGCAGATAAGCATAAAAATGTCGATTTGGGATTTGATATTTAGTTCTCAGCTCCTTTCAGGAGCGCACTGTATGCTGTAGTGGGTCCAGCATATCCCCAACCGTTACAAAGCCCAATCTTTTCCAAACATGGAACGGTTCGTGATCATTTCCCGCTGGAAAGCAGGGATTTCCCACTATGGGGATATATTTCGGGGTGGGGCTATCCGACTTCAGGTATTTATGTAACTTACGCCAGGCTCTTAGCGGATCCCTATACATCACATTATTAGTAATTGAGGGGGGTAGCGTTTTGCAATCACCGTATGGTAAAAAGGCCACTGCTATGGGTCCTACCACTGCTTCTTCTAGTTTCAGGTCACAAAAGTGTCCAGTACACAGCTGCCAGTCTGTCACCAGTCTAGCCAGAGCCGCCCAGTTATACCATTGTAAGTTCGGGAGTCCCAATCCTCCCTTAATATAAGGGAGGTGCAGTTTATGTGTTGCAATTCGCGGTCTGCCACCTTTCCAGACAAAGCGAGACACCGCCCTTGTAAGCCTATTTAAATCTGTTTTTGTCATTAGAAATGGCAGCATGAGCAGCGGATATAGGATTTTGGGTAAGATTGACATCTTTACCAAACTGACGCGCCCTGACAGCCCTAGGGGGAGGTTGGCCCAGTTAGAAAGCTGAGAAGAAAGCTGTGCACATTTCTCTGAGATATTTAGTTCATAAATCTTTGATGTGTCTCTATGGAGATGAATGCCCAGATAGGTGAGACCATCCGTCGCCTCAGTAAATGGGTAGCTGTGTCTAGAGTTCTGGGGTCTATGGAGCCAGAGTATCTCCGATTTAGAGGTGTTTATTTTGTATCCGGAAAAACTACCGAATTCTGATACTACCTGAAGTATGCGCAGAATATGGATCTGCGGCGAGTCCACGAACAGCAGCATGTCGTCTGCGTACAATGCTAAGTGAAGGGGTACATCCCTTATGACAATTCCTGTGAATATTTGTTTAAGCTCTGCCTGGTACCTCTCTGTAGATTAAAATCATTCGAGAAGCACCCACCAGACAAAACCCTTGCTACAGGGGCCTTATATATTTTGCTGATAATATCTAAAAAAGGGCCCTCAAAGCCAAATTTCTGCATGGTGTTTAACAGATGGGCCCACTCAACCCTATCGAAGGCCTTCTCTGCATCTAGTGATAGCAGGAAGGCCTCCGGTGCATTCTTTCTGCCACCCCCCTCCCCCATGGACCAGAAATGTTCAATAACCTGTAATACTCTACGAAGGTTGACTACAGAGGTGCGCTTCATCACGAAGCCTGTCTGATCTGAGTGTAAAAGATCCGGCAGAATAGATTTGAGTCTATTTGCCATAATTTTCGTGAAGAGTTTATAATCGGTGTTTAACAACGATATGGGTCTATAGGATGCCAGCAGAGAACGGTCTTTACCGGGTTTGGGGATGAGGGTAATATGAGCCGACGTAAAGCTCGCCGAAGAGGTTGCATCGGATAGCAAGAAGGCATTGTAGAGTCCAGTGAGCATGCCACCTATCTGTGGGTGAAGTAACCTGTAAAATTCAACAGGGAACCCATCAGTTCCTGGTGCTTTACCTATGGGCAAAGTCTGCAGGGTATATGCCAGTTCCTCTTTTGTAATAGGGGCGTTTAGACTATTTAGTTGCTCTAGGAATATTTTGGGCAGATGCACCGAATTCCAAAATTGGTCTTGCACCTCTTGAGCAGGCGGAGCTTGACTTGTGTATAGCTGTGAGTAGTATTGCGCAAAACAGTCCGCAATACCCTCGGGCGTGGTGCATATCTTATCATTCCAGCGTATCGCTGCTATCTTAATCTTCGCTGTCTGTGGTTTCGTTAGAGTGGCTAGCATTTTGCCTGCCCTGTCTCCGAATCTATAAAACCTACCCGCTGATTTTAATAAGCCAGAAGCCGCTTGTTGCTTTTTAAACGCCTCAAGGTCAGTTTTCGAGGTTATGTATTTAGTATAGGCTGGTTTCGACTTAGTCTGAAGATAGACTTGGTATGCCTGTCCCAGTTGCTTCTGCAGGCTCCTAAGCCTATACTGTGTTGTGTACCTGAGCTTAGACATGTACGAGATGACGTTACCCGCTAGGACCGCCTTTGCTGTCTCCCAGAGAAGTAGAGGATTGTCCGTATGTTCTGCATTATCAGTCATGAAGTCTGTCCAAGAATGTTGTAAAAATTTATGGAATGTCTCTGAATTAGCCAGATATGTAGGAAATCTAAGTATGTTTCTGTTTGCATATGGCCTATCAAACCCCAGCCAAAGCTCTACTGGGGCATGGTCAGATAGAAGGATGTCATGGATTTTACTTTGTCGCACTTGATCAATTAATCTGTTAGCTATTAAGAACATATCTATGCGAGAAAGGGTGTGCTTGGCCTTAGACAGACACGTGTATTCCTTATCCTCAGGATGCTGCAACCTCCAAATATCGCAGACATCCAAATCTTTATCAAACATGTTAAATATCTTTGTTTCGTATTTGGCCTTAGAATTTCTTCTAGGGTCCATTAAGCTGTGTGGTTCTAACCATTGTCTGTCTAAACTATGCGTGGGGGAAATATTGAAATCTCCTCCCAATATCAGGTTAAGTCCTAGGTACGGAGCCAATTTTTGTAACAAATCCCGCCAGAATGCCACATCTCTGTGATTGGGGGCATATATATTGCAGAATACATAATCTATTGAGTTAACCTTGGCATGTACTATCATGTATCTGCAGTCAGGGTCTAAGTACTTATGTTGAATAGTAGCCTCTACTCTTTTCCCAAATATAATAGCCAGTCCACGACTAGCTCTGGTGTGGGAGAGAAATGTGACCTGGCCTACAAAATCTCTCTGTAATTTCTGGTGTTCTGAATCTAATAGGTGGTTCTCCTGAAGCAGGGCAATGTCTGTACCTAGTTTTCTAAGATGTGTAAGAACTGACTTGCGCTTTATCGGTGAGTTAAGACCTCCCACATTCCATGTCACTATTTTAAGTGTCATCTCTACGGTGTAAGGTTTTAATGTATCTCTACATCAAAAAAAAAGGAAAAGGAGGGGGGGGGAGGGAGGGGGAAGGGAGGAAAAGAGGAGGAGGAAGGGGCAGGAGAGAGGGAAAGAGAAGACCAAGATGAAAATTAAGACGGAGATAAAGAAGAAAATTCTGTGAGAAAGCATTCCTTGACATCTACAGAGCAGTCAATTACATAACTATTTACCACAAATACATTTAGTTTTACTCTCTCGTGATAGCTGTCAATTAGGATTTTCGGCATTACAGTGATAGCATTACAATAGAAGACATTACAAGGCTTGCCATGTGGTGTGTCAGGTGGTCTATCTAATCCCTGCCCCCTAAATGGCTGAATGTCACTATGTGTATTGCCTCCCTGTCCCTTAGTGTCAAATTGTGTGACCTCTGTATGGGCAGTCCTAACTTGTGGCGTGAAAGGGACCATTGCTTTCTATGAAGTTCATCTTTGTTGTCTAAAATGTGCCCTCTAAGTTTATAGCACTCTCGATGTTGCATCCCAGAGCTATAAATGTAAGGTCTAACATTGTAAATAGCATAAATAACATAAATAACCATCAACATTTCAAACATAGCAATGGCCGTCACCTGTACCTGTACACAAGATGATTTGTGAAGCAGAAGTGAGAAAACATAACAACTTAACAACTTATAACTATTTAACATTACCCAAGAGGCCTGTCCAGGCCTCCACCTTGAACCAAATGTCTGTTTAGTCTCAGGGATTCCACCATTCCATGTGGACTCATCAGGTAAACAGGATATAGCCAGGTAAATAGGATTCAAAAAGCGGAGCTTAATGTCCCCCTCAGGGAAACTAGGGAGCTGTATCATGGTGGTGGTTGCTGTTGTTCTGTAGCCAAGTAGGATTTTCATGCTTGCGGTGAATAAATTTTTTTAACCCCATGGGGGTTTGCAGCCGTAGCTTTGGGGGAAATAGTAAGGCAACTTGTCTTCCTTGTTCGTGTAGTTGGGAACACAGTGGTGCAAATTCTTTCCTTTGCTTTGATACCTCCATAGAAAAATCCTGAAAGAGGAACAGTCTGGATCCTTCATAGAGTATTTCTTTGTGTGCCCGATATGCTCTCAGAATTTTTAATTTTTCCTGAAAATTCAGGCATTTGAATATGACCTGTCTAGGTCTGGCTTTCATTTGCTCTAGGCCTCTCTCTGGCCCCATACGATGCGCTCTTTCCACATCTATCGGAAGGATATCTGCATGTAGACCAAGGAGTTTAGGGAATGTGAGTGCCGCAAATTCCAACAGATCTTTGCCCTTGATTGACTCTGGAACTCCTACTATACGCAAATTGTTGCGACGGCTTCTGTTCTCCAAGTCATCTATGCGGTCTTGAAGCTGTTGCGTTTTCTTGGTCAGTTGTTTGATAGCAACGTCTGCAACTGATTGTCTGTCTTCTGTGTCTGATATGCGAGTTTCAGCCGCATTCAGTCTTGTAGAAAATTGTCTGATTTCGCATGTTAATGTATCAACCCCTGTTTGTAGAGAGTCCATTTTAGGAAGAAAAAAGGATTTCAGTTCTTGTAGCAGAGCAGTATGGTCCAGGTTTTGGCCCATATTTTGATCTATGAGCGGCGGGTTATCAGCATGTATATCAGCTGCGTGTCTTTGCTGTCTTTTATTATTATCTGCTGTTTTTGACCTGTGTGACATATCTGCAGCAACAGGGGAGGGCAGCTTGAAGAAGAATTTATCCACTTTCATCAGCACCAATGTATCCACGTCTGTGACTACAGACTACGTAGAAGTTAGTGTTATTAACCCTTCTCACAAGGGGGAGGCTGTCGATGAAAATACCAGGTTTCTAGTGGTTTATCTGACTCAAGAAATCAGAGAGCTATACAGCTTTATTTAGTGGGGTGTTTTCTAGGTTAGGTGAGCTGTAAAAGGGCAGCCAGGGTGAGTAAGTTAGTGTGAAAGGGGTTCAAGTATCACAAATTAAAGTTCAAACACCCATACCCCTGTCATCAAGGAGACACAAAGAAAAAATAAGGTTGCGTCTGCAGGACAGGAAGCGTTGATGCTATTGTGTCTCTACAAATAACTCCCTGTCATCTTGTCTCCTAATATGGAGGGAGGGCTATGTAGCAATATATATCTGGGGATGAGGCCTAGCCCACGTGGCCGTCCGTTACATTAGCGTTTCAGAGGGGCCCAAAGTTGTGTATCATATACATCAGCTTATCTGTTTCTTGTGGCCTTTGTAATGGCAATGAGGTTGTGTGGTATGCCTTATAAAGTAAACTGTGGCTTACGTGTCTGCTTGCAGCTTTCCGGTGTCGGTCTGGTGACCCCTCTATCCAGAGCTCTGTTTTCATCTTGTGATCGAATTTAGGGGATTCCCCCAGCGCATCTGCACATATTGCACATCTCCGTGAGGATTTGCTGCCTCTGTGGGTTCCGTCGTTTCTGAGCAGCTATCAGGTTGTTGGGTATCTCACCCGGTGGGTAGTCCAAGATGGCGGCGTGACGCAGTAAGATATTTCCCTCTGCTGTGGGCTCCCGGTTGCCAGATCGGTTGGAGTGATCTGCACTCTGTTAGTGACAGCCAGCGTTGTTGTATACAACCCAGCAATTGCTCAGAGTGGGGTTAGGCAGGAAAAAGTAGGGTTTTTCAAGTTTTCTTAGCTCCGATGTACGGAGCTCTCTAGAGATGCGACTGCCTATGAGGTCCCACCCACCGGAAGTCCTAATCAACTCCTTTTAACAGAAGACACACATAAGAAAAACCCTAAATCACAGCAACTTCTCATAGAACTACAAAACTTCAGAGAAGCACTAAATAACTACTTAATAAAAAATGCACATCTGAGAGCCCTTACAATGCAAACCAAATACTTTGTTGAAAGCAACCAAGCAGGTCGATTAATAGCCAGATCCTTAAAGAAAAAACAATATAAATCATTTACCTGACAAATTACAGGGACAAATAAAAATATCTACTCCAATAGCACTGCCATAGGAACCCAATTTGACAACTACTATACATCCTTATATAACTTAATTTCGATAGAACGGGACTAAAAAAACAATCTTATTTAAAACAACTACAACTCCCCATCCTGACACAGGAACAAACGACAGACCTTGAATTACCTATTACTATCCAGGAAATCTACCAAGCCATAAAACTATTACCAACAGTCAAAGCCTCAGGCCCAGACAGCTTCACACCCAAATTTTACCAAATTTTTAAGCAATCTATTGGTCCACATCTGCCCAAGGTATATCAATCAATTGCCCAATCTGCTAAATTCTCAAAACCCATGCTAGAAGCCACAATATCAGTTATCCCAAATCCAGGAATATCACCCGACCAAGTCACTCATTTTTTTACCTATATCACTACTTAATATAGCCGTAAAATTGTATGCCAAAATGCTAGCACAAAGACTAAATAAAACCCTACCCGACCTTATTCATACCGATCAGGTGGGCTTTATCCCCGGTAGGGAGGCCAAAGATAATACCATACGAGTATTACAAACTCTGTTCTTAGCCTCTGCCAATAAATCCCCATTAGTTTTGCTCTCAACCGATGCGGAGAAAGCTTTTGACAGGGTGGACTGGGAGTTTATGTGGTATACTCTGTCAAATGTGGCATCCCTGCACCCTTTCTCCCTCGAATTCAAGTGCTCTACATTGAACCCAGGACTAAAATAAGAGCTATTGGAATTTTATCACATAGTTTCCCCATCTCCAATGGCACCCAGCAGGGTTGCCCTTTATCACCACTTCTCTTTGCCCTCACAGTCGAAATCCTTGCAACTTACATAAAACAGAACCCAGACATTAAGGGAATAGACATAGGTCCCATACACCAAAAGTGTCTGCTTTACGCTGATGACATTATATTTACTGTACAATTCCCAACTGACTCCATCCCACCACTACTCACGGAATTCCACAAATTTAACAAGGTCTCAAATTTCTCCATAAACATGGACAAGACAGTCTTATTACCAGTCAACCTACCTGACATGGAATTTCTTTCCAAAAACACAGACTTCTTAATTAGACCCGCAATAAAATATCTAGGGATCAACATTACATCACAAATATCAGACCTACATAATCAAAACTATATCTCACTGCAAAAAGAAATAAGCCAACTGTTAGAATCATGGCATAAACAGGGACACCTATCTTGGACAGGAAGATCACACACAATTAAAATGACCATACTACCAAAATACCTATACATATTTTAAAATCTACCTCTAGACTTACCCAAATCTTATATCAATAGACAACAAAAAAATGCTTGAATCTTTTAAATAGTCCAGACATAAAGCGCAAATCCCAAAATAGACTCTGTATCAAACCAAACAAAACGGAGGTATAGGAGCTCCTAATTTATTACAATATTACAGAGCTACTTATCTAGCTCGAATTGTTGCATGGAATCACACTTTCCCCGAGAAACCGTGGACATACCTAGAAGCCCAGATGTTAGGTAGGGAAAATTTAGGCTTTGCTGGACACCAATTAAACATAGACCTCCCAACACACACACCAATTACTACAGGGAGTGCAGAATTATTAGGCAAGTTGTATTTTTGAGGATTAATTTTATTATTGAACAACAACCATGTTCTCAATGAACCCAAAAAACTCATTAATATCAAAGCTGAATAGTTTTGGAAGTAGATTTTAGTTTGTTTTTAGTTATAGCTATTTTAGGCGGATATCTGTGTGTGCAGGTGACTATTACTGTGCATAATTATTAGGCAACTTAACAAAAAACAAATATATACCCATTTCAATTATTTATTTTTACCAGTGAAACCAATATAACATCTCAACATTCACAAATATACATTTCTGACATTCAAAAACAAAACAAAAACAAATCAGTGACCAATATAGCCACCTTTCTTTGCAAGGACACTCAAAAGCCTGCCATCCATGGATTCTGTCAGTGTTTTGATCTGTTCACCATCAACATTGCGTGCAGCAGCAACCACAGCCTCCCAGACACTGTTCAGAGAGGTGTACTGTTTTCCCTCCTTGTAAATCTCACATTTGATGATGGACCACAGGTTCTCAATGGGGTTCAGATCAGGTGAACAAGGAGGCCATGTCATTAGATTTTCTTCTTTTATACCCTTTCTTGCCAGCCACGCTGTGTAGTACTTGGACGCGTGTGATGGAGCATTGTCCTGCATGAAAATAATGTTTTTCTTGAATGATTCAGACTTCTTCCTGTACCACTGCTTGAAGAAGGTGTCTTCCAGAAACTGGCAGTAGGACTGGGAGTTGAGCTTGACTCCATCCTCAACCCGAAAAGGCCCCACAAGCTCATCTTTGATGATACCAGCCCAAACCAGTACTCCACCTCCACCTTGCTGGCGTTCGAGTCGGACTGGAGCTCTCTGCCCTTTACCAATCCAGCCACGGGCCCATCCATCTGGCCCATCAAGACTCACTCTTATTTCATCAGTCCATAAAACCTTAGAAAAATCAGTCTTGAGATATTTCTTGGCCCAGTCTTGACATTTCAGCTTGTGTGTCTTGTTCAGTGGTGGTCGTCTTTCAGCCTTTCTTACCTTGGCCATGTCTCTGAGTATTGCACACCTTGTGCTTTTGGGCACTCCAGTGATGTTGCAGCTCTGAAATATGGCCAAACTGGTGGCAAGTGGCATCTTGGCAGCTGCACGCTTGACTTTTCTAAGTTCATGGGCAGTTATTTTGCGCCTTGGTTTTTCCACACACTTCTTGCGACCCTGTTGACTATTTTGAATGAAACGCTTGATTGTTCGATAATCACGCTTCAGAAGCTTTGCAATTTTAAGAGTGCTGCATCCCTCTGCAAGATATCTCACTATTTTTGACTTTTCTGAGCCTGTCAAGTCCTTCTTTTGACCCATTTTACCAAAGGAAAGGAAGTTGCCTAATAATTATGCACACCTGATATAGGGTGTTGATGTCATTAGACCACACCCCTTCTCATTACAGAGATGCACATCACCTAATATGCTTAATTGGTAGTAGGCTTTCGAGCCTATACAGCTTGGAGTAAGACAACATGCATAAAGAGGATGATGTGGTCAAAATACTCATTTGCCTAATAATTCTGCACTCCCTGTATATCGCAAGCACACTAAATGTATAGGAACCCACATTCTCCTATAATCATACAATATTAACGTAAATATCACCAATGACAACACTTATTGATAACCCATTATTCGGCCAACTTAAATTTGCACAAGACCCTAAAATAAATGGTATCAAATCAAACATACCGGCACATTTGCTCTTCTTCGAGGGACAAATGTGTACACAAACAGATATTGCAGAAACAATAGAACCTCCCTTTCAAACATGGTATCTCTCTTTTCAAGTGAGACATGCTATTAATACCAGCCCACAAAGAGCAGATCTAATGAGAACACTCACACCATTTGAAAAGCTCTGTACACCGATCACACACACATCATTAACTCATAAATTGCTACAACGCTCATTCCCAGATTACAGGCCACATATATCCTAAAATGGGAGAGAGAACTAAACATCACACTAACAGATGAGAAATGGGAAAAAATCTTTTTGACTATCAAAAAATCATCTCTATCCCAAAACATCATAGAAATTAACTATAAACTATTATCAATGTGCTATCTGATACCCCATAGGCAAGATAGCATATATCCACATGCCTCTCTCACCACTGTTGGAGAAAACGTGGAGAGATAGGGACTTTATCTCACATTTGGTGGTCATTTCCACTAATCCAAGAATACTGGAAACATGTCAATAGAAGTCTTAATAATATACTCCAGACTAACATTGATTTATCACCCACATTGATACTACTCAATGATCTCCCAAAAATTCCTTGCCAATATCGTAAAAAGTTGCTTCAATATATGCTGAGCTACGCAAAGCGACTGATTCCAAGACTTTGGAAAAAAAGTCAAATTCCCAACACACGCAGCTTGGCTAAATGAAGTAGATCACATACTAACACGGAAAAAAATATACTATACATATATTGGAAAACAAGACTTCATCTTAGACATAATCTTCATGTGTGAAAGCAAAGACTTAATTTAGGTAAATTGAAAAATTTACGTAACACCATAGCTCGGGATATATAATGTGAAAAAAGATCTCTCAGGAATATAATCATTCCCCCTTCCTTCCCACTCCCCTTTTCCCGCCTTCCTACTTTCCCTTCCTCTTCTTCCCCTTTTTACCCCTCCCCTAAAGATTATGACCCAAATGGTTGAAATAAGCACACAAGAGATAAAAGGTCAATCATTTTAATTTTCATGTTGTGCATAACAGCCAACAATATCCTACATAGCAAGAGGGGAAAAAAGGATTCAGAAAATATCTTAATATTATAGACAAAAGATACAATGGATACTATGCATTTTGTGTACAAGTAATTTAACCAAAAGATTTTTGCTATTACATTTATTCTTGTATGGTATATCTTGTATTTTGTAAAAAAAATATACAAATATATAGATATACATATTTAGAAATATAGTTTCCCCTATGTGAACATTGGTATGTAAAATACTTACAGTGCTTAAGCAGTAAAACACATTATAAAATATTAAATATGGATAAAATGTTTTTTTTATTTTCAGGTATTTGAGTGGAAATGGCTCAAAAGTATATCTATCTATCTATCTATCTATCTATCTATCTATCTATTTATCATCTATCTCTATCTATCTATAAGTATGTATGTATACATGTATATATATATATATATATATATATATATATATGTGTTTATATGTGTAGATATGTATGTATATAGATATATACACATATAAACACATGTATACATATATATATATATATATATATATATATATATATATACATATTTAGACAACACCTTGTCATATAGCATACCTTTTAACCCTTAATACTTTTTTAATTGATATTGCTATGAATATTTTTTATTAGATAGTGTATATATGAGTGTAACCCTTTATTTTAAGGTATTTATGTTGTGTCTGGTGCAATTTTTTATTTAGCCCTAACCTTTATGCTCATGGTGACGATTTACTTTCAACTTGTAACATGAGCGTAAGTTAGCGCAGGGGCAATATTGCAATATCGTGCCTGTGCTAACGATAGTGCACCTCGTGTAATCTAGTTTTTATTTTGTATGCAGTGCTAATATATAGTAATAAATACTATGCATATATAAATGTGATGTCCCTTTAGATTTTTTTTGTGATATTGACTAAAAACAAAATTGGCAATTTCTTTCATGTAATTAGCAAGAGTCCATGAGCTAGTGACGTATGGGATATACATTCCTACCAGGAGGGGCAAAGTTTCCCAAACCTCAAAATGCCTACAAATACACCCCTCACCACACCCACAATTCAGTTTTACAAACTTTGCCTCCCGTGGAGGTGGTGAAGTAAGTTTGTGCTAGATTCTACGTTGATATGCGCTTCGCAGCAGGCTGGAGCCCGGTTTTCCTCTCAGAGTGCAGTGAATGTCAGAGGGATGTGAAGAGAGTATTGCCTATTTGAATTCAATGGTCTCCTTCTACGGGATCTATTTCATAGGTTCTCTGTTATCGGTCGTAGAGATTTATCTCTTGCCTCCCTTTTCAGATCGATTATATACTCTTATATACCATTACCTCTACTGATTCTCGTTTCAGTACTGGTTTGGCTATCTACTATATGTAGATGAGTGTCCTGGGGTAAGTAAGTCTTATTTTTTGTGACACTCTAAGCTATGGTTGGGCACTTTATATATAAAGTTCTAAATATATGTCTTTAAACTCAATATTCCTTATTTCAGTCAGTCAGTTTCATTATTTGGGATAATGCATATGAATAATCAATTTTTTCTTACCTTAAAATTGTTTCAATTGACTTTTTTCCCTGTGGGCTGTTAGGCTCGCGGGGGCTGAAAATGCTTCAATTTATTGCGTCATTCTTGGCGCAGACTTTTTTGGTGCAAAATTTTTTTTTGTCATTTCCGGCGTCATACTTGATGCCGGAAGTTGTTCGTGTTTGCGTAATTTTTTTGACGTTTTGCGCCAAAAATGTCGGCATCACCGGATGTGGCGTCATTCTTGGTGCCAAAAAATTTAAGGCGCCAAAAATGTGGGCGTCTTTTTTGGCGCTAAAAAATGTGGGCATCATTCTTGTCTCCACCTTTTTTTCACATTATTTCAGTCTCATTTTTCATTGCTTCTGGTTGCTAGAGGCTTGTTCATTGGCATTTTTTCCCATTCCTGAAACTGTCATTTAAGGAATTTGATAAATTTTGCTTTATATGTTGTTTTTCTTTTACATATTGCAAGATGTCTCAAATTGACCCTGGATCAATTCTACTTCTGGAAAGACGCTGCCTGATGCTGGTTCTACCAAAGTTAAGTGCATTTGTTGTAAACTTGTGGTAACTGTTCCTCCGGCTGTAGTTTGTGATGAATGTCATGATAAACTTGCTAATGCAGATAGTATTTCCATTAGTAATATACCATTACCTGTTGCTGTTCCCTCAACATCTAATACTCAGGATGTTCCTGTTAATATAAAAGAATTTGTTTCTAAATCTATTAGGAAGGCTATGTCTGTTATTCCTCCTTCCAGTAAACGTAAAAGGTCTTTTAAAACTTCTCATTTTTCAGATGAATTTTTAAATGACCGTCATCATTCTGATTTGTCTGTTTCTGATGAGGATTTTTCTGGTTCAGAGGATTCTGTCTCAGATATTGACACTGATAAATCTTCATATTTATTTAAAATGGAATTTATTCACTCTTTACTTAAAGAAGTTTTAATCGCATTAGAGATGGAGGATTCTAGTCCTCTTGATACTAAATCTACTAAGCGTTTAAATTCGGTTTTTAAACCTCCTATAGTTATTCCAGAAGTTTTTCCTGTCCCTGATGCTATTTCTGAAGTAATTTCTAGGGAATGGAATAATCTGGGTACTTCATTTAATCCTTCTCAAAAGTTTAAGAAATTGTATCCTGTGCCATCTGACAGATTAGAGTTTTGGGACAAAATCCCTAAAGTTGATGGGGCTATCTCTACTCTTGCTAAACATACTACTATTCCTACAGCAGATAGTACTTCCTGCTATTTCTTTGGCTGATGTTGCTGCCGCTTCCACTTTTTGGTTGGAGGCTTTAGCACAACAAGTATCAGACCATAATACTCATAGCATTGTTAAACTTCTTCAACATGCTAATAACTTTATTTGTGATGCCATCTTTGATATCATTAGAGTTGATGTCAGGTATATGTCTTTAGCTATTTTAGCTAGAAGAGCTTTATGGCTTAAAACTTGGAATGCAGATATGTCTTCTAAGTCAACTTTGCTTTCTCTTTCTTTCCAAGGTAATAAATTATTTGGTTCCCAGTTGGATTCTATTATTTCATCTGTTACTGGGGGGAAAGGAACTTTTTTGCCTCAGGACAAAAAATCTAAAGGTAAATATAGGGCTGCTAATCGTTTTCGTTCCTTTCGTCAGAATAAGGAACAGAAGCCTGACCCTTCCCCTAAAGGAACGGTTTCTGTTTGGAAACCTTCTCCAATCTGGAATAAATCCAAGCCTTTTAGAAAGTCAAAACCAGCTCCCAAGTCCACATGAATGTGCGGCCCTCATTCCAGCACAGCTGGTAGGGGGCAGTTACGATTTTTCAAAGACATTTGGATCAATTCGATTCACAGTCTTTGGATTCAGAACATTGTTTCACAAGGGTACAGAATAGGTTTCAAGGTAAGGCCGCCTGCGAAGAGATTTTTTCTCTCTCGCATTCCAATAAACCCAGTGAAGGCTCAGGCATTTCTGAAATGTGTTTCAGATCTAGAGTTGGCTGGAGTAATTGTGCCAGTTCCAGTTCTGGAACAGGGTCTGGGGTTTTACTCAAATCTATTCATTGTACCAAAGAAGGAGAATTCCTTCAGACCAGTTCTGGATCTAAAGATATTGAATCGTTATGTAAGAATACCAACATTCAAAATGGTAACTATAAGGACTATTCTGCCTTTTGTTCAGCAAGGGCATTATATGTCCACAATAGATTTACAGGATGCATATCTTCATATTCCGATTCATCCAGATCACTTTCAGTTTCTGAGATTCTCTTTTCTAGACAAGCATTACCAGTTTGTGGCCCTTCCGTTTGGCCTAGCAACAGCTCCAAGGATCTTTTCAAAGGTTCTCGGTGCCCTTCTCTCTGTAATCAGAGAACAGGGTATTGCGGTATTTCCTTATTTGGACGATATCTTGGTACTTGCTCAGTCTTCACATTCTGCAGAATCTCATACGAATCAACTTGTGTTGTTTCTTCAAAGACATGGTTGGAGGATCAATTTATCAAAGAGTTCGTTGATTCCTCAGACTCAGGTAACCTTTTTGGGTTTTCAAATAGATTCAGTGTCCATGACCTTGTCTCTATCAGAAAAGAGACATCTGAAATTGGTTTCAGCCTGTCGAAACCTTCAGTCTCAATCATTCCGTTCGGTAGCTTTATGCATGGAAATTCTAGGTCTCATGACTGCTGCATCGGACGCGATCCCCTTTGCCTGTTTTCACATGCGACCTCTTCAGCTTTGTATGCTGAATCAATGGTGCAGGGATTATACAAAGATATCACAATTAATATCCTTAAATCCCAATGTACGACACTCTCTGACGTGGTGGATAGATCACCATCGTTTAGTCCAAGGGGCTTCTTTTGTTCGTCCAACCTGGACTGTGATCTCAACAGATGCGAGTCTGTCAGGTTGGGGAGCTGTATGGGGATCTCTGACAGCGCAGGGGGTTTGGGAATCTCAGGAGGCGAGATTACCAATCAACATTTTGGAACTCCGTGCGATTTTCAGAGCTCTTCAGTTCTGGCCTCTTCTGAAGAGAGAATCGTTTATTTGTTTTCAGACAGACAATGTCACAACCGTGGCATATGTCAATCATCAGGGTGGGACTCACAGTCCTCAGGCTATGAAAGAAGTATCTTGGATACTTGTATGGGCGGAATCCAGCTCCTGTCTAATCTCTGCGGTTCACATCCCAGGTGTAGACAATTGGGAAGCGGATTATCTCAGTCGCCAGACGTTACATCCGGGCGAAGGGTCCCTTCACCCAGAGGTATTTCTTCAGATTGTTCAAATCTGGGGACTTCCAGAAATAGATCTGATGGCCTCTCATCTAAACAAGAAACTTCCCAGGTATCTGTCCAGATCCAGGGATCCTCAGGCGGAGGCAGTGGACGCGTTGTCGCTTCCTTGGAATTATCATCCTGCCTATATCTTTCTGCCTCTAGTTCTTCTTCTAAAAGTGATTTCCAAAATTCTAATGGAACGTTCGTTTGTACTGCTGGTGGCTCCAGCATGGCCTCACAGGTTTTGGTATGCGGATCTCATTCGGATGGCCAGTTGCCAACCTTGGACTCTTCCGTTAAGACCAGACCTTCTATCTCAAGGCCCTTTTTTCCATCAGGATCTCAAATCATTAAATTTGAAGGTATGGAAATTGAACGCTTGATTCTTAGTCATAGAGGTTTCTCTGACTCAGTAATTAATACTATGTTACAGGCTCGTAAATCTGTGTCTAGGAGGATTTATTATCGAGTCTGGAAGACACATTTCTTGGTGTTCTTCTCATAAATTCTCCTGGCATTCTTTTAGAATTCCTAGAATTTTACAGTTTCTTCAGGATGGTTTGGATAAAGGTTTATCTGCAAGTTCTTTGAAAGGACAAATCTCTGCTCTTTCTGTTCTTTTTCACAGAAAGATTGCTAATCTTCCTGATATTCATTGTTTTGTACAGGCTTTGGTTCATATCAAACCTGTCATTAAGTCAATCTCTCCTCCTTGGAGTCTTAATTTGGTTCTGAGGGCTTTACAAGCTCCTCCGTTTGAACCTATGCATTCTCTGGACATTAAATTACTTTCTTGGAAAGTTCTGTTCCTTTTGGCTATCTCTTCTGCTAGAAGAGTTTCTGAGTTATCTGCTCTTTCTTGTGAATCTCCTTTTCTGATTTTTCATCAGGATAAGGCAGTGTTGCGGACTTCATTTAAATTTTTACCTAAGGTTGTGAATTCTAACAACATTAGTAGAGAAATTGTTGTTCCTTCATTGTGTCCTAATCCTAAGAATTCAAAGGAAAGATCTTTACATTCTTTAGATGTAGTAAGAGCTTTGAAATATTATGTTGAAGCTTCTAAAGATTTTAGAAAGACTTCTAGTCTATTTGTTATCTTTTCTGGGTCCAGAAAAGGTCAGAAGGCCTCCGCCATTTCTTTGGCATCTTGGTTAAAGTCTTTGATTCATCATGCTTATGTAGAGTCGGGTAAATCCCCGCCTCAAAGAATTACGGCTCATTCTACTAGGTCAGTTTCTACTTCCTGGGCATTTAGGAATGAAGCTTCTGTTGATCAGATTTGCAAAGCAGCAACTTGGTCTTCTTTGGATACTTTTACTAAATTCTACCATTTTGATGTTTTTTCTTCTTCTGAAGCAGTTTTTGGTAGAAAAGTACTTCAGGCAGCTGTTTCAGTTTGATTCTTCTGCTTATAATTTCAGTTTTTTTCATTATTGAGATTAAAACTTTTGTTTTGGGTTGTGGATTATTATTTTTCAGCGGGAATTGGCTGTCTTTATTTTATCCCTCCCTCTCTAGTGACTCTTGCGTGGAAGTTCCACATCTTGGGTATTTATTATCCCATACGTCACTAGCTCATGGACTCTTGCTAATTACATGAAAGATAACATAATTTATGTAAGAACTTACCTGATAAATTTATTTCTTTCATATTAGCAAGAGTCCATGAGGCCCACCCTTTTTTGTGGTGGTTATGATTTTTTTGTATAAAGCACAATTATTCCAATTCCCTATTTTGATGCTTTTGCTCCTTTTTTATCACCCCACTTCTTGGCTATTCGTTAAACTGAATTGTGGGTGTGGTGAGGGGTGTATTTGTAGGCATTTTGAGGTTTGGGAAACTTTGCCCCTCCTGGTAGGAATGTATATCCCATACGTCACTAGCTCATGGACTCTTGATAATATGAAAGAAATGAATTTATCAGGTAAGTTCTTACATAAATTATGTTTTTTTGCCAAATTCATCCATTAGTTTGAAAGTTATATCTATGTGAAATCAGCATTTAATACTGAAATCTTATTTAGACTTAAACTATAGCTGCCCTCTGTATCTTTGTTACTTGGTATTGTAATGATGACTATAACATTAACATTTTAAATTAAATTTTGTGCAAATCATTTAAGGTTATAAAATGAATAGAATAATGTAATGCAGTATAATGTAATATTGTATAATTTTATGACCATGTTTTCTAGGATGCCAGCACTTCTCTTTGAATTGCTTAATTTAATCTCTGGCATAAACTCTGCTTTTGTATTTTTTTTTTTATCAAAAGAGAAATAAATTCTAGACTCATTCTTGAAAAAAATTAACTCCGTGCTGATTGCAAGCTGATGCATAACGTTCCAATTAAATCAATACCAAGTTGGAGCAGCCTAAATCTGCAGTATCTAATGTGAAACAGTGCACCTTTTTATAGGCTCTATTCAAGGGGGTTGATGATTTGAAACATCTTTCTTAGTTTAGTGTGTTGCCCGTGATGTTCAGGTTTATATGAATAACTACACAGTCGTTCACGCAGTTGCCAACATTCCAACAGGTAATAGGAAACAGGCTAATAAAAAAAATCCATCTGGACAGTAAGTGTTTAGTCTGAACGGCTTTCAGATGCATAGGAGCAATGTACTTTCTTCTTGTAAAAAAGAACTATTATGACACCCTTCACCGGAGGAACTACTGAATAGTGTAAAATGCATTAGCCATATTTTTCTTTAGAAATAATTTTATGTACACATGTATTAACCATTATTGGGTTTTATTGCGGATAAAATGGACATCATTTCTCAAAAACAAAAATGTGATTGGATCACATGGTGTCTTCTTGCCTTTCTCCTGATATAGGAGTCCTTAAAGGGACATGAACGTCAAAATTGTTCTTTCATGGTTCAGATAAAGTACACAATTTTGCAGTTTACGTCTATTATCAAATTTGCTTCATTCTCTTGGTATCATTTGTTGAAGGAGCAGTAAAGTAGTACTGGGAGCTAGCTGAACACATCAGGTGAGAAAAAAACATATATGTGCAGCCATCAATTACCAGCTAGCTCCCAGTAGTGCCCGGCTGCTCTTGAGCTGAATTGAACAATAGGTTTAAGGGGTTAAACACAAAAGTTTTATGCCACCAACAGTGCAATAATAAAATAAAATCTTCTTTTCATACTTTAGTGTCCCTTTTAACTATAATCCCTTGAATATTAGGAAATATGTTGTTAGATTTCAAATAAAGTTATTTCAGTTAAGTGCAGATTAAAAATAATAAAACAGCTGCAATCCCAGAAGTTTCTTAAAACTCATAGCGTTTTTATAACCAAAGAGCCATAATGTGTAACATACAGCTAGTGATGTCCCGAACTGTTCGCCCGCGAACGGTTCACAGCGAACATAGCTTGTTCGCGTTCGCGTTTGTGGGCGCCCCTATGTGTCATCATTGTGGAAACTTTGACCCTTTATGTCACAGCCGCCTGACACATTAGAGCCAATCAACATCAGACACTCCCTCACAGACACTCCCAGCCACTCGGAATCCGCCATTTTAGACTCATAACGACCTTGCTTTTTTAATGATAGGACGTGTTATGTTTTTGCTCCTGACATTAATAGGAAAAACATAGCTAGGCTAGTGTATTTACAGTCCAGAAGGACTCCACTCATCTCTGCTGCAAGCACAGCACCCCAAAAAGCCCTTTTTAGGGCTATATTTCGTGCCGTTTTTTTTTTTTTTTTTTTATTAGCATTTGCCTGGCTTTCAGCTATGTGTTTAAGGCTCACAGCATATGCTGTGACTACTGCCACCACTGATATCTCCCTAACAACATTAGTTTAAATTTAACTAACCCAAAAATATAATTATTTTTCTAGTGTAATTTTTTTTCATTTTCTATCAGGCCAGTGTCACACAGCATATACTCTGGTTCATTGCTCTGTGCCAGCCAGCAGCCAGCAGTGTTAATATCCGTTTATAACATTATTTTTAATTTAAAAAAAAAACACAAAAAAATATTTTTCTAGTGTAATCTAATTACATTTACTATCATGCCTGTGTCTGTCAGGCTCACTCAGCATTAATATACCTCTTTTTTTTCAGTCTTTTGGTTAATTGCTCTGTGCCAGGCAGCCACCCAGCACTCATATTTTTCTTTCACCTTAATTTTAATATAAAAAAAAAAAAAGTTTAAATTTGTTTGCTAGTGTAATCTAATATAATTTTCTATCCGGCCTGTGTGTTTTGCTGACATAGAGAGCCTGCTGTGTTTACTTGCTGCCCTCCCTAGTCTATGAGCCACGACTCATATGTGTTTAACCTTTTCTTAATTCCCCCCCCCAAAAAATAATTTCAATCATTTTTCTAGTGTAATCTAATAGTATTTTCTATCAGGCGTGTGTGTATCCGACATACATAGCCTACTGTTTTTAATAGCTGCCCTTCCAAGGCTATCAGCCACGACTCATATGTATGTGCTTAACCTTTTTCTTAAAATTTCCAAAAAAAGTCTTTAAATCATTATGCTAGTGTAATCTAATTGTATTTTCTATCAGGCCTCTGTCTAACTGTCTATCTGACTTACACAGCATACTGTTGTTATAATTGCTGCCCTACGTAGCAGCCAGCCAGTGCGACCACTCATAGAGTCATATGTGCATTGCACTTCTTAACATAATTTTAATATTAAAATCTAAAATTTTAAAATATTTTGCTAGTGTAATGTAACTTAATTTTCTATCAGTCCTGTGTTTTTGTCACTTACACAGCATACTGTGTTAAATTACTGCCCTACCTACCATCCACGACTCATATCTGCCAGCCCTCCTGCCTTGCAGCCTGCTGTGAGCCAGGTCCACCTAGCCAATTGTCACCAATCATATTTCTGTTAACAGTATTGCAAAAATTGTCAATCATCACTGTTTAGACTGTCAGTAATCAGTCTCCTAGTGTCCTTGAATTGCATCTCCCTCCTGCCTGCCATCCTTTTGTGCCAGGCCGTCTTGCCAACTATTTACACCAATCCTCATTTTTTGTCACAGTATAGTTACTAATTAAAATTAAAAAAAATCTTTATTGTTGATGATCTTAACCCTCAGTTTGCTCGTGCCTTTGAATTGCACTTTTCTACAGCCTTCCAAGCCTGTGTGCCAGGCCTACTTAAAACATATTTACACCAATCATATTTGTTGTGACAGTATTCTAATAATTAAAAATTAAAATTTTTGTTAATAGTTGCTGTGATTTGAATCATCAGTTTGCTGGTGCCATTGAATACCACTTTCCTCCTGCCTTGCAGCCTGCTGTGAGCCAGGCCTACCTAGCCAATTGTTGTCAGCAATCATATTTCTGTTAACAGTATTTCAAAAATTGTCAATCATCACTGTTTAGACTGTCAGTAATCAGTCTCCTAGTTTCCTTGAATTGCATCTCCCTCCTGCCTGCCATCCTTTTGTGCCAGGCCGTCTTGCCAACTATTTACACCAATCCAATTTTTTTGTCACAGTATAGTTACTAATTACAATTAAAAAAATCTTTATTGTTGATGATCTTAACCCTGAGTTTGCTCGTACCTTTGAATTGCACTTTTTTACAGCCTTCCAAGCCTGTGTGCCAGGCCTACTTACACCAATCATATTTGTTGTGACAGTATTCTAATAATTAAAAATTAAAATGTTTGGTAATAGTTGCTGTGATTTGAATCATCAGTTTGCTGGTGCCATTGAATAGCACTTTCCTCCTGCCTTGCAGCCTGCTGTGAGCCAGGCCCACCTAGCCAATTGTTGTCAGCAATCATATTTCTGTTAACAGTATTGCAAAAATTGTCAATCATCACTGTTTAGACTGTCAGTAATCAGTCCCCTAGTTTCCTTGAATTGCATCTCCCTCCTGCCTGCCATCCTTTTGTGCCAGGCCGTCTTGCCAACTATTTACACCAATCCAAATATTTTGTCACAGTATAGTTACTAATTATAATTAAAAAAATCTTTATTGTTGATGATCTTAACCCTCAGTTTGCTCGTGCCTTTGAATTGCACTTTTCTACAGCCTTCCAAGCCTGTGTGCCAGGCCTACTTAAAAAATATTTACACCAATCATATTTGTTGTGACAGTATTCTAATAATTAAATATTAAAATTTTTGGTAATAGTTGCTGTGATTTGAATCGTCAGTTTGCTGGTGCCATTGAATAACACTTTCCTCCTGCCTTGCAGCCTGCTGTGAGCCAGGCCCACCTAGCCAATTGTTGTCAGCAATCATATTTCTGTTAACAGTATTGCAAAAATTGTCACTCATCACTGTTTAGACTGTCAGTAATCAGTCTCCTAGTTTCCTTGAATTGCATCTCCCTCCTGCCTGCCATCCTTTTGTGCCAGGCCGTCTTGCCAACTATTTACACCAATCCAAATTTTTTGTCACATTATAGTTACTAATTACAATTAAAAAAATCTTTATTGTTGATGATCTTAATCCTCAGTTTGCTCGTGCCTTTGAATTGCACTTTTCTACAGCCTTCCAAGCCTGTGTGCCAAGCCTACTTAAAACATATTTACACCAATCATATTTGTTGTGACAGTATTCTAATAATTAAAAATTAAAATTTTTGGTAATAGTTGCTGTGATTTGAATCCTCAGTTTGCTGGTGCCATTGAATAGCACTTTCCTCCTGCCTTGCAGCCTGCTGTGAGCCAGGCCCACCTACCCAATTGTTGTCAGCAATCATATTTCTGATAACAGTATTGCAAAAATTGTCAATCATCACTGTTTAGACTGTCAGTAATCAGTCTCCTAGCGTCCTTGAATTGCATCTCCCTCCTGCCTGCCATCCTTTTGTGCCAGGCCGTCTTGCCAACTATTTACACCAATCCAAATATTTTGTCACAGTATAGTTACTAATTACAATTAAAAAAATCTTTATTGTTGATGATCTTAACCCTCAGTTTGCTCGTGCCTTTGAATTGCACTTTTCTACAGCCTTCCAAGCCTGTGTGCCAGGCCTACTTAAAAAATATTTACACCAATCATATTTGTTGTGACAGTATTCTAATAATTAAATATTAAAATTTTTGGTAATAGTTGCTGTGATTTGAATCGTCAGTTTGCTGGTGCCATTGAATAGCACTTTCCTCCTGCCTTGCAGCCTGCTGTGAGCCAGGCCCACCTAGCCAATTGTTGTCAGCAATCATATTTCTGTTAACAGTATTGCAAAAATTGTCAATCATCACTGTTTAGACTGTCAGTAATCAGTCTCCTAGTTTCCTTGAATTGCATCTCCCTCCTGCCTGCCATCCTTTTGTGCCAGGCCGTCTTGCCAACTATTTACACCAATCCAAATTTTTTGTCACAGTATAGTTACTAATTAAAATTAAAAAAATCTTTATTGTTGATGATCTTAATCCTCAGTTTGCTTGTGCTTTTGAATTTCACTTTTCTACAGCCTTCCAAGCCTGTGTGCCAGGCCTACTTAAAAAATATTTACACCAATCATATTTGTTGTGACAGTATTCTAATAATTAAAAATTTAAATTTTTGGTAATAGTTGCTGTGATTTGAATCGTCAGTTTGCTGGTGCCATTGAATAGCACTTTCCTCCTGCCTTGCAGCCTGCTGTGAGCCAGTCCCACCTAGCCAATTGTTGTCAGCAATCATATTTCTGTTAACAGTATTGCAAAAATTGTCAATCATCACTGTTTAGACTGTCAGTAATCAGTCTCCTAGTGTCCTTGAATTGCATCTCCCTCCTGCCTGCCATCCTTTTGTGCCAGGCCGTCTTGCCAACTATTTACACCAATCCAAATATTTTGTCACAGTATAGTTACTAATTACAATTAAAAAAAATCTTTATTGTTGATGATCTTAACCCTCAGTTTGCTCATGCCTTTGAATTGCACTTTTCTACAGCCTTCCAAGCCTGTGTGCCAGGCCTACTTAAAAAATATTTACACCAATCATATTTGTTGTGACAGTATTCTGATAATTAAATATTAAAAATTTTGGTAATAGTTGCTGTGATTTGAATCATCAGTTTGCTGGTGCCATTGAATAACACTTTCCTCCTGCCTTGCAGCCTGCTGTGAGCCAGGCCCACCTAGCCAATTGTTGTCAGCAATCATATTTCTTTTAACAGTATTGCAAAAATTGTCAATCATCACTGTTTTGACTGTCATTAATCAGTCTCCTAGTGTCCTTGAATTGCATCTCCCTCCTGCCTGCCATCCTTTTGTGCCAGGCCGTCTTGCCAACTATTTACACCAATCCTAATTGTTGTCACAGTATAGTTACTAATTAAAATAAAAAAAAATCTTGATTGTTGATCTTAATCCTCATTTTGCTTGTGCCATTGAATTGCACTTTTCAACTGCCTGCCAGCCTGTGTGCCAGGCCCAACTATCCAATTAGTGCTAGCAATCATATTTCTTTTAACAGTATTGCAAAATTTGTCAATCAACACTGTTTTGACTGTCAATCTGCAGTCTACTAGTGCCCTTGAATTGCATTTTCCTCCTGCCTGCCTGCCTGTGTGCCAGTCCCAACTAGCCAATTAGTGCCACCACTCATATTTATTGTAACAGGATTGGAATTTTTGTTAATCATAACTGTTTTGACTGTGATTCTTCAGTCTCCTAGTGCCATTGAATTGCAGTTTCCTTTCCCCCAGCGTGTGTGCCAGACAGGTTCATTTGCCAAATAGTGCCAAACAATCATATTTGTTGCCACAGTACTAGTAATATTTAAAAAAATTAACAATTTGTGATTTTTAAAACATCTGTCTTTTTTGTTGTTGTCAGTCTAACAGCGTATACTGTGCCCACTTTCACAGTGCCACCACTCAATTGGTGTAATAGTATTGTTAGTGTCCATTTAAAAAAAAATGACAGGCAGAGGCAGGCCACCCCACAGGTTCCGTGGTCGTGGTGCTGTGATTCCTTTAGACCCTACAAATATGCACATTGTTCAGACGCCGGGTGCCAGGGGGGATGCAAAAACTTCTGAGGAGGACCTAGTTGAATGGCTAACACAGGAAACCCAATCTTCTTCAGCTTCCGCTGCTAGTCCTCCTAACCTTGACGCACCATCTAAGTCCAGCTGTGCTTTGGGCAGGTCTCAAGTGACCAGTGACACTCCGCCGCCTGTCGCCACCACCAACACTAGCACCACAGCCGCTTCACTTGATCTGTCACAGGAGTTATTGACACATCATTTTGAAGAAATGAGTGATGCGCAACCATCATTGACAGAGGATGTAGATAATAGTGATCAGTCTCAGTCAGGCAGCATTACCGACATGGAGGTACGGTGTGATGATGATGGTGATGTTGTACCCGCTGCTGCTTCCTTTCTTGATGAGAAGAAGAAGAGGGGGAAAGTTCAGATGGGGAGACAGAGAGGAGGAGGAGGAGGAGACGATTTGGAAGCATGGGGAGGTCGTCTCAAGGAGCTAGTGGCACAGTCAGACAGCATGCATCGTCACCAGGGGTCAGCCAGACAGCCCGCCGACGCCCATCAATGCATGCTGTTGCCACCACCAGAATGCCGTCATCGCAGAGCTCAGCAGTGTGGCATTTTTTTTGTGTGTCTGCCTCTGACAACAGCGATGCCATTTGCAACCTGTGCCAAAAGAAACTGAGTCGTGGGAAGTCCAACAGCCACCTAGGTACAACTGCTTTGCGAAGGCACATGGTCTCCCATCACAAAGGCCGATGGGAAGAACACATGAGTAGAAGCAGCACACAAAGTGAAAGCCGCTCTCCTCCTCCTGCTCCAGCATCTTCAGCCACGTCAACCAGTGCTGTCCTCCTTGCCCCCTCTCAACCATCCTCCACTCAGTCTCTCTTACGTAGCAGTTCCTGGTCATCTGCCCACAGTCAGGTGTCTGTCAAGGACATGTTTGAGCGTAAGAAGCCAATTTCTCAAAGTCACCCCCTTGCCCGGCGTCTGACAGCTGGCTTGTCTGAACTCTTAGCCCGCCAGCTTTTACCATACAAGCTGGTGGAGTCTGATGCTTTCAAAAAATTTGTATCTATTGGGACACCGCGGTGGAAGGTACCTGGCAGAAATTTCTTTTCACAAAAGGCAATCCCAAACCTGTACTCTGTTGTGAGAAAGGAAGTTATGCCATGTCTGGCACACAGCGTTGGGGCAAGGGTCCATATGACCACGGATAGCTGGTCTGCAAAGCATGGTCAGGGCAGGTATATCACCTACACTGCGCATTGGGTAAACCTGCTGACTTCTGACAAGCATGGAATGCGTGGCTCTGCAGAAGAGTTGGTGACACCGCCACGACTTGCAGGCAGGCCTGCTGCTACCTCCTCTACTCCTCCTACTCCATCCTCTTCCATAACCTCTTCCTCGGCTGAGTCCTCTTCAACTTCTGCGTCTTGCTCCACATCTATGGCACCCCCCCAGCTCCCCAGGTACTATGCTACATCCCGGGTACGGCAGTGTCACGCCGTCTTGGGGTTGACTTGCCTGAAAGCGGAGAGTCACACCGCACCAGCACTCCTGACCACCCTGAACGCACAGGTGGATCAGTGGATGACTCCGCACCAACTGGAGATTGGCAAGGTTGTTTCTGACAATGGAAGTAATTTGGTGGCGGCATTGAAATTGGGCAAGTTGACACATGTGCCGTGCATGGCACATGTGTGTAATCTGATTGTACAACGATTTGTCCATAAGTACCCAGGCTTACAGGACGTCCTGAAGCAGGCCAGGAAGGTGTGTGGCCATTTCAGGCGTTCCTACATGGCCATGGCGCACTTGTCTGATATCCAGCGTCGAAACAACCTGCCAGTGAGGCGCTTGATTTGCGACAGCCCGACACGGTGGAATTCAACACTCCTAATGTTTGACCGCCTGCTCCAACAAGAAAAAGCTGTTAATGAGTATTTGTATGACCGGGGTGCTAGGACAGCCTCTGGGGAGCTGGGGATATTTTTGCCAAATTACTCATGCGCAATGCCTGTAGGCTCATGCGTCCTTTTGAGGAGGTGACAAACCTTGTCAGTCGCACCGAAGGCACCATCAGCGACATCATACCATTTGTTTTCTTCCTGGAGCGTGCCCTACGAAGAGTGCTGGATCAGGCAGTAGATGAGCGTGAAGAGGAAGCGGGAGAGTTGTGGTGTCCATCACCCCCGCAAACAGCCGAATCAGCATTGCTTGCTGGACCTGCGGCAATGCAGGGAGAGGATTGTGAGGAAGAGGAGTCAGAGGAGGAATGTGGCTTTGGGGAGGATGAGGAGGAGGAAGACCGAGCACAACAGTCATCCCAGGGTGCTCGTTGTTGTCACCTCTCTGGTACCCGTGGTGTTGTACGTGGCTGGGGGGAAGAAGATACCATCAGTGAGATCAGTGAGGAGGAGGAACGCGACATGATTAGCTCAGCATCCAACCTTGTTCAAATGGGTTCTTTCATGCTGTCGTGCCTGTTGAGGAACCCTCGTATAAAAAAGCTGAAGGAGAACGACCTGTACTGGGTGTCCACGCTCCTCGACCCCCGGTATAAGCATAAAGTGCCTGAAATGTTACCAAATTCCCGCAAGTCGGAAAGGATGGAGCATTTTCATAATAAATTAAAAACTATGCTTTACACAGCGTATAAGGGTGATGTCACAGCACCACGGGAATGTAACAGGGGAAGAGATGAAATAATCCTCCTCCTCCCACGACCACGGCGGCAAGGACCGGGTGCTTTCCTGACGTCTTGTTGATGGAGGACATGCGTACCTTTTTAACTCCCATGCACCATCAGAGCCTTTCGGGATCCAGCCTTAGAGAAAGACTCAACCGAGAGGTAGCAGACTACCTAGCTTTAACTGCGGATCTCAACACTCTCAGGAGCGATGGACCCCTTGACTACTGGGTGTGCAGGCTGGACTTGTGGCCTGAGCTATCCCAATTTGCAATGGAACTTCTGGCCTGCCCCGCTTCAAGTGTCCTGTCTGAAAGGACTTTTAGTGCAGCAGGAGGTTTTGTCACTGAGAAGAGAAGTCGCCTAGGTCAAAAAAGCCTTGACTATCTCACTTTTATAAAAATGAATGAGGGCTGGATCCCGAAGGGACTGACATTGGGCGATACATTTGAATAAAAAACTACTGATGATGATATGAGCTGCCTTGGGCTACAACTGGTACACAGGCTGGCCTTTTTTTTTGGTTATAAAGACGGAGGACTTGCTTGACTTATCCGCCAACAACTAGTGTTCAAGCCACAAGCTTTTAGGGCACTTTATAAATGTTTTACAAACATCGATTTCTCTGGCCGCTGCTACAGCAGTTGCTCCAACAATACCCCAATTTTTCAGTCATTTGTACATTCCTAATTTTTCTGGCCTCTGCTGCATCTCTGTGGGTACCAAACTCAAATAAAAAAAAATAATGCACATAACACTAGTGATTAAACTGTTATGAATTGTACAACTTTACACACCACTCATATCCGGTGTACCATTCAATTGAACGCAAAATGCAACAAATTTGAAAGAGTAGGACCGACCAAGCATCTTTATCCGTCTCTTGGTTGCTCTAAATTATCTCCGTGTTCCATCTATGACATACCTGTACTCTATTGTGCAAAAAGGTGGCATATGTTGTGTTTCATGCTGTTGTGCCTGTTGCGGGTCGTGGCCCATGATATAAAAAGGCTGAAGGAGAACGACCTGTAGTAATGGGTGCCCCATCCAGTTTTTAGAAAAATGTTCCTGGTTCCTCTCAATTATCTTTGGGTTTCTAAAATGGATGCCATACCTGTACACGCTTGTGCAAAAGGATGGCATATGTGGTGGTGTTTCCTGCAGTTGTTTCTGTTGAGGGTGCTGGACCCTCTTATAAAAAATCTGAAGGAGAACGACCTGGAGTGGGAGTCCAAGCATGGTTTTTGGTGCTATTTCACTTTTACAAACAATTATCTGTGGGTTTCACAAATCAATGCCGTACCAATACTCTATTGTTCCAAAGTATGCCATATGTTCTCTTTCCTGCTGGTATTTTGTTTGAGGGTCCTGGACACTCTTATAAAAAGGCCTAAGGTGAAAGAGGTGTACTGAGTGTCCACTCTTTTTTATTTTCTATTTCTCATTTGACCAAAATTATCTCTGGTTTTGTAAAATCAATGCCGTACCTGTACTCTATTGTTCAAAAGGATGCCATACGTCCTCTTTCCTGCTGGTGTTTTTTTTGAGTGTCCAGGACCCTCTTATAAAAAGGCCTAAGGAGAAAGAGGTGTACTGGTTGGCCACTCATTTTTATTTTTCTATTTAACAATTGAACAAAATGATCTCTGGGTTTGTAAAATCAATGCTGTACCTGTACTCTATTGTTCAAAAGGATGCCATACGTCCTCTTTCCTGCTGGTGTTTTTTTTTTGAGGGTCCAGGACCCTCTTATAAAAAGGCCTAAGGAGAAAGAGGTGTACTGGCTGTCCATCGAATTTTTTTTTTATTCAAATTTACATTTTAAAAAAAATTTCTATGGGTTTCTAAAATGCCTTTCCTGTACTCTATTGTTCAAAAGTATGCCATATGTCCCCTTTCCTGCTGGTGTTTTGTTTGAGGGTCCTGGACCCTCTTATAAAAAGGCCTAGGGAGAAAGAATTGTACTGGGTGTCCATCCAATCATTTTTTTTTTAATTAAAATTCACGGTTGCAACAAATTATCCCCGGGTTTCTAAAATCAATGCCTTTCCTATAATCTTTTTTTCACAAAGGATGCCATATGTCCTCTTTCCTACTGCTGGTTTTGTTGAGTGTCCTGGAGCCTCTGCTAAAAAGGCCTAAGGATAAAGAAGTGTACTGGGTGTCTATTCAATGTTTTTTTAGATTTCACGGTTGTAACAAATTTTTTCTGTCTTTCAAAAATCAATGCCTTTCCTGTAATCTATTTTTCAAAAGGATGCCATATGTCCTATTTCATGCTGTTCTTTCTGTTGAGGCTCCGGGACACTGTTATAAAAAGGACTAAGGATAAAGAAGTGTACTGGGTGTCCAATCAATGTTTTTTTTCTATTTCCCGGGTCATATAACTGATCTCTGTGTTTCTAAAATCAATGCCTTTCCTGTAATCTAATTTTCAAAAGTATGCCATATGTCCTCTTTCCTGCTGGTGTTTTTTTTGAGGGTCCAGGACCCTCTTATAAAAAGGCCTAAGGAGAAAGTGGTGTACTGGGTGTCCATCGAATCATTTTTTTGATTCAAATTTACATTTGCAAAAAATTATCTATGGGTTTCTAAAATCAATGCCTTTCCTGTACTCTTACTCTATTGTTAAAAAGTATGCCATATGTCCCCTTTCCTGCTGGTGTTTTGTTTGAGGGTCCTGGACCCTCTTATAAAAAGGCCTAGGGAGAAAGAATTGTACTGGGTGTCCATCCAATCATTTTTTTTTAATTAAAATTCACGGTTGCAACAAATTATCCCCGGGTTTCTAAAATCAATGCCTTTCCTATAATCTTTTTTTCACAAAGGATGCCATATGTCCTCTTTCCTACTGCTGGTTTTGTTGAGTGTCCTGGAGCCTCTGCTAAAAAGGCCGAAGGATAAAGAAGTGTACTGGGTGTCTATTCAATGTTTTTTTAGATTTCCTGTTTGTAACACATTTTTTCTGTCTTTCTAAAATCAATGTCTTTCCTGTAATCTATTTTTCAAAAGGATGCCATATGTCCTCTTTCATGCTGTTCTTTCTGTTGAGGCTCCGGGACACTCTTCTAAAAAGGCCTAAGGATAAATAAGTGTACTGGGTGTATAATCTATTTTTTTTTAGATTTCACGGTTGCAACTAATGATCTCTGTGTTTCTAAAATCAATGCCTTTCCTGTAATCTAATTTTCTAAAGGATGCCATATGTCCTCTTTCATGCTGCTGGTTTTGTGGAGGGTCCTGGAGCCTCTGCTAAAAAGGCCTAAGGATAAATAAGTGTACTTGGTGTATAATCGAAGTTTTTTGTGATTTCACGGTTGCAACTAATGATCTCTGTGTTTCTAAAATCAATGCCTTTCCTGTAATCTAATTTTCTAAAGGATGCCATATGTCCTCTTTCATGCTGCTGGTTTTGTGGAGGGTCCTGGAGCCTCTGCTAAAAAGGCCTAAGGATAAATAAGTGTACTTGGTGTATAATCAAAGTTTTTTGTGATTTCACGGTTGCAACTAATGATCTCTGTGTTTCTAAAATCAATGCCTTTCCTGTAATCTAATTTTCTAAAGGATGCCATATGTCCTCTTTCATGCTGCTGGTTTTGTGGAGGGTCCTGGAGCCTCTGCTAAAAAGGCCTAAGGATAAAGAAGTGTACTGGGTGTCTAATCAATGTTTTTTTCGATTTACCGTTTGCAACTAATGATCTCTGTGTTTCTGAAATCAATGCCTTTCCTATAATAATTTTTTTCAAAAGGATGCCATATGTTCTCTTTCCTGCTGCTGGTTTTGTCGAGGGTCCTGGAGCCTCTGCTGCGCATAATAAAGAAAAAAAATTAATTTAACTTGACTTAATAACTGAAGCATGACTTCAGGAGTCAGGTGTGGTCGTAGGTAGTGGTTGTTGTTAGCAGATTATTTTTATTGCAAATTGCAATTGCCACAGCATGCATAAAATGTGCGTCACTAGTTCAAATTTAAATTTTTTTTTTTCATTCAGGATTAGTTTGGGGTACGGTGCAATATTGGAAAGGCAAAAAACAGGTCTCGGTACCCGTTGATATAAGGGGTGACTACTACTGCTTTTACCAGGCTCCTCTTGGATAGCCCCAGAAAGTGTGACTATGAATCCCAAAAAGAAAATTAAATTAAGGTTGAAAACTTACTCCAAAGTAACTTGTAAGACCTGGAGCTCCTCAAACACACGTCCTACCTTAACATCTATAGGTTCCCCAACCCACAAATCTTAACTTTTTCATGCCAATTGATATTGCCACAGCTGGAACAACAGTAAATAACATGTGCGTCACCACAGTCTCCGAAGCTGTTGTCGGATGTATACAAAAACACTGATAAAGTATTCCTTTAGGAGCGCAAAGAGATGGCTACCGGAACACTCCAGGAACTTCACAAGAGTGGCTGTATTGTGTTTCTGGTGATGTTTGAGACATCTGGGTAGTGTACAGGGAGGGCAAAAATCGTCTCCATCTCTGTGCACCAAAGGACATGACGTCCTTGTCATCCATAAGCACATGAAATTGCTGGCATTTTTGTTGCTTCAAGAAGTTCATTTTTTGTGGTGATAGATAGTACTGAATTAAATAAACTTTGGTTTCCTAACATACTCAAGACAATCTTGTATTTCAAAATTCGTACTTGCTGTGGGAAACAGTGGCCTGTCCATACCAGGAAGATGATTTAGACAGAAGTAACGAGCTCTGCTTGCAGGTGACACATGTTTATCGTCAATCATCAAAGGGGTTGCGTGCAGAATATGGCTGATGGCCCCTTATTCACATGTTTGTCCAGAGCCACAACATTTGCAAACAGCCAGAAGAAAGGTCGTTTCTCACCAGCCTTAAGTTGAGCTTCATTTACCAAATGCTGATATTCAAAAAAATAGACAAACAGTGCCTTAAATAACACATTTGCGATATGGATTCACCAGAGCAAGGTCATTGCAAGTACTAAGTTCCCACGATAACAAAATTAAAATGCCACAACTATGCAATCTTCACCTTCAGATTATTATTGTCACACTCCATTGCACTCCTATGCCCAGCTCCCTGATCTTGTTTTTGTTGAGGGTCCTGGAGCCTCTGCTGAAAAGGCCTATGGATAATAAAGTGTACTTGGTGTCAGTTCAATGTTTTTTTTTTATTTCCCGGTTGCAAGTAATTATCTCAGTGTTTCTAAAATCAATACCTTTCCTGTAATCTATAATTCAAAAAGATTGACATATGTCCTCTTTCATGCTGTTGTTTCAGTTGCGGCTCCGGGACCCTCGTATTAACAAGGCCTGAGGATAAATAAGTGTAACCGGTGTCTAATGAATGTTTTTTTTATATTACACGGGTCATATAAATGATCTGTGGGTTTCTAAAATCAATGCCTTTCCTGTAATCTTTTATTCAAAAGGATGACATATCTCCTCTTTCATGCTGTGGTTTCGGTTGAGGCTCCGGGACCATCGTATTAAAAAGGCCGGAGCATAAATAAGTGTCACGGGTGTGTAATAAATTTTTTTTCTAATTTCACGGTTGCAAATAATGATCTGTGGGTTTCTAAAATCAATGCCTTTCCTGTAATCTTTTATTCAAAAGGATGACATATCTCCTCTTTCATGCTGTTGTTTCGGTTGAGGCTCCGGGACCATCGTATTAAAAAGGCCGGAGCATATATAAGTGTCACGGGTGTGTAATCAATTTTTTTTTCTAATTTCACGGTTGCAAATAATGATCTGTGGGTTTCTAAAATCAATGCCTTTCCTGTAATCTTTTATTCAAAAGGATGACATATCTCCTCTTTCATGCTGTTGTTTTGGTTGAGGCTCCGGGACCCTCGTATTAAAAAGGCCTGAGCATAAATAAGTGTCACGGCTGTGTAATCAATGTTTTTTTCTAATTTCACGGTTGCAAATAATGATCTGTGGGTTTCTAAAATCAATGCCTTTACTGTAATCTTTTATTGAAAAGGATGACATATCTCCTCTTTCATGCTGTTGTTTCGGTTGAGCCTCCGGGACCCTCGTATTAAAAAGGCCTGAGCATAAATAAGTGTCACGGCTGTCTAATCAATGCTTTTTTCTAATTTCACGGTTGCAAATAATGATCTGTGGGTTTCTAAAATCAATGCCTTTCCTGTAATCTTTTATTCAAAAGGATGACATATCTCCTCTTTCATGCTGTTGTTTCGGTTGAGGCTCCGGGACCCTCGTATTAAAAAGGCCTGAGCATAAATAAGTGTCACGGCTGTGTAATCAATGTTTTTTTCTAATTTCACGGTTGCAAATAATGATCTGTGGGTTTCTAAAATCAATGCCTTTACTGTAATCTTTTATTCAAAAGGATGACATATCTCCTCTTTCATGCTGTTGTTTCGGTTGAGGCTCCGGGACCATCGTATTAAAAAGGCAGGAGCATAAATAAGTGTCACGGGTGTGTAATCAATGTTTTTTTCTAATTTCACGGTTGCAAATAATGATCTGTGGGTTTCTAAAATCAATGCCTTTCCTGTAATCTTTTATTCAAAAGGATGACATATCTCCTCTTTCATGCTGTTGTTTGGGTTGAGGCTCCGGGACCATCGTATTAAAAAGGCCGGAGCATAAATAAGTGTCACGGGTGTGTAATCAATTTTTTTTTCTAATTTCACGGTTGCAAATAATGATCTGTTGGTTTCTAAAATCAATGCCTTTCCTGTAATCTTTTATTCAAAAGGATGACATATCTCCTCTTTCATGCTGTTGTTTCGGTTGAGGCTCCGTGACCCTCGTATTAAAAAGGCCTGAGCATAAATAAGTGTCACGGGTGTGTAATCAATTTTTTTTTCTAAATTCACGGTTACAAATAATGATCTGTGGGTTTCTAAAATCAATGCCTTTCCTGTAATCTTTTATTCAAAAGGATGACATATCTCCTCTTTCATGCTGTTGTTTCGGTTGTGGCTCCGGGACCCTCGTATTAAAAAGGCCTGAGCATAAATAACTGTCACGGCTGTGTAATCAATGTTTTTTTCTAATTTCACGGTTGCAAATAATGATCGGTGGGTTTCTAAAATCAATGCCTTTACTGTAATCTTTTATTCAAAAGGATGACATATCTCCTCTTTCATGCTGTTGTTTCGGTTGAGGTTTCGGGACCATCGTATTAAAAAGGCCGGAGCATAAATAAGTGTCACGGGTGTGTAATCAATTTTTTTTTCTAATTTCACGGTTGCAAATAATGATCTGTGGGTTTCTAAAATCAATGCCTTTCCTGTAATCTTTTATTCAAAAGGATGACATATTTCCTCTTTCATGCTGTTGTTTGGGTTGAGGCTCCGGGACCATCGTATTAAAAAGGCCGGAGCATAAATAAGTGTCACGGGTGTGTAATCAATTTTTTTTTCTAATTTCACGGTTGCAAATAATGATCTGTGGGTTTCTAAAATCAATGCCTTTCCTGTAATCTTTTATTCAAAAGGATGACATATCTCCTCTTTCATGCTGTTGTTTCGGTTGAGGCTCTGGGACCCTCGTATTAAAAAGGCCTGAGCATAAATAAGTGTCACGGGTGTGTAATCAATTTTTTTTTTCTAAATTCACGGTTGCAAATAATGATCTGTGGGTTTCTAAAATCAATGCCTTTCCTGTAATCTTTTATTCAAAAGGATGACATATCTCCTCTTTCATGCTGTTGTTTCGGTTGAGGCTCCGGGACCCTCGTATTAAAAAGGCCTGAGCATAAATAAGTGTCACGGCTGTGTAATCAATGTTTTTTTCTAATTTCACGGTTGCAAATAATGATCTGTGGGTTTCTAAAATCAATGCCTTTACTGTAATCTTTTATTCAAAAGGATGACATATCTCCTCTTTCATGCTGTTGTTTCGGTTGAGGCTCCGGGACCATCGTATTAAAAAGGCCGGAGCATAAATAAGTGTCACGGGTGTGTAATCAATTTTTTTTTCTAATTTCACGGTTGCAAATAATGATCTGTGGGTTTCTAAAATCAATGCCTTTCCTGTAATCTTTTATTCAAAAGGATGACATATCTCCTCTTTCATGCTGTTGTTTCGGTTGAGGCTCCGGGACCATCGTATTAAAAAGGCCGGAGCATATATAAGTGTCACGGGTGTGTAATCAATTTTTTTTTCTAATTTCACGGTTGCAAATAATGATCTGTGGGTTTCTAAAATCAATGCATTTCCTGTAATCTTTTATTCAAAAGGATGACATATCTCCTCTTTCATGATGTTGTTTTGTTTGAGGCTCCGGGACCCTCGTATTAAAAAGGCCTGAGCATAAATAAGTGTCACGGGTGTGTAATCAATTTTTTTTTCTAAATTCACGGTTACAAATAATGATCTGTGGGTTTCTAAAATCAATGCCTTTCCTGTAATCTTTTATTCAAAAGGATGACATATCTCCTCTTTCATGCTGTTGTTTCGGTTGAGGCTCCGGGACCATCGTATTAAAAAGGCCTGAGCATAAATAAGTGTCACGGCTGTGTAATCAATGTTTTTTTCTAATTTCACGGTTGCAAATAATGATCTGTGGGTTTCTAAAATCAATGCCTTTACTGTAATCTTTTATTGAAAAGGATGACATATCTCCTCTTTCATGCTGTTGTTTCGGTTGAGCCTCCGGGACCCTCGTATTAAAAAGGCCTGAGCATAAATAAGTGTCACGGCTGTCTAATCAATGCTTTTTTCTAATTTCACGGTTGCAAATAATGATCTGTGGGTTTCTAAAATCAATGCCTTTCCTGTAATCTTTTATTCAAAAGGATGACATATCTCCTCTTTCATGCTGTTGTTTCGGTTGAGGCTCCGGGACCCTCGTATTAAAAAGGCCTGAGCATAAATAAGTGTCACGGGTGTGTAATCAATTTTTTTTCTAAATTCACGGTTACAAATAATGATCTGTGGGTTTCTAAAATCAATGCCTTTCCTGTAATCTTTTATTCACAAGGATGACATATCTCCTCTTTCATGCTGTTGTTTCGGTTGAGGCTCCGGGACCATCGTATTAAAAAGGCCTGAGCATAAATAAGTGTCACGGGTGTGTAATCAATGTTTTTTTCTAATTTCACGGTTGCAAATAATGATCTGTGGGTTTCTAAAATCAATGCCTTTACTGTAATCTTTTATTGAAAAGGATGACATATCTCCTCTTTCATGCTGTTGTTTCGGTTGAGCCTCCGGGTCCCTCGTATTAAAAAGGCCTGAGCATAAATAAGTGTCACGGCTGTCTAATCAATGCTTTTTTCTAATTTCACGGTTGCAAATAATGATCTGTGAGTTTCTAAAATCAATGCCTTTCCTGTAATCTTTTATTCAAAAGGATGACATATCTCCTCTTTCATGCTGTTGTTTCGGTTGAGGCTCCGGGACCCTCGTATTAAAAAGGCCTGAGCATAAATAAGTGTCACGGCTGTGTAATCAATGTTTTTTTCTAATTTCACGGTTGCAAATAATGATCTGTGGGTTTCTAAAATCAATGCCTTTACTGTAATCTTTTATTCAAAAGGATGACATATCTCCTCTTTCATGCTGTTGTTTCGGTTGAGGCTCCGGGACCATCGTATTAAAAAGGCAGGAGCATAAATAAGTGTCACGGGTGTGTAATCAATGTTTTTTTCTAATTTCACGGTTGCAAATAATGATCTGTGGGTTTCTAAAATCAATGCCTTTCCTGTAATCTTTTATTCAAAAGGATGACATATCTCCTCTTTCATGCTGTTGTTTCGGTTGAGGCTCCGGGACCATCGTATTAAAAAGGCCGGAGCATAAATAAGTGTCACGGGTGTGTAATCAATTTTTTTTTCTAATTTCACGGTTGCAAATAATGATCTGTTGGTTTCTAAAATCAATGCCTTTCCTGTAATCTTTTATTCAAAAGGATGACATATCTCCTCTTTCATGCTGTTGTTTCGGTTGTGGCTCCGGGACCCTCGTATTAAAAAGGCCTGAGCATAAATAAGTGTCACGGCTGTGTAATCAATGTTTTTTTCTAATTTCACGGTTGCAAATAATGATCGGTGGGTTTCTAAAATCAATGCCTTTACTGTAATCTTTTATTCAAAAGGATGACATATCTCCTCTTTCATGCTGTTGTTTCGGTTGAGGTTTCGGGACCATCGTATTAAAAAGGCCGGAGCATAAATAAGTGTCACGGGTGTGTAATCAATTTTTTTTTCTAATTTCACGGTTGCAAATAATGATCTGTGGGTTTCTAAAATCAATGCCTTTCCTGTAATCTTTTATTCAAAAGGATGACATATTTCCTCTTTCATGCTGTTGTTTGGGTTGAGGCTCCGGGACCATCGTATTAAAAAGGCCGGAGCATAAATAAGTTTCACGGGTGTGTAATCAATTTTTTTTTCTAATTTCACGGTTGCAAATAATGATCTGTGGGTTTCTAAAATCAATGCCTTTCCTGTAATCTTTTATTCAAAAGGATGACATATCTCCTCTTTCATGCTGTTGTTTCGGTTGAGGCTCTGGGACCCTCGTATTAAAAAGGCCTGAGCATAAATAAGTGTCACGGGTGTGTAATCAATTTTTTTTTTTCTAAATTCACGGTTGCAAATAATGATCTGTGGGTTTCTAAAATCAATGCCTTTCCTGTAATCTTTTATTCAAAAGGATGACATATCTCCTCTTTCATGCTGTTGTTTCGGTTGAGGCTCCGGGACCCTCGTATTAAAAAGGCCTGAGCATAAATAAGTGTCACGGCTGTGTAATCAATGTTTTTTTCTAATTTCACGGTTGCAAATAATGATCTGTGGGTTTCTAAAATCAATGCCTTTACTGTAATCTTTTATTCAAAAGGATGACATATCTCCTCTTTCATGCTGTTGTTTCGGTTGAGGCTCCGGGACCATCGTATTAAAAAGGCCGGAGCATAAATAAGTGTCACGGGTGTGTAATCAATTTTTTTTTCTAATTTCACGGTTGCAAATAATGATCTGTGGGTTTCTAAAATCAATGCCTTTCCTGTAATCTTTTATTCAAAAGGATGACATATCTCCTCTTTCATGCTGTTGTTTCGGTTGAGGCTCCGGGACCATCGTATTAAAAAGGCCGGAGCATATATAAGTGTCACGGGTGTGTAATCAATTTTTTTTTCTAATTTCACGGTTGCAAATAATGATCTGTGGGTTTCTAAAATCAATGCATTTCCTGTAATCTTTTATTCAAAAGGATGACATATCTCCTCTTTCATGATGTTGTTTTGTTTGAGGCTCCGGGACCCTCGTATTAAAAAGGCCTGAGCATAAATAAGTGTCACGGGTGTGTAATCAATTTTTTTTTCTAAATTCACGGTTACAAATAATGATCTGTGGGTTTCTAAAATCAATGCCTTTCCTGTAATCTTTTATTCAAAAGGATGACATATCTCCTCTTTCATGCTGTTGTTTCGGTTGAGGCTCCGGGACCATCGTATTAAAAAGGCCTGAGCATAAATAAGTGTCACGGCTGTGTAATCAATGTTTTTTTCTAATTTCACGGTTGCAAATAATGATCTGTGGGTTTCTAAAATCAATGCCTTTACTGTAATCTTTTATTGAAAAGGATGACATATCTCCTCTTTCATGCTGTTGTTTCGGTTGAGCCTCCGGGACCCTCGTATTAAAAAGGCCTGAGCATAAATAAGTGTCACGGCTGTCTAATCAATGCTTTTTTCTAATTTCACGGTTGCAAATAATGATCTGTGGGTTTCTAAAATCAATGCCTTTCCTGTAATCTTTTATTCAAAAGGATGACATGTCTCCTCTTTCATGCTGTTGTTTCGGTTGAGGCTCCGGGACTCTCGTATTAAAAAGGCCTGAGCATAAATAAGTGTCACGGCTGTGTAATCAATGTTTTTTTCTAATTTCACGGTTGCAAATAATGATCTGTGGGTTTCTAAAATCAATGCCTTTACTGTAATCTTTTATTCAAAAGGATGACATATCTCCTCTTTCATGCTGTTGTTTCGGTTGAGGCTCCGGGACCATCGTATTAAAAAGGCCGGAGCATAAATAAGTGTCACGGGTGTGTAATCAATGTTTTTTTCTAATTTCACGGTTGCAAATAATGATCTGTGGGTTTCTAAAACCAATGCCTTTCCTGTAATCTTTTATTCAAAAGGATGACATATCTCCTCTTTCATGCTGTTGTTTCGGTTGAGGCTCCGGGACCATCGTATTAAAAAGGCCGGAGCATAAATAAGTGTCACGGGTGTGTAATCAATTTTTTTTTTCTAAATTCACGGTTACAAATAATGATCTGTGGGTTTCTAAAATCAATGCCTTTCCTGTAATCTCTTATTCAAAAGGATGACATATCTCCTCTTTCATGCTGTTGTTTCGGTTGTGGCTCCGGGACCCTCGTATTAAAAAGGCCTGAGCATAAATAAGTGTCACGGCTGTGTAATCAATGTTTTTTTCTAATTTCACGGTTGCAAATAATGATCGGTGGGTTTCTAAAATCAATGCCTTTACTGTAATCTTTTATTCAAAAGGATGACATATCTCCTCTTTCATGCTGTTGTTTCGGTTGAGGTTTCGGGACCATCGTATTAAAAAGGCCGGAGCATAAATAAGTTTCACGGGTGTGTAATCAATTTTTTTTTCTAATTTCACGGTTGCAAATAATGATCTGTGGGTTTCTAAAATCAATGCCTTTCCTGTAATCTTTTATTCAAAAGGATGACATATCTCCTCTTTCATGCTGTTGTTTGGGTTGAGGCTCCGGGACCATCGTATTAAAAAGGCCGGAGCATAAATAAGTGTCACGGGTGTGTAATCAATTTTTTTTTCTAATTTCACGGTTGCAAATAATGATCTGTGGGTTTCTAAAATCAATGCCTTTCCTGTAATCTTTTATTCAAAAGGATGACATATCTCCTCTTTCATGCTGTTGTTTCGGTTGAGGCTCCGGGACCCTCGTATTAAAAAGGCCTGAGCATAAATAAGTGTCACGGGTGTGTAATCAATTTTTTTTTTCTAAATTCACGGTTGCAAATAATGATCTGTGGGTTTCTAAAATCAATGCCTTTCCTGTAATCTTTTATTCAAAAGGATGACATATCTCCTCTTTCATGCTGTTGTTTCGGTTGAGGCTCCGGGACCCTCGTATTAAAAAGGCCTGAGCATAAATAAGTGTCACGGCTGTGTAATCAATGTTTTTTTCTAATTTCACGGTTGCAAATAATGATCTGTGGGTTTCTAAAATCAATGCCTTTACTGTAATCTTTTATTCAAAAGGATGACATATCTCCTCTTTCATGCTGTTGTTTCGGTTGAGGCTCCGGGACCTTCGTATTAAAAAGGCCTGAGCATAAATAAGTGTCACGGCTGTGTAATCAATGTTTTTTTCTAATTTCACGGTTGCAGATAATGATCTGTGGGTTTCTAAAATCAATGCCTTTCCTGTAATCTTTTATTCAAAAGGATGACATATCTCCTCTTTCATGCTGTTGTTTCGGTTGAGGCTCCGGGACCCTCGTATTAAAAAGGCCTGAGCATAAATAAGTGTCACGGCTGTGTAATCAATGTTTTTTTCTAATTTCACGGTTGCAAATAATGATCTGTGGGTTTCTAAAATCAATGCCTTTCCTGTAATCTTTTATTCAAAAGGATGACATATCTCCTCTTTCATGCTGTTGTTTCGGTTGAGCCTCCGGGACCCTCGTATTAAAAAGGCCTGAGCATAAATAAGTGTCACGGCTGTGTAATCAATGTTTTTTTCTAATTTCACGGTTGCAGATAATGATCTGTGGGTTTCTAAAATCAATGCCTTTCCTGTAATCTTTTATTCAAAAGGATGACATATCTCCTCTTTCATGCTGTTGTTTCGGTTGAGGCTCAGGGACCCTCGTATTAAAAAGGCCTGAGCATAAATAAGTGTGACGGGTGTGTAATCAATTTTTTTTTCTAAATTCACGGTTGCAAATAATGATCTGTGGGTTTCTAAAATCAATGCCTTTACTGTAATCTTTTATTCAAAAGGATGACACTACTACCAAAATACAGCCAATGAAGGGCCTTAGGAAGACTGGGCCAAGGTTGGATTGTAGTATTTGGTTAGGCTAATAATGATCTGTGTGGCCATGTAGACCACCACCACCGAGAGTCCTGGAAGTAACAGGGATGATGAGATGAAAGAGCTAAGAATAGTAGAACTTGAAACAACAGAGTTAGCCATGGGTGTCAGTGCAAAACCGCTTGGGTTTTTTTTGGCTTTGGGTGCGGCTATTCATGTAGGCCATATAGAGCTGACAACATTCAGTGTCGTATCAGCTATTAAACTAATAAGAACAGTACTACCAAAATACAGCCAATGAAGGGCCTTAGGAAGACGGGGCCAAGGTTGGATTGTAGTATTTGGTTAGGCTAATCATGATGGCCATGTAGACCACCACCACCGAGAGTCCTGGAAGTAACAGGGATGATGAGATGAAAGAGCTAAGAATAGTAGAACTTGAAACAACAGAGTTAGCCATGGGTGTTAGTGCAAAACCGCTTGGGTTTTTTTTGGCTTTGGGTGCGGCTATTCATGCACACCATATAGAGCTGACAACATTCGGTGTCGTATCAGCTATTAAACTAATAAGAACAGTACTACCAAAATACAGCCAATGAAGGGCCTTAGGAAGACTGGGCCAAGGTTGGATTGTAGTATTTGGTTAGGCTAATCATGATGGCCATGTAGACCACCACCACCGAGAGTCCTGGAAGTAACAGGGATGATGAGATGAAAGAGCTAAGAATAGTAGAACTTGAAACAACAGAGTTAGCCATGGGTGTTAGTGCAAAACCGCTTGGCTTTTTTTTGGCTTTGGGTGCGGCTATTCATGCAGGCCATATAGAGCTGACAACATTCGGTGTCGTATCAGCTATTAAACTAATAAGAACAGTACTACCAAAATACAGCCAATGAAGGGCCTTAGGAAGACTGGGCCAAGGTTGGATTGTAGTATTTGGTTAGGCTAATCATGATGGCCATGTAGACCACCACCACCGAGAGTCCTGGAAGTAACAGGGATGATGAGATGAAAGAGCTAAGAATAGTAGAACTTGAAACAACAGAGTTAGCCATGGGTGTTAGTGCAAAACCGCTTGGCTTTTTTTTGGCTTTGGGTGCGGCTATTCATGCAGGCCATATAGAGCTGACAACATTCAGTGTTGTATCAGCTATTAAACTAATAAGAACAGTACTACCAAAATATAGCCAATGAAGGGCCTTAGGAAGACTGGGTCAAGGTTGGATTGTAGTATTTGGTTAGGCTAATCATGATGGCCATGTAGACCACCACCACCGAGAGTCCTGGAAGTAACAGGGATGATGAGATGAAAGAGCTAAGAATAGTAGAACTTGAAACAACAGAGTTAGCCATGGGTGTTAGTGCAAAACCGCTTGGCTTTTTTTTGGCTTTGGGTGCGGCTATTCATGCAGGCCATATAGAGCTGACAACATTCGGTGTCGTATCAGCTATTAAACTAATAAGAACAGTACTACCAAAATACAGCCAATGAAGGGCCTTAGGAAGACTGAGCCAAGGTTGGATTGTAGTATTTGGTTAGGCTAATCATGATGGCCATGTAACCACCATGTAGAAATAAGAACAGTACTACCAAAATACAGCCAATGAAGGGCCTTAGGAAGACTGAGCCAAGGTTGGATTGTAGTATTTGGTTAGGCTAATCATGATGGCCATGTAGACCACCACCACCGAGAGTCCTGGAAGTAACAGGGATGATGAGATGAAAGTGCTAAGAATAGTACTACTTGAAACAACAGAGTTAGCCATGGGTGTTAATCCAAGACCGCTTGGATTTATTTTTGTATTGGGTGCAGCTAATCATGCAGGCCATATAGAGCTGACAACATTCGGTGTTGTATCAGCTATAAAAATAATAAGAACTGTACTATCAAAATACAGACAATGAAGGGCCTATGAAGACTGAGCAAAGGTTGGATTGTAGTATTTTGTTCGGCTAATCATGATGGCCATGTAGACCGCCCGTAACAGGGATGAAAGTGCTAAGAATAGTACTAATTGAAACAACAGAGTTAGCCATGGGTGTTAGTCTAAGACCACTCGGCTTTTTTTTGGGTTTGGGTGCAGCTAATCATGAAGGACAGATAGACCTGCCACCATTTGGTGTTGTAACAGGTATGAAAATGCAAAGAGCAGTACTACATAACACAACCTACTTACCATGGGTCCCAGAACATATGTTTGGTTGTTATATTTTGTAAGGGTAATCATGCAGGCCATATAGACCTCCACCGATAGGGTGAGTATGAGTAACAGCTATTAAAATGCGAAGGACATTACTAATTAACACAACATAGTTACCATGGGTCGCAGACCAAGAGCAGATGTCTTATTATTATATTTTGTATGGGTAATCATCCAGGCCGTATAGACCTCACCAAATAGGGGGAGTTACAGAGATTAAAGTGCTAAGAATGGTAGTACTTAAAACACAACCTCATTAAAATAGGTAGCAGACCACATGTCTTATTATTATAATTTTTCAGGGTAATCTGGCAGGCCATATAGAACTCCCCCGATAGGGGGGGGGGGGAACAGGGATTAAAGTGCTAAGAAAAGTACTAATTGACACAAGCTAGTTGGGTCCAAGAACGCATGTTTGATTATTAGAATTTATTAGGGTAATTATATATCTAACAAATCTATCTATTTCTCTTCTATCGATTCTATCTAACTATCAATCTATGTATATCTATCTATCCTATCTATCACTATCAATCTATCTTCTGTCCGGGATGTTTTGAGACAGCCACTTTGGGAATGTTAGTTGATTTAGACCCATTATGGCTTAAAAGCAGACTCTGCATCAACTATGTAATTTTCCATGGGAGTTTTGCCAGGGATCCCCCTCCAGCATGCAACAGTCCAGGTGTTAGTACCCTTGAAACAACTTTTCCATCACTATTGTGGCCAGAAAGAGTCCTTGTAGGTTTTAAAGTTCGCCTGCCTATTGAATTCAATGGCGGTTCGCACGGTTCGCGCGTTCGCGAACAATACCGGATGTTCGAGTCCGCGGTTCGTGAACCGAAAATTTTAGGTTCGCGACATTTCACCGCCAAATGCGAGCAAATAAAAAAAAAAAAACTTTACATTTTTCACAATTTTAGGTTTCTCACTGAAATTATTTACAAACAGCTTGTGCTATTTGTTCAGAAATAGCAGACTTATATGGCTTTGGCTTTGCTTTTTGGTAATTAGAAGGCCACTAAATGCTGCTGCGCACCACACGTGAATTATGCCCAGCAGTGAAGGGGTTAAATTAGGTAGCTTGTAGGGAGCTTGCAGGGTTAATTTTAGAGATCAGCCTCCCACCTGACACATCCCACCCCCTGATCCCTCCCAAACAGCTCCCTTCCCTCCCCCACCCCACAATTGTTACCGCCATCTTAAGTACTGGCAGAAAGTCTGCCAGTACTAAATAAAAGAGTTTTTTTTTTTTTTAAATAAAAATGATAAAATATTTTAGTTGTGATGGACCCCTGCCTTAGTACCAACCTCCCTGATCCCCCCCACCAGCTCTCTAACCCTCTCCCCTACCTAATTACCGCCATCTTGGGTACTGGCAGCTGTCTGCCAGTACCCAGTTTGGCCCCACAAACCAAACTATTTTAATTTTATTTATAACTTTTATTTGTATTTTTAATTATTTCTGTAGTGTAGCAGCCCCCCCACAATACCCCCACCCCCTCCCCCTCCCAGATCCTTTTATATGTAAAAAAAAAAAAAGTAACTTTTTTCCCCTTCCTTCCTTCATTGGTGTCAGTGTGGCTAATGCACGCATGTGCACGCGCACGCGCATGTGCATGTGCATGCGCGCCCACGTGCACACGCGCGCCCATGTGCACACACGCACCCGTGCATGTGCGCGGGCATCGTGCACACGCTCCCTCCTCCCACCGGACAAAGGCACCATCGGCACCATCACTACCGGTGCAGAGAGGGCCACAGAGTGCTTCTCTCTGCATCGGAGGCTTGTAAAGGGGTATTGCAGGATGCCTCCATATCGAGGCATCACTGCAATACCCTCAGAGCTGCTGGAAGCGATTGTGATCACTTCCAGCACTCTGTTAGACAACTGACGTACCAGGTACGTCTATTGTCATTAACAGTTAGTTTTTGCATGACGTACCTGGTACGTCAGTTGTCATTAAGGGGTTAATAAATAATGATGCAGTTACAACAAACTTTTCTTTCATCAGATGCAAGCAGTTAAAATACTCAGCTAAACCGGTCCAGTGCTCTTCTAACCCGGTTCTCTTTTGCAATACAATCTCCTTTACTATCGTCCACCGGAACTTTAACCATAAGGAGAGTTTCCTCTTAGAGCTATGGTAGCCCCGAGTGTCCAAAAATAGAGCGCTCCGCTTCTAGGGCTACGGTTCCTCTAGACGTCCAAAAATGATCTTGTGATTTCCTCTACGCGTTTCATCTGCTAACGTGCAGACTTTTTCAAGAGGCTTGAGAGTATAGTAATAGATGGATCCGGTATCCATCCCAATAAAAACCCTAAAATGTACTTCTATTGGATAAAATTCCCTGCCTAATCTATGAACTGGAGATAGTGCACGCTGGGTCCTAAAGACCCACCTCTGGATATACACTTACAACAAAACAGAAAAAATAACAGATTAAAAACAGGTAATTGTTAAAAACAATTTCATACATTTACATTATAACATATACAAACTATTGCAGACAATCAGAGCTAATTAATACAATTATATGCATAAATAATAAAAAAATAATAAAAAACTCTCTGTGAATGCACATCCTAAAAATAATTAATTCAGGCATATACATTTAAAAATTGATAAAAATATATATACATAAAAATTCAATCATATTTGCATAATTATGCAATTTAATACTCAAATATTATATTATACTTAAAAACACTTTTTCCTATGTTAGAGGAGGAATTCCATTAGACACTACATCTCACTCCGGTTTGCGTACAATTGAATTGGAGATCAAAAAAATGTACATAACACTTCTTATAAGATTCTAATTTCTTTTCATAATCAACAAAACCCCAAAAGGTAATACACAACTGAGGAGAAATAGGAGGATGACTATATCTTTCTATAAATGACCCTAAATGCCCCTAAATAATCCTATATACCACCCCTGCTTCTACATAAAAGCTGCTATGTCAATATCTAAATTTAATCCTTTTGGATGTAAACTTTTAAGTTTTTGGATCCAAAAGTTTGTTTTCTTAGACTAATGAGCCTGTTATTGCAGCTATTTGGTATCCAGTCAATGGCTTGTATTTTTAGAGTCCTAGGGTCTCCCCCATGGAACTCAGTAAAATGAAGGGGTACACTGTGTTTATCGTATTTCTCTTTGATGTTATATATATGTTCTGAAAATCTACGTCTGATCTTCCTTTTCGTACGCCCTACATAGATTTTATCACAACCACAGGTTAAAAGATATACTACATAAGTAGTGTCACAAGTACATCTACTCTTGATATTAAAAGACCTCATACCCTCACTATCTTTAAATTGAGTCTCCTTATTGATGTGTTTACACATGCTACATGCCCTCTTCCCACATTTGTATATGCCTGGTTTCAGACTTAACCAGTTACTTCTGACCGGTTCTGCTGTTTCTATTTTCCTTAATTTACTAGGAGCTAAAATATTTTTGAGATTTCTTCCTTTCTTAAACGTAAAAACTGGCTCCTCTGTTAAAATTGGTGCAAGGACTGGGTCAGTCTTTAAAACCCCCCAATGTTTTTTAATAACATTTTTAATAATTTTATGCCCCTCATTATAAGTTGTGATAAACCTCAAAGTCTATTAGTTGAATCTAAATCCTTATTTTTAGGTTTCAAAATAGAATCCCTATCTACTTTGTACGCTCTATCATATGCTAGTTCTATTGTCTTTTTATTGTAACCCTTTTCCAGAAACTTAGTAGACATAGTTTCAGCTTCTTTTTCAAAAGTATTTATGTGGGTACAATTGCGCCTAATCCTTAAAAATTGTCCATAGGGCACATTATCTTTCCATCTTTTGAGATGGGCACTTCTATTGTCTATATAGCTGTTTCTGTCAGTTGGTTTCCTAAAATTACTGACAGCTGTTTTTAAACTATCATCTACATATTGCCAAAGATCTAGAAATTCAATTTTCGATCTGGAATGTTTCCCAGTAAAGTTTAAATTAAAATCATTACTGTTCATATATAACAAAAAGTTATTAATTGAACACTCATCACCATCCCAGAGGATGATGACGTTGTCTATATAGCGATGGTATTTTACAATGTTAGTTTTGAATGGATTGTTATTCCAAATCTTTTCCGTTTCGAACCTATGAATATAAATATTAGCGTACGATAGGGCAAATGTAGTCCCCATCGCCATTCCTTTCAACTGTTTATAAAAAACATTTTCAAAAATAAAATAATTATGCTCTAATATAAATTTCGTACATTCAAGAATAAAATTGAATTGTTCTGCTGGAAAGTTCCAATTTAATAGTTCAAACTCTAGGGCCCTCAGGCCTTTTTCATGGGGGATTGAGGTATAAAAAGCTGACACATTGCAGGTTACCCAACAATAATTCTCCTTCCACTCTAATGACTGTGTCAATTATTGTTGGGTAACCTGCGATGTGTCAGCTCTTTATACCTCAATCCCCCATGAAAAAGGCCTGAGGGCCCTAGAGTTTGAACTATTAAATTGGAACTTTCCAGCAGAACAATTAAATTTTATTCTTGAATGTACAAAATTTATATTAGAGCATAATTATTTTATTTTTGAAAATGTTTTTTATAAACAGGTGAAAGGAACGCGATGGGGACTACATTTGCCCCATCGTACACTAATATTTATATGCATAGGTTCGAAACGGAAAAGATTTGGAATAACAATCCATTCAATTTAACATTGTAAAATACCATTGCTATATAGACGACGTCATCATCCTCTGGGATGGTGATGAGTCTTCAATTAATAACTTTTTGTTATATATATATATATATATATATATATATATATATATATAAACTTTACTGGCAAACATTCCAGATCAAAAATTGAATTTCTAGATCTTTGGCTATATGTAGATGATAGTTCAAAAACAGCTGTCAGTAATTTTAGGAAACCAACTGACAGAAACAGCTATATAGACAATAGAAGTGCCCATCTCAAAAGATGGAAGGATAATGTGCCCTATGGACAATTTTTAAGACTTAGGCGCAATTGTACCCACATAAATACTTTTGAAAAAGAAGCTGAAACTATGTCTACTAAGTTTCTGGAAAAGGGTTACAATAAAAAGACAATAGAACTAGCATATGATAGAGCGTACAAAGTAGATAGGGATTCTATTTTGAAACCTAAAAATAAGGATTTAGATTCAACTAATAGTGAGACTTTGAGGTTTATCACAACTTATAATGAGGGGCATAAAATTATTAAAAATGTTATTAAAAAACATTGAGGGGTTTTAAAGACTGACCCAGTCCTTGCACCAATTTTAACAGAGGAGCCGGTTTTTACGTTTAAGAAAGGAAGAAATCTCAAAAATCTTTTAGCTCCTAGTAAATTAAGGAAAATAGAAACAGCAGAACCGGTCAGAAGTCATTGGTTAAGTCTGAAACCAGGCATATACAAATGTGGGAAGAGGGCATGTAGCATGCGTAAACACATCAATAAGGAGATTCAATTTAAAGATAGTGTGGGTATGAGGCCTATTACTATCAAGAGTAGATGTACTTGTGACACTACTTATGTAGTATATCTTTTAAAATGTGGTTATGATAAAAGCTATGTAGGGCGTACAAAAAGGAAGATCAGACGTAGATTTTAAGAACATATATATAACATCAAAGAGAAATACGATAAACACAGTGTACCCCTTCATTTTACTGAGTTCCATGGGGGAGACCCTAGGACTCTAAAAATACAAGCCATTGACTGGATACCAAATAGCTGCAATAACAGGCTGATTAGTCTAAGAAACAAGAAACTTTTTGGATCCAAAAACTTAAAAGTTTACATCCAAAAGGATTAAATTTAGATAATGACAGTTTTTATGTAGAAGCAGAGGTGGTATATAGGATTATTTAGGGACATTTTGGGTCATTTATAGAAAGATATAGTCAACTTCCTATTTCTCCTCAGTTGTGTATTACCTTTTGGGGTTTTGTTGATTATGAAAAGAAATTAGAATCTTATAAGAAGTGTTATGTACATTTTTTTGATCTCCAATTCAATTGTACGCAAACCGGAGTGAGATGTAGTGTCTAATGGAATTCCTCCTCTAACATAGGAAAAAGTGTTTTTAAGTATAATATAATATTTAAGTATTAAATTGGATAAATATGCAAATATGATTGAATTTTTACGTATATATATTATTAATTTTTAAATGTATATGCGGTATTAATTATTTTTAGGATGTGCATTCACAGAGAGTTTTTTATTATTTTTTTATTATTTATGCATATAATTGTATTAATTAGCTCTGATTGTCTGCAATAGTTTGTATATTTTATAATGTAAATGTATGAATGTAAATGTATGAATTTGTTTTTAACAATTACCTGTTTTTAATCTATTATTTTTTCTGTTTTGTTGTAGGTGTATATCCAGAGGTGGGTCTTTAGGACCCAGCGTGCACTATCTCCAGGTCATAGATTAGGCAGGGAATTTTATCCAATAGAAGTACATTTGAGGGTTTTTATTGGGACGGATACCGGATCCATCTATTACTATACTCTCAAGCCTCTTGAAAAAGTCTGCACGTTAGCAGATGAAACACGTAGAGGAAATCACAGGATCATTTTGGACGTCTAGAGGAGCCGTAGCCCTAGAAGCGGAGCGCTCTATTTTTGGATAGTCAGGGCTACCATAGCTCTAAGAGGAAACTCTCCTTATGGTTAAAGTTCCGGTGGACGATAGTAAAGGAGATTGTATTGCAAAAGAGAACCGGGTTAGAAGAGCACTGGACCGGCTTAGCTGAGTATTTTAACTGCTTGCATCTGATGAAAGAAAAGTTTGTTGTAACTGCATCATTATTTATTAAACATTGTAAGTGTAAATCTTGAAGTGCAGCAACGAGTGTGTGTTTTATTGCACTTGAGTCTTTTTTCTGCGCTTTTTTCTTTTAGAGTGAAAGTTCCTGCCCTACTGCATTTGGTGTGAAGGATACATTTGGCAAACAAGCAGCAGTGGACTCAAGAGATATATGGATATATGGACTTCATTACTTTGATGCGGTAATATTGTAAATTTAATAGCATTTTAACCAGTGCATATCCTCTAAATCACTGAGACATTTTTAGCACTTAGATTTAAGTATAGAATATTGTAAAGAGGATTCTTTTATAATTACTATTATCATTTTAAGAGTGTTAGCGCCATTTTATTCTTGTGTGATGTTCCCATAGTCTGGTAATTCTCTTGTTTTACCTTTCTTCCTAAACTTTTATAAATCCCATTATACCTGAAACTTTATAAAACACCAACAATCATTCATTTTCCTCCAAGCTATACATAATAATGTCAGCATGAACTATATACATTTACATAAGGTCCAGGGGCAGAACTACCAGTGATGCATCTGGTGCAGTAGCACCAGGGCTGAAGTGCTGCAGGGGCCTATAGCACCCAGTCTATTCATAGGCGTGTGTCTACATATTATCATTATAGAATGCAGCATGTTCACTATTGGTGCATAGATATTCCACCATTATATACCACAGCATCCAGTTGTAATAAAAATTATTCAACCCCATTGCAAATCAGATTTATTGTCAAAATGTACACACTTTCAGCTGTTTGCAATGAAAATCCAAACAAAAGCAATTGAAATATCTCACTATATCTCAACACAATGAATGCTTCAAGTGGTTTCCCCGAATTCAACTGAAAATGCAACTTTTAATGAATTCTGCAGTCAAAATTATTCAACCCCTTCATGGCAAGCATCTTTAATACTTACGGCTAGATTTGGAGTTTTGTCGGTAACGACCCGAAAAACTAACGCCGGCTTTTTTCTGGCCGCACCATAAAAATAACTCTGGTATTGAGAGTCCACATAAAGGCTGCGTTAGGCTCCAAAAAAGGAGCGTAGAGCATTTTTAACGCAGCTTCAACTCTCAATACCAGAGTTGCTTACGGACGCGGCCAGCCTCAAAAACGTGCTCGTGCACGATTCCCCCATAGGAAACAATGGGGCTGTTTGAGCTGAAAAAAAACCTAACACCTGCAAAAAAGCCGCGTTCAGCTCTTAACGCAGCCCCATTGTTTGCTATGGGGAAACACTTCCTACGTTTGCACCTAACACTCTAACATGTACCCCGAGTCTAAACACCCCTAACCTTACACTTATTAACCCCTAATCTGCCGCCCCCGCTATCGCTGACACCTGCATTTTATTTTTAACCCCTAATCTGCCGCTCCGTAAACCGCCGCTACTTACATTATCCCTATGTACCCCTAATCTGCTGCCCCTAACACCGCCGACCCCTATATTATATTTATTAACCCCTAATCTGCCCCCCCAACGTCGCAGCCAGCTACCTACAATAATTAACCCCTAATCTGCCGACCGCAAAGCGCCGCCACCTACGTTATCCTTATGTACCCCTAATCTGCTGCCCCTAACACCGCCGACCCCTGTATTATATTTATGAACCCCTAATCTGCCCCCCACAACGTCGCCTCCACCTGCCTACACTTATTAACCCCTAATCTGCCGACCGGAGCTCACCGCTATTCTAATAAATGTATTAACCCCTAAAGCTAAGTCTAACCCTAACACTAACACCCCCCTAAGTTAAATATAATTTACATCTAACGAAATTAATTAACTCTTATTAAATAAATTATTCCTATTTAAAGATAAATACTAACCTGTAAAATAAATCCTAATATAGCTACAATATAAATTATAATTATATTATAGCTATTTTAGGATTAATATTTATTTTACAGGTAACTTTGTATTTATTTTAACCATGTACAATAGCTATTAAATAGTTAAGAACTATTTAATAGCTAAAATAGTTAAAATAATTACAAAATTACCTGTAAAATAAATACTAACCTAAGTTACAATTAAACCTAACACTACACTATCAATAAATTAATTAAATAAACTACCTACAATTACCTACAATTAACCTAACACTACACTATCAATAAATTAATTAAATACAATTCCTACAAATAAATACAATTAAATAAACTAGCTAAAGTACAAAAAATAAAAAAGAACTAAGTTACAAAAATAAAAAAATATTTACAAACATAAGAAAAATATTACAACAATTTTAAACTAATTACACCTACTCTAAGCCCCCTAATAAAACAACAAAGCCCCCCAAAATAAAAAATGCCCTACCCTATTCTTAATTACTAAAGTTAAAAGCTCTTTTACCTTACCAGCCCTGAACAGGGCCCTTTGCGGGGCATGCCCCAAGAAGTTCAGCTCTTTTGCCTGTAAAAAAAACATACAATACCCCCCCAACATTACAACCCACCACCCACATACCCCTAATCTAACCCAAACCCCCCTTAAATAAACCTAACACTAAGCCCCTGAAGATCATCCTACCTTGTCTTCACCTCACCAGGTATCACCTATCCATCCTGGCTCCAAAATCTTCATCCAACCCAAGCGGGGGTTGGCGATCCATCATCCGGTGGCTGAAGAGGTCCAGAAGAGGCTCCAAAGTCTTCATCCTATCCGGGAAGAAGAGGCGATCCGGACCGGCAACCATCTTGATCCAAGCGGCATCTTCTATCTTCATCCGATGACGACCGGCTCCATCCTGAAGACCTCCACCGCGGACCCATCTTCTTCCGGCGACGTCCAACTGAAGAATGACGGTTCCTTTAAGGGACGTCATCCAAGATGGCGTCCCTCGAATTCCGATTGGCTGATAGGATTCTATCAGCCAATCGGAATTAAGGTAGGAATATTCTGATTGGCTGATGGAATCAGCCAATCAGAATCAAGTTCAATCCGATTGGCTGATCCAATCAGCCAATCAGATTGAGCTCGCATTCTATTGGCTGTTCCGATCAGCCAATAGAATGCAAGCTCAATCTGATTGGCTGATTGGATCAGCCAATCGGATTGAACTTGATTCTGATTGGCTGATTCCATCAGCCAATCAGAATATTCCTACCTTAATTCCGATTGGCTGATAGAATCCTATCAGCCAATCGGAATTCGAGGGACGCCATCTTGGATGACGTCCCTTAAAGGAACCGTCATTCTTCAGTTGGACGTCGCCGGAAGAAGATGGGTCCGCGGTGGAGGTCTTCAGGATGGAGCCGGTCGTCATCAGATGAAGATAGAAGATGCCGCTTGGATCAAGATGGTTGCCGGTCCGGATCGCCTCTTCTTCCCGGATAGGATGAAGACTTTGGACCCTCTTCTGGACTTCTTCAGTGGATGTCTAGCCCCCGCTTGGGTTGGATGAAGATATCGGAGCCAGGACGGATCGGTGATACCCGGTGAGGTGAAGACAAGGTAGGATGATCTTCAGGGGCTTAGTGTTAGGTTTATTTAAGGGGGGTTTGGGTTAGATTAGGGGTATGTGGGTGGTGGGTTGTAATGTTGGGGGGGGGGTATTGTATGTTTTTTTTACAGGCAAAAGAGCTGAACTTCTTGGGGCATGCCCCGCAAAGGGCCCTGTTCAGGGCTGGTAAGGTAAAAGAGCTTTTAACTTTAGTAATTTAGAATAGGGTAGGGCATTTTTTATTTTGGGGGGCTTTGTTGTTTTATTAGGGGGCTTAGAGTAGGTGTAATTAGTTTAAAATTGTTGTAATATTTTTCTTATGTTTGTAAATATTTTTTTATTTTTTGTAACTTAGTTCTTTTTTATTTTTTGTACTTTAGCTAGTTTATTTAATTGTATTTATTTGTAGGAATTGTATTTAATTAATTTATTGTTAGTGTAGTGTTAGGTTAATTGTAGGTAATTGTAGGTAGTTTATTTAATTAATTTATTGATAGTGTAGTGTTAGGTTTAATTGTAACTTAGGTTAGTATTTATTTTACAGGTAATTTTGTAATTATTTTAACTATTTTAGCTATTAAATAGTTCTTAACTATTTAATAGCTATTGTACCTGGTTAAAATAAATACAAAGTTGCCTGTAAAATAAATATTAATCCTAAAATAGCTATAATATAATTATAATTTATATTGTAGCTATATTAGGATTTATTCTACAGGTAAGTATTTATCTTTAAATAGGAATAATTTATTTAATAAGAGTTAATTAATTTCGTTAGGGGGGTGTTAGTGTTAGGGTTAGACTTAGCTTTAGGGGTTAATACATTTATTAGAGTAGCGGTGAGCTCCAGTCGGCAGATTAGGGGTTAATAATTGAAGTTAGGTGTCAGCGATGTTAGGGAGGGCAGATTAGGGGTTAATACTATTTATTATAGGGTTAGTGATGCGGATTAGGGGTTAATAACTTTATTATAGTAGCGCTCAGGTCCGCTTGGCAGATTAGGGGTTAATAAGTGTAGGCAGGTGGAGGCGACGTTGAGGGGGGCAGATTAGGGGTTAATAAATATAATATAGGGGTCAGCGGTGTTAGGGGCAGCAGATTAGGGGTACATAAGGATAACGTAGGTGGCGGCGCTTTGCGGTAGGCAGATTAGGGGTTAATAAGTGTAGGCAGATGGAGGTGACGTTGAGGGGGGCAGATTAGGGGTTAATAAATATAATACAGGGGTCGGCGGTGTTAGGGGGAGCAGATTAGGGGTACATAAGGATAACGTAGGTGGCGGTCTGCAGATTAGGGGTTAAAAAAATTTATTCGAGTGTCGGCGATGTGGGGGGACCTCGGTTTAGGGGTACATAGGTAGTTTATGGGTGTTAGTGTACTTTAGAGTACAGTAGTTAAGAGCTTTAGAAACCGGCGTTAGCCCAGAAAGCTCTTAACTACTGACTTTTTTCCTGCGGCTGGAGTTTTGTCGTTAGATGTCTAACGCTCACTTCAGAAACGACTCTAAATACCGGAGTTAGAAAAATCCCATTGAAAAGATAGGATACGCAATTGACGTAAGGGGATCTGCGGTATGGAAAAGTCGCGGCTGAAAAGTGAGCGTTAGACCCTATTTTGAGTGACTCCAAATACCGGCGGTAGCCTAAAACCAGCATTAGTAGCCTCTAACACTGGTTTTCACGGCTAACGCCAAACTCCAAATCTAGCCGTTAGTAAAGCACCCTTTTAGTGTTATGACCTGCTGCAAACTAAATACAGAGCCATGAACACTAGCTTCTGACAGTGTTCCTGAGGCATCTTAGCCCATTCCTCATGAGCAATAGTCTCCAGTTCAGTAATATTCTTGGGTTTGCATGCTGCAACTGCCTTCTTCAATTCCCACCAGAGATTTTCAATGGGGTTCGAGTCAGGTGACTGTGATGGCCACTGTAGAATCTTCCAGGACATCTTTTGCAACCAAGACTTGGTGGAGTTTGAGGTATGCTTGGGATCATTGTCCTGTTGGAAAGTTCAATGATGCCCAAGATTCAGCTTCCTCACAGATGACATGACGTTTTCTCCTAGGATTTCCTGAATCTTCAATTAATCCATCTTGCCTTCCACATGCTGCAGGTTGCTGCAGGTTTCCAGTGCCAGAGGATGTAAAGCAGCTCCAGAGTATCACTGAGCCACCACCAGGCATAGGGGCAGGGGGTGTCAATCATCCCGATCTTATCTGATTGAAGTGATTGCTGTCCGCCGCCTCAGAGGTGGCGGATGAGTTAAGGAGTAGCGGTCTTACGACCACTGCTTCTTAATTTATGCTTCCAGAGATCTGGAAACTACGGTGATAGATTGAAGCATCCACTGCTTGTTAAATCTACCCCATAGTGTTCTTTTCAGAGTATACTTTCAGTTTTGTTTCATCACTCCACAGAACACAATTCCAAAACTTCTGTGGCTTATTTATATGATTTTAAGCATATTGGAGCTGACTTTTCTTGTGCTTTTGGGTCAGTAGTGGTGTATGTCTTGGAGTTCTGGCATGGAACCCTTCTGAGTTTAGTATGCGCCTTACTGTGCAAACTGAATAATTTTGAGTGCCTGATGCCACCAAGTCTTGCTACAGGTCTTTTGCAGTCACTCAAGGGTTTTTCTCAACCTGCCTTCTCAGAAATCTGGTTGCCGCTGTTGCTAGCTTCCTTTTTCTACCCTGTCCAGATAGTTTAACCACTGTTCCTTTAACTTTGAGCTTGCGAACTATGCTTTAAACGATGTATCTAGGAACATGCAGTGAAAATTATGTTTAGCTTATGTGTGTAACAAACAACTCTCCTTCCTGAACATGCTGCCACATATATTATTTTGTCTGGGCACATTTTATGTATTATTATTATTTTTTCCCCCCTTCCCCATTTCTGTGCATGCTTATGTACAGTATATTTATAATTATATAGGTGACTCCAGCTGTGAGTTAATAAACAGGGCACCAAAAAGCCTAATAAACTTAAATGACAGATAAAAGGTTAATACTGTGCATGCAATAAACATTATCTGTGAATCTACCACGTGTATTAATGTGTGAGCATCATCAGTTTTCTATGATTGCTGGAATGCTTAGCTGATCAGCTATAAGGGAAAGGCTACGTGAATTCTTATATGTGGTAAAGCAGAAAGCTGTGTTACCCTGAAATATCAGAAACTGACATTAAAAAAATGTGCATTGAAAGTTCTTGACCTGTATCAGTCTATGTCTTTGGATATTGCTACAAGGAGCTACTTGTTCTAAAAACTCTCCTGAGATAACCTGTTTTCTTGTATAAAATACCTGAACATCTAGCTGTAAGCCACAAGCTAGATTTATTTCTACAACTGTTCTAGTTAAGATGACAGCTGAGTTTCAGAAGACCACAAGTAACTGAAACTTCAGCTGCTTAGTCACAAGATAAAATCTGCATATAATTTCCAATTTGCTGGACAAGTTGACAAGCTCTTGAACAACTTTTGAATTTTTAATGAACTTGACTTGTTCTGCTTTGTATTATAAGATGCTGCAAAAGAAAGAAGCCCACATAATACTTTACACATCATTATTTACAGGGGCAGCGTGTGCTAGAACACGTTCCTCATCAATAATGAGATATGATCTCTTGACTGCAATGAGAAACAGTCTACAGACAGCTGGAAAATATATAATAAAGGGACATTGTTCTGTTAACAATTCCTCCCAATTTTCAATTGTTCTAATTATTGGCATTTATCTATACAGAAACAGATAAGATAAGGAAGTTTGTGTGTATAGAAAGAAAGATAAGATAAGGATGTCTACCTTCCCATTTAAAGAGTGGCGGAGCCCACCGCCACTCTAATAAACTGATTAACCCCTAAACCGTCACTCCCGGACCCCGCCGCCACTATAATAAATATGTTAACCCCTAAGCTGCCGCTCCTGGACCCCGCCGCAACTATAATATATATGTTAACCCCTAAACCGCCGCTCCCGGACCCCACCACCACCTACATAATACCTATTAACCCCTATCCTGCCCCCCCTACACCGCCGCTACTATAATAAATTTATTAACCCCTATCCTGTCCCCCCTACACCGCCGCAACTATAATAAAATTATTAACCCCTAAACCTAAGTCTAACCCTAACCCTAACACCCCCCTAACTTAAATATTAATTAAATACATCTAAATATTATAACTCTTATTAACTAAATTAATCCTATTTAAAAATAAATACTTACCTGTAAAATAAACCCTAAAATAGCTACAATATAAATAATAATTATATTGTAGCTATCTTAGGATTTATTTTTATTTTACAGGCAAATTTCAATTTATTTTAACTAGGTACAATAGCTATTAAATTGTTAATAACTATTTAATAGCTACCTAGTTAAAATAAAGAGAAATTTACCTGTAAAATAAAAACTAACCTAAGTTACAATTACACCTAACACTACACTATCATTAAATAAATTTTTTCCATTTAAAACTAAATACTTACCTGTAAAATAAACCCTAAGATAGCTACAATGTAATTAATAATTACATTGTAGCTATTTTAGGATTTAGATTTATTTTACAGGTAACTTTGTATTTATTTTAGCTAGTTAGAATAGTTATTAAATAGTTATTAACTACCTAGCTAAAAGAAATACAAAATTACCTGTAAACCAAATCCTAACCTAAGTTACAATTAAACCTAACACTACACTATCATTAAATTAATTAAATAAATTACCTACAAATAACTTCAATTAAATACAATTAAATAAACTAACTAAAGTACAAAAAATAAAAAAAACTAAGTTATAAAAAATAAAAAGTTACAAACATTTAAAAAATATTACAACAATTTTAAGCTACTTACACCTAATCTAAGCTCCCTAATAAAATAACAAAGCCCCCCAAAATAAAAAAAATGCCCTACCCTATTCTAAATTACAAAAGTAAAAACAGCTCTATTACCTTACCAGCCCTTAAAAGGGCCTTTTGCGGGGCATGCCCCAAAGAATTCAGCTCTTTTGTCTTCTGTAAAAATAAAATACAACCCCCCCACACATTAAAACCCACCACCCACATACCCCTAATCTAACCCAAACCCCCCTTAAATAAACCTAACACTACCCCCCTGAAGATCATCCTACCTTTAGCCGTTTTCAGCCAGCCAACCACCAATGGAACAGAAGAAGACATCTGGAGCGGCAGAAGTCATCATCCAAGGGGCGCTGAAGAAGTCTTACATCCGATTGAAGTCATCATCCAAGGGGCGCTGAAGAAGTCTTCCACCGATTGAAGTCAACATCCAGGCGGCGCCTTCAATCTTCATCCATCCGGAGCGGAGCCATCTTCAGACGAGCCGACGTGGAGCCATCTTCTTCCATCGACGACTGAACGATGAATGACGGTTCCTTTAAGTGATGTCATCCAAGATGGCGTCCCTCGAATTCCGATTGGCTGATAGGATTCTATCAGCCAATCGGAATTAAGGTAGGAAAAATCTGATTGGCTGATTAAATCAGCCAATCAGATTGAAGTTCAATCGGATTGGCTGATCCAGTCAGCCAATCAGATTGAGCTCGCATTCTATTGGCTGTTCCGATCTGCCAATAGAATGCAAGCTCAATCTGATTGGCTGATTGGATCAGCCAATCCGATTGAACTTCAATCTGATTGGCTGATTTAATCAGCCAATCAGATTTTTCCTACCTTAATTCCGATTGGCTGATAGAATCCTATCAGCCAATCGGAATTCGAGGGACGCCATCTTGGATGACGTCACTTAAAGGAACCGTCATTCGTCGTTTAGTCATCGGTGGAAGAAGATGGCTCCACGTCGGCTCGTCTGAAGATGGCTCTGCTCCGCTCCGGATGGATGAAGATTGAAGACGCCGCCTGGATGTTGACTTCAATCGGATGGAAGACTTCTTCAGTGCCCCTTGGATGATGACTTCTGCCGCTCCGGATGTCTTCTTCTGTTCCATCAGTGGTCGGCTGGCTGAAGACTGCTAAAGGTAGGATGATCTTCAGGGGGGTAGTGTTAGGTTTATTTAAGGGGGTTTGGGTTAGATTAGGGGTATGTGGGTGGTGGGTTTTAATGTTGGGGGGTTTGTATTTTATTTTTACAGGCAAAAGAGCTGAATTCTTTGGGGCATGCCCCGCAAAAGGCCCTTTTAAGGGCTGGTAAGGTAATAGAGCTGTTAACTTTTTAATGTAGAATAGGGTAGGGCATTTTTTTATTTTGGGGGGCTTTGTTATTTTATTAGGGGGCTTAGATTAGGTGTAAGTAGCTTAAAATTGTTGTAATATTTTTTTAAATGTTTGTAACTTTTTTTTTTTTATTTTTGTAACTTATTTTTTTTATTTTTTTGTACTTTAGTTTATTTAATTGTATTTAATTGTAGTTATTTGTAGGTAATTTATTTAATTAATTTAATTATAGTGTAGTGTTAGGTTTAATTGTAACTTAGGTTAGGATTTATTTTACAGGTAATTTTGTATTTCTTTTAGCTAGGTAGTTATTAAATAGTTAATAACTATTTAATAACTATTCTAACTAGCTAAAATAAATACAAAGTTACCTGTAAAATAAATATAAATCCTAAAATAGCTACAATGTAATTATTAATTACATTGTAGCTATCTTAGGGTTTATTTTACAGGTAAGTATTTAGTTCTAAATAGGAATAATTTATTTAATGATAGTGTAGTGTTAGGTGTAATTGTAACTTAGGTTAGTTTTTATTTTACAGGTAAATTTCTCTTTATTTTAACTAGGTAGCTATTAAATAGTTATTAACAATTTAATAGCTATTGTACCTAGTTAAAATAAATTGAAATGTGCCTATAAAATAAAAATAAATCCTAAAATAGCTACAATATAATTAATTGTAGTTATTTGTAGGTAATTTATTTAATTAATTTAATTATAGTGTAGTGTTAGGTTTAATTGTAACTTAGGTTAGGATTTATTTTACAGGTAATTTTGTATTTCTTTTAGCTAGGTAGTTATTAAATAGTTAATAACTATTTAATAACTATTCTAACTAGCTAAAATAAATACAAAGTTACCTGTAAAATAAATATAAATCCTAAAATAGCTACAATGTAATTATTAATTACATTGTAGCTATCTTAGGGTTTATTTTACAGGTAAGTATTTAGTTCTAAATAGGAATAATTTATTTAATGATAGTGTAGTGTTAGGTGTAATTGTAACTTAGGTTAGTTTTTATTTTACAGGTAAATTTCTCTTTATTTTAACTAGGTAGCTATTAAATAGTTATTAACAATTTAATAGCTATTGTACCTAGTTAAAATAAATTGAAATGTGCCTATAAAATAAAAATAAATCCTAAAATAGCTACAATATAATTATTATTTATATTGTAGCTATCTTAGGGTTTATTTTAAAGGTAAGTATTTATTTTTAAATAGGATTAATTTAGTTAATAAGAGTTATAATATTTAGATGTATTTAATTAATATTTAAGTTAGGGGGAGTGTTAGGGTTAGACTTAGGTTTAGGGGTTAATAATTTTATTATAGTTGCGGCGGTGTAGGGGGGGCAGGATAGGGGTTAATAAATTTATTATAGGTGGCGACGGTGTAGGGGGGCAGATTAGGGTTTAATACGTTTAATATATGTGGCGGCGGGGTCCGGGAGCGGCAGTTTAGGGGTTAAACAATTTATTTAGTTGCGACGGGGTACGGGATCGGCAGGATAGGGGTTAATAAATTTATTATAGGTGGCGGCGGTATAGGGGGGCAGGATAGGGGTTAATAGGTATTATGTAGGTGGCGGCGGGGTCCAGGAGCGGCGGTTTAGGGGTTAATCAGTTTATTAGAGTGGCGGTTGGCTCCGGGAGCGGCGGTTTAGGGTTAATACATTGATAAGAGTTGCTGCGGGGTCTAGGAGCGGCGGTTTAGGGGTTAATAACTTTATTTAGTTGCGGAGGGCTCCAGGGGTGCCGGTATAGGGGGTAGAACAGTATAGTTAGTGTGGGTGCTTAGTGACAGCTTGTCAATAAAGCTGTAAAAAAGCCGAAGAGCAGCGAGATCGGATGAGTGATAACTATCACAGTCCGCTGCTCATCGCCCCGTACTTGGTGCGCGGCTTTTTGACAGCCTTATTGATAACTTTGGAGAGCATATTCAGGTCCGTGGCGGCGATGTGAGGCGAGCTTAGGCGGGCGTATTGGGGCCGGCGATGGCAGGTAAGTAGACATGTTGATAACTAGAGGCCTGTATCTCTAAGTATTAGTTCTGAGAAATACTAGTTAATGGGCAATATAAATTAATACGTTAGTATAGGTTTTTAAATACACAGATAAATATAAAATGTTGCTGTGATACAAGTGGAGACAGTTTGTATTTTAAATGACAGTTATTTAATTATTTCTGTTTTAAAAATTGTTTATGTGGAATCATTTTAATTGAATCCAAATATCTAAAATTGTCAAAAATTGTTGCAGTTTAATAGATATGTTACAGTTAAAGTGCAGAAACAGTTAATGTGCACATTACTTAGCTAATCTGCAGATTAACTGATTTGCTCAGTTAAAGTGCAGAATCTGCACTTTACCTAGGTAATGTGCACATTAACTGCTTCCGTGTAGTTAAAGTTGGAAAAGTTTGTTTCTCTAATGTAAACTGTTTATTGAAAAAGAAGCCAAAGAATGTTCCGATTTCGGCCGAGGGCAGAAACGTTCCAGAGTGCTCTGTTCTAATCACCTAGGTAATGTGCACATTAACGGCTTCTGTGTAGTTAAAGTTTTAAAAGTTTGTTTCTCTCATGTAAACTGTTTATTGAAAAAAAGCCGAAGAATGTTCCGATTTCGGCCGAGGGCAGATACGCTCCAGAGTGCTCTGTTCTAATCAGAGCCTCGGGCGCCGCAACTGCCTCTGGGAACCTTACCATGGGTCCCAGCCCACACGTCTTGAAATTCTCTGTCTGGGAAATTATCTATCATATCTATCTATTTATTATTGATTTGATCGATAGATTGATAGATAGATAGATAGATAGATAATTTCCCAGACAGAAAATTTCAAGACGTGCGGTCTGGGACTCATGGTAAGGTTCCCAGAGGCAGTTGCGGCGCCCGAGGCTCTGATTAGAACAGAGCACTCTGGAGCGTATCTGCCTGCCCTCGGCCGAAATCGGAACATTCTTCTAAAAAGCTAAAGTGCTTGAAAGTGTATTATTTGTTTTTCAACTGTATTATCACAGATACATTACAGCTAGAATGGCAGATATTTCACATTCTCAGTACGATGTTCTTACATTTATTTGTGCTCATTGCATAATTCCACAATGGGTTGCAGGGAAGTCGATTCTGTAACAATTCAAAATGCAGAATGGGAAATATACAATGCTTAGAAGTGTAGAGGCCAAGATGCTAATAAATGAAAAAACAGAATGAGAGCAGTTGTTATACCCTTGGGAAAACTACTATAAACTTGTTAAGAAGTTGAAGTGTGTCTGGGCAATGAATGATGCATAAAGTGCGCCGCACTGCCCTTTAAGATTATGTTTTTACCTCCATTTTCAGAAGAAAGTGCCCCAGGATCTCTAAAAAAAAAAGTGATATGAACTGATTATCATAGGAAAAACCATGGGACTCCCTTTAGTTTATATATATGTTACCGCTAAAGTGCATTTTTGCACTTTAACTAGTGCCTAGTAGGTAATTTGCAGATTACCTAGGTAATTTGAGAAATGAAACAATTTTTCTGCACTTTAACTGATCACCCTAGTTAATCTGCAGATTAGCTAGGTAATGTGCACATTAACTGATTTCTGCACTTTAACTGTAACAGATACATTTCCTTACTTGTCTACAACATAGTGAGTTTAAATTAATGTATAATTTATAATCATTATAATCATATACCTTTTCCTATTGACACTAGTTTAAGATATTTACAGAATGGGACAGTTTTAAAAGAACACTCAAGTCAAAATTTTACTTTCATGATGCAGATAGAGCAGCAATTTTAAACAACTTTACAATTTACTTCCATTAAAAAAAGTGCAGTCTTTTTAAATTTAAACTTTTTGAGTCACCAGCTCCTACTGAGCATGTGCAAGAATTCACAGAATAAGCATATATGCATTTGTGATTGGCTGATGGCTGTCACATGGTACGTGTATACATTTGTGATTGGCTGATGGCTGTCACATGGTACAGGGGGAGTGGAAATAGACATAACTTTTAAAAATTTCAGAAAAAAAATATCTACTACTCATTTAAAGTTGACTGGTCCTTTAAGCAGCTAGAAATAAGTCTTGCTCTTGAAGATGAGAAAAGATAGTGTTCAGCACCATCCACACAAACTCTTGAGAGTGACTTCACTAGGCATTTAGAGCAAACCAACATAGTGACAATTTCATAATTTTTCTAAATATTTAAATTAAGTCCTAAGTTAATAACACAACCAATTGCAAACAGTCCCTAAAAGATTAAGAATACAAAACCATTTAGTTTATATGGGACGGTGTCTGCAACCCTCTGTCCCCCTGAGGTGGTGAGTTTACTGAATAAAGCTTATATTGTATATACCTTTGGCAATATCTGTACAACATTTTGCCACTTATGATTGTGTAATAGCAGAAAGGAGAGTTCATTTAGCTATATTGTTAGTTTGTTAAATGCAATCAATATATTATCAAAAAAAATTCCTAGTAGGATTTTTTTGTTGTTGCTCCTGAGCCTACCTAAAGTAGGTATGGTATTGAAAAAAGGATGACAAGAGAATGAAGCAAATTGGATAATAGAAGTAAATTTTAAAGTTGTTTAAAATTACATGCTCTATCTGAATCATGAAAGAATATTTTTAGGTTTTACACCATCTTAACTAAACCTAAAGGCTAAATACCATATGAGAACAATCAAAACTTAATGCATCGAGAATATAGAATAAAGGTACCGATTGAGTGGTCATATGACCTTGAGTATATGCTAAAATGACATGCTGTCTAACACTTATTGCCTATTGCCTTTGGAGCATGCAATAAAAGGCCTAGTTTTGTTTAAGACTCTAACATGTTCAATGTTAGCGAATAAAAAGGTATGATTTTATATTCATGAATCTCTTCCAGACTACTGTTATTCAGTACACGGAAGTTAACTTTAATTTATGTCTGGCAACGGCCTTGGAAACCAGTAGTTTTGGGCTTCCCCGTGGCTTGATCTTAATTGCTTGAAAGGTATTCAGATTTTTTTATTTTATTTTGTATAAAACCGTAGTTTAAATTATGTAAATTGCATTAGGAAAAAGCAAGACTAAGTTCTACAAGGCAATAAGATATTCATCTTTGTTCTAAGCTTTGTAATTTATATGAAATTGGAGAATGAAATAAAGCACTTTGGTTCTTAAACAGTACACTTTTCCCTTTCCTGTAAAGGTTTTACTAACATTTTTTGCTGTTTTTCTTTCTTTTTTTTTTATCATATTTTGACTAATCAAATATTTTTTTACTCAAAAAGTCAATTAAAATATAATTTTGGTAATTTATAACAAATAGGGTAATATCAGTAAGCAAGTAAAATATTGGAAAGCATTTCTGTTATCAGAAAAATGAGTGTAGGAATTAGGTAAAAGGGCCATTATAGTGTTAAAGTCACATGCTCTAATCTGTAAGATTTTAACACTAGTGATGCTGCTATGCTATGTGATTAACCCCAGCAAAAGGGTTAAACATATGGGACCAGCAAAACACTCTAAGTCCCAAGCAAAGACTGCCTCTGATCCAACTAGAGCAGCCGATTAGAACAGGGTCAGTTTTCGCTTGGGACCAACAGTGCTCTACGTGTTCTGAGCAGGATTTTAAAGGGACAGTATACTGTATAAATGATTTTTTCCCTTAAAGTGTTTACAGTTACTTTACCAACTGTATAAAATGTATAAGAATTTGCTTTTTAAGGTTTAGTAGTGTATATGAAATAGCTGATCTTGTGTTTTGAAGCCACTACCTAATAAAATGGGTTAAGCTTGTAGGTATAATCAGATCTCATTACTTTATCACCTTGTGTACATATACCTGCTTCTTTATCTTATATCTGTCCATAAACCAAAGATCAATACTTGGAGAGAACAATGGAAAATTAACATTTTATATCATTATCTCTTCTATACCCCACTGGGAATGTAATTTCTTCTGCTGGCTGTGTTTACACAACTTATCTATAGCTTGGACCTAAGGCCAGAAACTTTCAGAATAGGTGGGAATACCACAGGCTAAATATACTATTTCAAATGCCAATATAAAGGTAAATGAAATACTTGTAAAGAATTTAATACACTCCAACAGGTAAAGTGGATAATTTGGAGCAAATTAAAGGGAAGAACATTTTTGAGTAAACTGTGCCTTTAACTATTTCATTAACAGCATTGTGGGGTTAAATACATAGTATTACAGTGTCACTAGTGTTAAAATGATGGATTAGAGCATGTACGTTTAACACTAAAATGGCCAAAATTGTTCTCCTTTATTTTTTGAGACAATATTTTGCAATATAGCAATTTAGCAATTTATACTCAGCTATAGGACTACATTAAAAACAGCAGAAAAATGGGGGTATGGAGTCAACTGCTGAAGCGTCCGGATGTGTTCTTCTGAAGATCCTGGCTCCACAAACTAATAACAGGGGTTTACTAATAAATATAAGCTTTGATTTCAGCTGACAAATCCAGAGCCTTGGGGAGACGGAGAGATTTCACTGAGACCGTGCTTCCAGCCTATGCTCTTCAGTGGAACCATGTGGTGAATGGCCTCACAGACCTAAAGACTGCATATATTATCATATTGTTTGAGGGATGTTATGGTCTTTATTGAAATTATTCTATCACAGCTCATATGCAACGAGATCTGGAAGACGATAACTACATAAATAACCTTGCAGGACTCACCATTTTTGGATCGATCAAGACACCTTTTGGCAAGTAGGCCATTACAATCATTATATCTGTGAGCCACATAATCCAAGGGCTAACCAGGTAAGAAGCAGCGAGAAGTTCTGCATTACTTTACAACCATACTATATAGATATCTTAACCTCCTCTCAAAAGTGTGCTATACGTAGTAATGGGATACTTTATCACAGCGGTGCAGCTCATGTTGGCAGAGTTGGATCGGGCGATCGATAACAAACTTGAAAATCTTCTAAAGATCATTAGGCCTGTAACTGTGCAGCACGATCCAACAGCAGAAGATCCCTTTGAGTTATGTAAACCAAGTATGTGAAGTGAATTGGGTTGATAGCCCCTTACTTAATTCCTCTCAGGAGGCAGACCTACCTAGCTCCCTGCTATTTCTTACTTTGGGGGATGCGGCTGATCCCCTGGAGTGGGATACATGTAGAATGTTTGGAAAATGTGCAGACCAGCACACCTGGAAGGTACCAAAGGAGAAACTCCTCAATAGCGCAGCAGGACCCTCACAAAAGCAAACTAAGCTTTTACACAACACATTCTCAAAACAGGTTGTGATGAGCCGACAGACAGCAGTTACATACCAGAACTTATCCACGAAACAGCACTTTGCTCTTCTCCATCAATGTTTTCCCTGCCTGTCATCTTAGAATGGGTGTTTGTTAACCCTCATAAAATAAAAGGTTTGAGGACAGCAAACTATTCTTATTTTATAGCTTGCTGAACTCTAGCTGATTGTTTTTTGGAAGATAGTTCTTAAGAGTGATTATCATATTTCTTTTACTTTGTGTAACTGTAATTCATATGTAAGTTAACAAGGGATGAGACAACTATAGAGCATGTATTTCATATATAAGTTCTTTTAGGTTTTTCCATTGCACACTTTACAACCCCTAAAATTAACATGATATTTTCCATCTATTAGTGATGGCCATTGGGTCTGATTCCAGTATATTTAGAAGGGGTTACACAATGCTAGATCCTCTAGTTTTTGCTGAAAACTCAGCCTTCAGGTTATTCAGTTGTCACTGAGTATTTGTTGACTCTAAAGAGCCTCACTTTACTTACCCATATCTAGGTTAATATCCCTGCATAGCAGTATTCTATAGTACACACTCACTAGTCTGCATATGCCAATAGACCTGCACGGCTTGAGATAGTATTATATTAACTCTGTGTATTTTACTTCAGTTTGCATACTACCTCAGACAGTTTACCTCCCTATAATAAAGTCCAGTTGCTACACTAAAATCCAAGGTCTTTAGATTTAAAATGCAATTTCTACTTATCAAAAAGCAGTTATACATGTTTTCTTTAAAATAGCCTAAATTACGTGTAACAAGGTCTACAAGTGACCTATTTTCTTGCTTTGTAGCCTACGCTATACTACATACATTTTACAAAGGTCCCATATTAAAAGATAAAACATCGGTGGCAATGATATGTACGATAATGCAACTAATTATTTTGTATCCGCTAAGATATTAGTCCAGTTACTCCCCTTTTCATTCTTCCTTGGTTTTTGATAGACCTTTTAATCTTGGATTCATTTAGTTATTGGCTGCATATTACAACCATATGTTTGGAGTATAAAGTGTCTTCATTACAAGAACATATACGTCTCCATCTTCTGTCTATTGCCAAACTGCATGTTCACATATAGGTCACTATATTTATCTGTTCTATGATACAAGAGTGGCCTCTACAACTGCTAAACTCCTTCTCTAAAGTTTTTTTATGTGACAGGGTCCAAAAGTGGCCCTTATCAGTTATTGGGAGATTTATATTTTCAGTAGAGGTTTTAATTTTTTAGGTTACAGTTGAATGTTGTTGTAAGATGTCTCTGTCATTATGTTTAATGGGACCCTTAAGTCTTGTCAGAGATATTATGTGCTGACCTAAATTATATGTTATGTAACTGCTTATAAACCTCAATAAAATAAAAAATTTGAGAAAAATAAACAGAGGAAAAAAGTCTCATACCCATAGTTTTTTTTTATTCCAGACAAATTACAATGGCACAGAACAGGTGAACTTCGCTTTCCCCAGTAAAAACATTATCAGCTAAGGAAACCATAGGTGAAGAACAAAAGGACTAGGCATGGTTCCCAGATGACAATATATGACGGAAGGAAGCAAGTTGCTGCAGACTGCAACTCTGCAACAGAGAAATTCAGAAACAGGTTTGGCTGGGTAAGAGCAGTATTCTGGACTCTTAGTCCTAGTGATGACCTTTGAAGAGACCTCAGAATTGCTGTACATGGAGAGTTGGGTCCATTGCTGCCCACTTGTAATGACATACAACACATACCTGTGTTCCAGTTTTCTTTGCTGCAGTTTTCTCACAAACCACTAGATTTGGAGTTTTGTCGGTAACGACCCGAAAAACTAACGCCGGCTTTTTTCTGGCCGCACCATAAAAATAACTCTGGTATTGAGAGTCCACATAAAGGCTGCGTTAGGCTCCAAAAAAGGAGCGTAGAGCATTTTTAACACAGCTTCAACTCTCGATACCAGAGTTGCTTACGGACGCGGCCAGCCTCAAAAACGTGCTCGTGCACGATTCCCCCATAGGAAACAATGGGGCTGTTTGAGCTGAAAAAAAACCTAACACCTGCAAAAAAGCCGCGTTCAGCTCCTAACGCAGCCCCATTGTTTGCTATGCGGTAACCCTTCCTACGTCTGCACTTAACACTCTAACATGTACCCCGAGTCTAAACACCCCTAACCTTACACTTATTAACCCCTATATCAGCCAATCAGATTGAGCTTGCATTCTATTGGCTGATCGGAACAGCCAATAGAATGCGAGCTCAATCTGATTGGCTGATCGGATCAGCCAATCGGATTGAACTTGATTCTGATTGGCTGATTCCATCAGCCAATCAGAATATTCCTACCTTAATTCCGATTGGCTGATAGAATCCTATCAGCCAATCGGAATTCGAGGGACGCCATCTTGGATGACGTCATTTAAAGGAACCGTCATTCGTCGTTCAGTCGTCGGCCAGGATGGATGTTCCGCGGTGGAGGTCTTCAGGATGCTGCCGCTTCGCTCCGGATGGATGCCGCTTGGATGAAGACTTCAATCGGATGGAAGACCTCTTCTGCCCCGCTTGGATGAAGACTTCAGCCGGATCATGGACCTCTTCAGCCCCCCGCTTGGGCTTGGATCAGGACATCGGAGGAGCTCTTCTGGACCGATCGGTGAACCTGGTATGGTGAAGACAAGGTAGGATGATCTTCAGGGGCTTAGTGTTAGGTTTATTTAAGGGGGGTTTGGGTTAGATTAGGGGTATGTGGGTGGTGGGTTGTAATGTTGGGGGGGGGGTATTGTATGTTTTTTTTTACAGGCAAGAGAGCTGTATTTCTTGGGGCATGCCCCGCAAAGGGCCCTGTTCAGGGCTGGTAAGGTAAAAGAGCTTTGAACTTTAGTAATTTAGAATAGGGTAGGGCATTTTTTTATTTTGGGGGGCTTTGTTATTTTATTAGGGGGCTTAGAGTAGGTGTAATTAGTTTAAAATTGTTGTGATATTTTTCTTATGTTTGTAAATATTTTTTTATTTTTTGTAACTTAGTTCTTTTTTATTTTTTGTACTTTAGCTAGTTTATTTAATTGTATTTATTTGTAGCAATTGTATTTAATTAATTTATTGATAGTGTAGTGTTAGGTTAATTGTAGGTAATTGTAGGTAGTTTATTTAATTAATTTATTGATAGTCTAGTGTTAGGTTTATTTGTAACTTAGGTTAGGATTTATTTTACAGGTAAATTTGTAATTATTTTAACTATTTTAGCTATTAAATAGTTCTTAACTATTTAATAGCTATTGTACCTGGTTAAAATAAATACAAAGTTACCTGTAAAATAAATATAAATCCTAAAATAGCTATAATATAATTATAATTTATATTGTAGCTATATTAGGGTTTATTTTACAGGTAAGTATTTAGCTTTAAATAGGAATAATTTATTTAATAAGAGTTAATTAATTTCGTTAGATTTAAATTATATTTAACTTAGGGGGGTGTTAGTATTAGGGTTAGACTTAGCTTTAGGGGTTAATACATTTATTAGAATAGCGGCGAGATTCGGTCGGCAGATTAGGGGTTAATAATTGAAGTTAGGTGTCGGCGATGTTAGGGAGGGCAGATTAGGGGTTAATACTATTTATGATAGGGTTAGTGAGGCGGATTAGGGGTTAATAACTTTATTATAGTAGCGCTCAGGTCCGATCGGCAGATTAGGGGTTAATAAGTGTAGGCAGGTGGAGGCGACGTTGAGGGGGGCAGATTAGGGGTTAATAAATATAATATAGGGGTCGGCGGTGTTAGGGGCAGCAGATTAGGGGTACATAAGTATAACGTAGGTGGCGGTCGGCAGATTAGGGGTTAAAAAATTTTTTTAGAGTGTCGGCGATGTGGGGGGACCTCGGTTTAGGGGTACATAGGTAGTTTATGGGTGTTAGTGTACTTTAGAGCACAGTAGTTAAGAGCTTTATAAACCAGCGTTAGCCCAGAAAGCTCTTAACTACTGACTTTTTTCCTGCGGCTGGAGTTTTGTCGTTAGATGTCTAACGCTCACTTCAGAAACGACTCTAAATACCGGAGTTAGAAAAATCCCATTGAAAAGATAGGATACGCAATTTACGTAAGGGTATCTGCGGTATGGAAAAGTCGCGGCTGAAAAGTGAGCGTTAGACCCTATTTTGAGTGACTACAAATACCGGCGGTAGCCTAAAACCAGCGTTAGGAGCCTCTAACGCTGGTTTTCACGGCTACCGCCAAACTCTAAATCTAGGCCATATTATTTTATTTTTATTGACATATGTTGGCAATTCTACATTGCAAAACTTTGTAATGCAATTTCAAAAGCATTTAAAACTGTTAACTTATTTTTCAGGGTTTTGCAAATTGAGAGCAGACCAGGATAAACCCTGAACAAGCCTAGTCTATGATAAGCAATCATTGTGCACCATGGATCTGGGTCAAGTAAAATACAGAGGGCTAGATTACAAGTGTTACGGTAAGGATATCACAATTTTGCTTGACCGCGCTACCATTAACCCATAACTTTAATATTACGGAGTAGATTTATCAAGCAGCAGATGCTGCAATCTACCCCCATAGTTTCAGGTTCCCCTCTGAGGTGGCGGACAGCAATCATCCCAATCGGATACGATTGACACCGATTGGCCACGAATGTGCATTATAAATCGGCCCCTACAAGTCAATGGTAAAGCTTATTTTTTATTTTTTTTTTATTTTAAAGAAGTTTTTATTTTGAAAAAATAACAGATTTTACAAAACGTAGATAAGAATATTTCCATAGCGTAACAATGAGGTACAGCAGTAAAAGTGCTTTTGGATTAAAGGTCCATACATCATACATAAAAGTGCAACAAGTTCAGTACATAGGTTTAGTGCAGAGGCCTGTATGACCTATGCTTCTATATTACAGTCTCTGGGAATGGTAAAGCTTATTAACCAGAAAAGGGTTAGCGCACCTCACTTTGCTCGAGTGCTGCCTATATTGCTTGCATGCTAAGTTGAAAATTAAAGTTTGAACTTCAACGAAAGCTAAAACTCTGCTACAATATTTAGTGCAACTTCAGACTGTAAACTGAAAGGATTAAAATTTTTTTTGCTCAAAACACATCAAAAACGCATTAAGATAAAGTATTACACACACACTATATATATATATATATATATATATATATATATATATATATATATATATATGTACAGTGTATACTGTATATATATATATATATATATATATATACATACACACACACACTTTTTAATAATATGATATCATTTTAATACGTTTTAAAAGGGTTAAAAAGGGATGTGGTATATTGCAAAGTGTTTGACTGGAAATGGTTCTAATGTGTGTGTATATGTGTGTATATATATATATTGTGACAGAACCCACGGCATAGTATTGGAAGGTGTCTATATTCCCCCAAAAGTTCTGCAGTGCAGGGTATGGTCTGACAACCCCAGGGAGAATAGTTGTGTTTGTTTACCACATAAAGAAAATATGTGATTTATTTCTGGGTCCCTGGGGTGGAGCATTTGGAGAGTAGGGCGGGCCAGTGCTCCACCCCGCAGTTTGCAGGCAGCACATCATGTGAGAGAGTCCAGTCCAAGAATTCCGTCTGACCCAGCTAGCTACTCACCTGCATGTGGTAATTGACAGCAGGTGCTAATAAAAAGCCCCAGTCAGAGATTCAGATTCAGAATGCCAGCAGTAAGGGAAACTGCAACACTTTCCTGAGAGGAATGATCTCTAAAGGAAGAACAAAGTTTGAAAGGTCTGTGCATTTTGCTTTTGTGAAAAGCTATTTAGTACAGTCAGTTGTACTTGTTAGTAAGCGCTCAGTGGAGCTACAATTTTGTGTGGTCTTTCCAGCTTTGAAGACTGTGTGATTGCAAGATCCCAGGTCACATATGATGGAGGCAGCTGGCGAACACACTGATAGTCTGTTAAGGAAACAATACCACACTTAAAAATGGAGGAAGTTGTAAAGGCTTTACTACAGGCTACGGCCACACAGCAGCAAGCTACTGCCACCCAGCAAGAAAATATTGCATTACTACAACAACTGGTATTAACACAAAGAGAGGAATAGCAGAATATCACATGTGCCATACAGCAGGAGATCCAAGACCTATCTGAGAGACTGGGCAGGTGCACTGCAGAAATAACACGTAGTTCTAAGACTCTGAGAGTGAGTAACTATTTGCAAAAGATGGTGGCTACAGATGATGTGGAGGCTTATCTGATGGCTTTTGAAAGGACATCCGAAAGAGAAGGGTGGCCTGCGTCTGAATGGGCAAGACTCCTTGTGCCATTTATGAGTGAAGAACCTCAGAAGGCATACTATGATTTGGAGCCTGAGCAGGCCAGTGATTACAAAAAGCTAAAAGCAGAAATCTTGGCCCGTCTGGGAGTAATGACAGCAGTGAGGGCCCAGCGATTTCACTCCTGGACTTATTATCAAGACAAAGCCGTGACTTGATACATCTTGCCAGGAAATGGCTACAGCCAGAGGTCAACTCAGCTAGTCACATTGTGGAACAACTTGTGATGGACCGGTTCCTGCAAGGATTACCTGTTTCCCTACGGCGGTGGGTCAGCCAGAGTGAACCTAAAACTGCTGATGGTTTAGTTGCCCTGGTAGAACGCTATTTGGCTGCAGGAGAGTTTCTACAAATCCCCAACCAAGAAAGACCTAGTACCCGAAGACCCAGTAAATTGGGTTGACTGTTCCAGGGAAAAGGGGGTCTCGGGAGGAGCAGATGGTCATTACAGCAAGGGGCAAGAGTTTTGTGAGGCAGGAAGAGTCCACAATAGCCTCAAAGATGTTGTCTAATGCTAATATTAAATATTTTCAATGTTAAGAGTATGGAAATTTTGCAAAGGACTGACCTGAGAATGATCTTGCTATGGAATGTAATGTTGACAATATGAGGGACAATTATTCATTGTACTCTCGTTCGGTATATGCAGTTACCAAAAATGATTGTCTAAATGGCCACCCTTGGTGCACTGTTAGGGTGGAAGGAAATAAAATTAAAGCTTTGCTGGACTCTGGTAGCATGGTTATGCTCATAGAAGTGTCCGCTGAGAAATAATCCTATTGATAATTACCAGAACCGATAAATTGCCTGGTGTCCATGGAGACAAACACAAGTATCCAACTGCTGAAGTACTTATTTAGACACAAAATGGCCCTATAAATCATAGAGTTGGTTTAGTATATAAATTAGTCCATGAAATGATAATAGGCAGAGATTTTCCCCATTTTTTGAATCTATGGGATGCTGCTGAGAAAAATTCACTGGATTCAGTAGAACAAATGAACACATTTATAATATAAAAGAAAAATTACTTAAACATAGTGTACCCAGGCACTTTTCAGAGTGCCATGGGAGTAGTCCTAGTTCTTTAAGAATACAAGTTATAGATTGGGTACCCCCATCTAAACCCAATAGGCTACTTGAATTAAGGAAGCTTGAAACAAAATGGATATACAAATTAAAAACACTCCAACCATTAGGTATGAATATAGATATCGATGTAGCAGCCTTCATGTAAATAAATAGTATGTAGAAATTGTTTTGTTTATAAATTATTTATCTGAACTTCTTTCCATAATTTAAATAAACAATCTTAATAACAATTATAGGTCATATTTATAAAATAAAAGTATATATCATATCTATTTTTTAAAATCAATTTTAAAAATTAATTTTGAGGTCTAAAGCATTAAGTTAATAGGTACTGTAAAAAAGAAACATTTTAATCCACATTTGTCCTACAACAAATAGTATAAAGCACATATTTATTTCAACAATTTAATGACTGGCATCAATTTTTAGTTAAGGAAAGCAGTGCTCAATATGACCATTTAGATTTAGGAGAGTGAGCTAGCCCAGAGTATAATTATCACATACTCATTTAAAGCAATAGAAACCACAACAATTCAATAGGTCTTAAGAAAAGTTGCCCACGGCGATAAAACCAAAAGTTTCCGAATATCGAGAAGATCGAAATATTATCACTTCAAACAATTGTTTTAAAAATATTTTTTATCTTTGTATTTATATATGGTTATTTATATTGTAATTTTTATTGTCCTTTATCAATTGAAGTATGTTTTGTCGTTTTATATTATATATGCATCAGCGTCCATATGTTTGTAATGATATGAGAACTATGGAGCAATCCAATAGGAGCTCACACACACACCCTAGAGCTCCAATTGGTCTGCTTTTGTTTAAATAGAAAGAGCGCCTGTTACATTGTATCCGTTATAGATCCTCTTGAAGAAGCCCGGCCGCTGACCGGGGGAAACGCGTCAGGAAACACAGACTGACAACATAGTCGGATGCGTTAAGGGTACTGTTCCCTAACTCTCATACAAGCCACGGACTTTACTGACAAGGTATCCGGATTAACCTGTCAGTCACTTCTGGTATAGCGGTGTACGGCAATTACAACGAGCCGACAGTGAGAGGAGTATAAACTGAACTACCCACGCTCCTTCTATTTTGCAGCTTTTAAACTTGTATCTAGTAAGTGCATAAATTGTATGTGTGTCATATTTTGCTATTAAACGCCTTCACTTGAGTCTCGCCCCTCTGCGCCTTTTTCTTTTTATCTCTACATGTTCCTTCATTCGTAGCCCTGGTTTGGAAATACCGGGCTGAATACAAGGCAGCAGTACCTGGGCGTTTTTGACTCTCCCTGGGATTAAAGGGACCACATATTACAACCACCGAAATAATTATCTGGACACATCCACAGTGAATCCACAGGACTGTATATTGGATTCATTATTAACCTGTGGACTATCACTATAAGGTACTTTGTATCAATTGTCAGTTTACAGACATTATAATAATTGTTTCATCTCAATTACCCACTTGTGAAATAAGTTGGAATATTCACTTTCTAAAGGTCTATTAATTTTTACCATTGTATTATTATTTAACATCTGTTCAGTGTTCAGTGTATAGCGCATTTTTATCACCTCTGATTTTTTCATATATTGCATATCTCTTTTTTTCTTAAAATTGCTGCTCTTACAGTTGAACCCATGTCAGAACCTGTATTAGAAAATGACACTATGCCAGTAACTTTGTCTAATATCATAATGAAAGAATTTGGTCATAATCCCCATAGGGTCAAAAGAACTAGAAACTTAAATCTATTGGACACTGATATAGAGGGTGTCAGCATGCCTGATATTGATCCGGAGGATCTATTTAAATCTCTTGAAAAACTTTTATATCAGGATGCTAAAGATTGGCAGGACTTAATCCTCCTGGAAAACTACTTGACTCATAAAGTGGTCCCAAGAGGGTTAAGAATATTAAAGCAACCTGCATTTGATCTGGATGAGATAGAGTTAATTACTGAATGGGAAACAGCATCACAGGAATGCTCTAATAAATATATAAAGATCCTTATCAAATACAGGGAATCACGATTAAATAAAATAAAAACTGAATTAGATGAAATAGTGACTAAAATCCAGCCATATAAAAATATAGAAAAATGGATCAATCGTAACAAAAGCATACAATTTAGAGTTAGCCAGTTAGATAGGGAATTACAACAAACTAAACAAAAGAAACTTAGAAGAGACCTTGAAGATTACAAAGAAAATAGAGCATATTCCTATAAAAAATCAAATAAAGATTCTATATTTCCCGCAAATAATTCAGATAATAAGAAAGCAAATAATGATTTTAGGAATAACGAATCAGGTAACAACTACAGACATGACAATCAAAGAAGAGACAAGCAAGGACAATATCTCAATAAGGATAATAGACCCTATCACTATCAGAATAATAATTCTGTTCAATATCAGAACAATCAATCACCAATGGTTCATCATAAACCAGGGGGTTATCAGAGAATGCCATACCATAATACAAGCACCCATGAAAACTATCGGATTACACACACTGACCATAATAGTCATGGAAAGACTCATTACAGTAATCATAGTGCACATGCAAATACAAACAATTATTCTACATACCCTGACCATACCAGTCATCATAGAAATCCAAATCAACATGTAGAATGGAGAAGGAGGAACAGTTATAGGGATAAGGAATTTACAAATCCCCATAATAATTATATTAGTACCAAAAATAGTTATGAACCACTGGCCTCACACAAAAATCAATATACTACACCCACTTGGGAAAATAAAGGCGCTAGGCCAAAAGAGATTTCAGAGAATAATTTTTTAGGGGTAGGGACAAACAGAAACCAAGAACCACCAGAATTTCAACAGGACAGGACAAAGCAAAGGAAAAGGTCCTTAGAAAGAGAACAAGAGGAAATAGAGCAGGAAAACAGTTACAGACAAACAGGAAGAATAAGGAAAGAGTAAATCAAACTAAAAAAGATATTTTTAATCTAGCTAATATTGAATTAGATCAAAATGACCTCAAACTTCTTCAGAAGGGTCTAAACTTTGCACCAAAATCCAAACCAAATAAATTTGAGATGTATGTGGATTTACATAAGTATGTCAGAAAGCTAACGCTCAAAAGATATTACCTTAAAAATCCCCTGAACAGAGACATACCTAATAATCGCCACATAGAATCAGGAGATCTAGGAACTTTAAATATTTTAAAAGACTTAGAAATTATGGGTAATCAAATTGTAACTGATCCTCCTTATACCCCTGCAAATTTAATAGATGCAAACATAGATGATCCTCTAGATGAATATATTGATGCACTAGATCTGTCCCAACATGAGACTGAACCTGAAATATATCACTCTAATTTTAAAGCCAAATCAACCTTTAATCCAGTAGGATCCCAAGGGGAACAATTATCTATGTTCACCAAGTTAGTTCAACAAGATATAGAGGAACAATTTACTAAAGAGACAACTTTTTTTAATAAATACAATGACAACTTGACAATACAAGAAAGAAAATCTTTAAAAAAATTAACTGATAATGATGAGATAATAATACGCCCCGCCGACAAGGGCGGGGGTATTGTTATTCAGAAAAGAGAAGCTTATATACAGGAAGCATATAACTTGTTAAATGATGTAGAAACATATAAGACTCTCCCCAGTGACCCTACAGAAATGTATAACAAAGAATTGAATAAAATGTTAAACAAAGCAAAATCAGATGGCATACTTAATAGTGAAGAATATAAATTCATATTTACCCCCCAACCAAATACATCCATCATATATCATTTACCCAAGGTCCATAAAAACCCCTTAAATCCACCAGGGAGGCCGATAGTATCCGGTATAGGATCTATCTGTGATAGTCTATCTAAATATGTAGACTTCTATTTGCAACCGATTGTTAAAAAGACAAAAGCTTATTTAAAAGACACAACCGAGGTAATCAAGAGGTTTGAGGGTATCCCATGGGAAGATAACATGATGTGGCTTACATGTGATATATCTGCTTTATACACGTGCATCCCACACAAACTTGGTGTCCTAAAAATCGAAGAAGAATTAACAAAATGGCCTATTCCACCCAATCATATCAAATTTCTTTTAGACAGTATAAATTTTATTCTACATCACAATTATTTTACGTTTCAAAACAAATTTTACCTCCAAACTAGGGGCACAGCGATGGGGACTACATTTGCCCCATCCTATGCTAATTTATATGTCAATGCATTTGAAAATCAATTCATCTGGGAAAATAACCCCTATATTAACAATATACTATGTTATGGTAGGTATATTGACGATATAATCATTCTTTGGAAAGGAGAGGCGGACCAAATAGAGAACTTCATGAATTATATCAATACAAATAATTTTAACTTAATATTCACTAAATCATATTCTAATATTCAAATAGAATTTTTAGATTTAATTTTATTCAAAGACAATACAGGTAAAGTTGCAGTAAAAAACTATCGGAAAACAACTGACCGTAATAGTTTTATACAAGCCAAAAGTGCACACAAGAAATGCTGGATTAATAATGTCCCATATAGTCAATTTTTACGCATTAGAAGGAATTGTACATATCTAGAAGACTTTGAATTAGAAGCAACCATTTTAGAAGGTAAATTTATCGAGAAGGGCTATAAGTATGAGGACATACAGCAAGCAAAAGAAAAGGCATTAGGTAAAGATAGAATGTCCATTTTATCCAAAATTGGTAACAAGGGTGAAAATAATGAAAAATTGGGGACCACAATACACAATACACTAGTCAAATCAAAAACATGCATAACGAACCAGCCTAGATTCATTACCACATACAATGAGGGTACTAGGAAGATGGAGAACATCTTCATGAAACACTGGCCACTACTTAAGTCAGATCCCATTCTTGGGCCGCACCTTGAAAATAAACCTACTTTTACCTACAAAAAAGGGAAAAGCTTAAAGAATATTCTAGCCCCAAGTAAAATAAAACCTCTAAAAGGAAAAATTCCAACCAATGAAGTATCCAAATCAGTGGAAGGTAACTGGCTAAAAGAGTGGAAAGGGACTATGAAATGCAACAAAACAAGATGTAATATGTGTAAACATATAAATAAAGCACCTACATTTTCAAACAGTGAATTAACAGAAACTTATAACATAGCCTTTAGAAGTAATTGCGATTCTACATATGTGGTCTACTTGCTAGAATGTGGGTGCGGCCTATTATATGTAGGCCGCACGAAACGCAAAATAAGAAGAAGAACAAATGAACACATTTATAATATAAAAGAAAAATTACTTAAACATAGTGTACCCAGGCACTTTTCAGAGTGCCATGGGAGTAGTCCTAGTTCTTTAAGAATACAAGTTATAGATTGGGTACCCCCATCTAAACCCAATAGGCTACTTGAATTAAGGAAGCTTGAAACAAAATGGATATACAAATTAAAAACACTCCAACCATTAGGTATGAATATAGATATCGATGTAGCAGCCTTCATGTAAATAAATAGTATGTAGAAATTGTTTTGTTTATAAATTATTTATCTGAACTTCTTTCCATAATTTAAATAAACAATCTTAATAACAATTATAGGTCATATTTATAAAATAAAAGTATATATCATATCTATTTTTTAAAATCAATTTTAAAAATTAATTTTGAGGTCTAAAGCATTAAGTTAATAGGTACTGTAAAAAAGAAACCTTTTAATCCACATTTGTCCTACAACAAATAGTATAAAGCACATATTTATTTCAACAATTTAATGACTGGCATCAATTTTTAGTTAAGGAAAGCAGTGCTCAATATGACCATTTAGATTTAGGAGAGTGAGCTAGCCCAGAGTATAATTATCACATACTCATTTAAAGCAATAGAAACCACAACAATTCAATAGGTCTTAAGAAAAGTTGCCCACGGCGATAAAACCAAAAGTTTCCCAATATCGATAAGATCGAAATATTATCACTTCAAACAATTGTTTTAAAAATATTTTTTATCTTTGTATTTATATATGGTTATTTATATTGTAATTTTTATTGTCCTTTATCAATTGAAGTATGTTTTGTCGTTTTATATTATATATGCATCAGCGTCCATATGTTTGTAATGATATGAGAACTATGGAGCAATCCAATAGGAGCTCACACACACACCCTAGAGCTCCAATTGGTCTGCTTTTGTTTAAATAGAAAGAGCGCCTGTTACATTGTATCCGTTATAGATCCTCTTGAAGAAGCCCGGCCGCTGACCGGGGGAAACGCGTCAGGAAACACAGACTGACAACATAGTCGGATGCGTTAAGGGTACTGTTCCCTAACTCTCATACAAGCCACGGACTTTACTGACAAGGTATCCGGATTAACCTGTCAGTCACTTCTGGTATAGCGGTGTACGGCAATTACAACGAGCCGACAGTGAGAGGAGTATAAACTGAACTACCCACGCTCCTTCTATTTTGCAGCTTTTAAACTTGTATCTAGTAAGTGCATAAATTGTATGTGTGTCATATTTTGCTATTAAACGCCTTCACTTGAGTCTCGCCCCTCTGCGCCTTTTTCTTTTTATCTCTACATATTCAGTAGAGGGTGCTGTTTGTGATTTTCCCTTTTCTGACTTATTGGGGGATGACTTAGAAAAAATAACTGCTGTTAGAGGGAAACAGTCAACCCCTATGGAAACCCTATTGTACAGAGTTGAAAAAAAGGAGTCTGTCAAACAGCTATTAGTACCCCAGGCATATCGACACATTGTATTAAAGCTGGCACATAGCCACACACTTGGGGGGCACTTGGGGATTGAAAAAAACAAGAAAGAGAATTCTTAGGAGGTTTTATTGGCCATGTGTAATGGCATCTATCACAAATTATTGTTTTTCTTGTCCTGAATGCCAATTAACCGCCCCTCTTACAGCCCCTCTTACAGCATACCGTAGCCCCTTGGTGCCCTTACCCATTATTGAGGTCCCATTTGAATGCATTGGTATGGATTTTGTGGGTTCTCTTGTAAAGTCTGCAAAGGGACACCAGTACATATTGGAAGTAGTAGACTATGCTACCCATTACCCTGAGGCAATACCCATGCGTACTACTTCAGCAAAAGTAATTGCTAAGGAGTTAATGTTCAGCTGGGTTGGGATTACCAAAGAAATATTAACAGACCAAGGCACTCCATTTATCTCGAGAATTACAAAGGAGTTGTGTAATCTCCTTCATATAAAGCATCTGAAAACAGTATATCACCCGCAAACTGATGGTCTGGTAGAATGATTCAATAAAACACTAAAGGCTATGGTCAAAAAAGTAATTGATAAAGATGGGAAAAACTGGGACTTCCTTTTACCTTATTTTATGTTTTCTATCAGAGAGGTCCCTCAAGCTTCTACTGGGTTTTCACCCTTTGAACTCTTATATGGAAGACATATAACTCAGATGCAGGAACGGATGACAGCCATTATGCCCATAGTTACAGAACACATGAAAAATGCCAAACAGCACCAGCAGAACAGCTATAACAGAAATGCTAGGATTCATGTGTTTAAACAAGGAGATAGAGTGCTCACCTGGTTCCCACCATAGAGAACACATTTTTGGCAACATGGCATGAATTATATGAAGTCATTGACAGAGTGGGGAAGTAAATTACAAAGTAAGACAGCCTGGTAGGTGAAAGGATGTACAGATTTACCATGTGAATTTACTTAAGCCGTGGAAAGAAAGAGAAACACTTGTGGCTGTAAAAACAGCAGACCTCCCTACAATGGAGAAGAATGAACTCGTAGTCAATATCTCAGAATCCCTGACTATCCACCAGAAGAGGGAGGTAAAAGACTTCATCAGATTAAATAAAGATGTTTTCTCCGCATTCCCAGGGAGAACTACGATAATAAAGCATGACATTGTCACTGAACTGGCAAAAAGGATAAATCTAAAGCCATATAGAATACCTGAAGCCCAGAGGGAAGCAATCAAATCAGAAGTAAAGAAAATGCTTGACCTTGGGGTAATCAAAGAATCCCAAAGTGACTGGAGTAGCCCAATCGTGCTTGTACCAAAGCCTAATGGCACAATCAGGTTTTGCAATGATTACCGGAAGCTGAATGCAATATCCAAGTTTGATGCATACCCCATGCCAAGGGTCGATGAACTTGTGGAGAGACTCGGGAGAGACAGGTACCTTACCACATTGGATTTGACCAAGGGTTATTGGCAAGTGCCGCTTACAGGATGGGCAAAGAAAAGACTGTCTTCTCTACTCCAGATGGGCTCTTCCAATACAAAGTGTTACCTTTTGGCCTACATGGTGCTCCAGCAACATTTCAAAGAATGATGGACCGGATCTTAAGGCCACATGCTCATTATGCCGCAGCTTACTTAGATAACGTGGTTATACATAGCAATAATTCGGAGTCTCACTTGCCAAAAGTGCAAGCTGTCCTTAATTCCATAAGAAATGCCGGTCTGACAGCAAACCCTAGTAAATGTACCATTGGCTTTGAGGAGGCCAAGTATCTTGGCTATTCCATTGGAAGAGGAATAGTGAAGCCACAACTTGCTAAAGTTGAAGCCATAAGGAATTGGCCACGACCTATGAGAAAGAAACAGGTCAGAACATTTCTTTAGCTTGTTGGCTACTACAGAAGGTTTATCTCCAATTTTGTTACTATAGCAGGTCCTTTAACTGACTTCACTAAAGCAAAAGCTCCAATAATAGTGAAATGATCCTCTGAAGCTGAACAAGCATTTCAAAATCTCAAGGAAGCCATCTGTAGACAGCCGGTGTTAATCACCCCTGATTTTTCTAAGGAGTTTGTTTTACAGAAGGATGCCTCTGATGTAGGGCTTGGAGCAGTGCTTTCCCAGGAAAGTCAAAGTGAAGTGCACCCAATACTGTACCTCAGCAGGAAACTTCAACCTAGAGAAAAGAACTATTCGATTGTTGAAAAGGAGTGTCTAACAATTAAATGGGCTGTTGAAACTCTCAAATATTATTTGTTTGGCAGAAAATTTAGGCTAGTTACTGATCATGCACCTCTCAAATGGATGAGTCAAAATAAGGATAATAATAGTAGAGTTGTACGCTGGTTCCTTAGTTTGCAACCCTATCACTTCTTAGTAGAACACAGGGCAGGATGTAAACAGGGAAATGCTGATGGCCTTTCACGCATGTGTCAAGGTATCTGAGTATTATTAAATAATATACACATATATACTTATTATTATTTAATAATAATATGGCTGTGTACACCAAATAATTAATTTCATTGGTAAAACTCCAAAATGTCACAAGGTGTAATTTAGCCCCCACTTCTTTTGATTACACAGGATACATCACAGGCCTGTGTCCCAATTCATCAAAAGAAATTGTTTTCAAAGTAATCTTAGGTAAGAAAAGACAGTTGGTCTAGTTAATTTCAGACAGTCATTTCAAAGAAAGAACAAAGGCTTATACTGCTGTATAAATAAGACCAGTGAACCATTTCAAAGTAATATTAACATGATGGAGCCTCAGAAGTGTATACCCATATATGAGCTTCCTGCCCATAGATGAGTAATGAACTCACAGGTCCCCTGGGAAGTTATAGACGGTCCGTCTGTGAGAATGTTTGAATTTACAAACATCTTCAAGGAATTGTAGCTTTTACCAACCACCTGTTAAATGATCATCTGTTGAGGTCCATACACATCTTGTCCAGCCATGTGTCACTGTTGTATTGAATCAACATCTGTACTAGCTAAGCAAAAGCACATGTCTTGCATTTTAACTCTCAAATTCATTTTTAAAATACCGCCAGTATAATTTTAAATACTGTATAGAAATGTGTATTTGTGGACCTAAGAAGCAGTGACAAATAGCAACATATTAGATAAATATTTGCTGAGATTGATAAATATTGCAAATAGATATATGAATGTTTGACATTTCTAACAATTATTTCTTTGTGTTGCAGACAGCAGGATGTCCTATGAATGTTGGTCATGGGCATCAATCTATACTTTCAATAAGAGGTGTACTGAATATGAAATATGCTGTGGTTTTATACGAATAAAAGGAAATAACCAAATGCTATTTTTAAATTGATTTTAAGATAATAATTAGCAGTATAAATTGCTTATTAATATGATAATTAAAAATATGCTTATTGACTGCAAAAAGAGAGGACGACGGCACTACCAATGCTGTGTTCCTGATATTATTGGTGTCTCATGTGTATTAAATACACACATAGAGACAATAGATATATAATTTTAAGGGACTAAGGTGCTGTACATTAAGAGACAACAACTGGAAAAGCACAATTGCAGAAAGCAATTGAAAAGAATGTACTTACATAGCACTCAACAGCATATTTGGGGCTGAATACCGTAGGTGAAAAGAGCCCTTAGAAGGCTAGTTAAAACTTAACTTTTATTGACTTTTGCTAAAATTCAAAACTAGGTTAAAATAATCAGCAGATGTGACCCGGGCCGAAAGGGATTGCTAGGGAGTGGAAACGTGGACCACCCTAATCCCAAAGTGTTAAATATGGAACCCTAGTATGGTCTCCTGAAGTACTACCATGTGCCTCAAGATAAAGTGGATGAAGGTGAAAATCAATTGTATTATAAGAATGCCCCCACTATCACTCTCTATCTGAGTCTAGGGATCTCTACTTTACAATAACACCTTCTAAATTATATTAAGAGGCACAGTAGTCTCAAGGAGATGTGAGCTATCCACAAATATGATACTATAGGATTGGCTAGTAGATACCCAGGTAGGTAGAGTACTCCTATTATTAGTTAATCTGGGATTGCTGATAGAGTTCAGCCTCTCATGTCATCTATTATAAACTAGTTTACTCTATTGGTGGTAGTACTCAGAATACCTATATCTGGACTAACTATTTGTCTCCGTTAGTACAGTTAGCGTGACACCTGTATAGCTGTTTGTCACTAGGAGGTGAATATGATTGAAGTGGTTTAGGTCCGAGAGACAGTGTGAAATTTGAGCTGGACAAGGTTTCCCTGGCAAATGGGAAATAGTCCAAATGGTCTCCTCTATAAGTGTTCCAGTTAGTATAAACGTTAATCCCAGCAGGGTTATACTGGCTGTGACCCCACAATTCTATTATTTTAGTGTTGCCTATATTGGTATAATAGTGTAGAGGAGTGCTTGGTGTAACATACTAGTTATAATGGAACTGGGTGGGACCCAGACACTTGGACCGTGTACCAACCTAGGTTGGTTTATTGTTCTCAGGTAGCGGTGTTGTTGTCAGAAGAACAAATTTTGGTTGAAAACCGCTATTGTAACGCAACCAGTATTGCCCTAGTTGGGGTTTGGTAAATTGTATAGCTTAGTAAAAATATTTTTACTAAGCTATACAATTTGTATACAATAGCGGTTTTCAACCAAAATTTGTTCTTCTGACAACAACACCGCTACCTGAGAACAATAAACCAACCTAGGTTGGTACACGGTCCAAGTGTCTGGGTCCCACCCAGTTCCATTATAACTAGTATGTTACACCAAGCACTCCTCTACACTATTATACCAATATAGGCAACACTAAAATAATAGAATTGTGGGGTCACAGCCAGTATAACCCTGCTGGGATTAACGTTTATACTAACTGGAACACTTATAGAGGAGACCATTTGGACTATTTCCCATTTGCCAGGGAAACCTTGTCCAGCTCAAATTTCACACTGTCTCTCTGACCTAAACCACTTCAATCATATTCACCTCCTAGTGACAAACAGCTATACAGGTGTCACGCTAACTGTACTAACGGAGACAAATAGTTAGTCCAGATATAGGTATTCTGAGTACTACCACCAATAGAGTAAACTAGTTTATAATAGATGACATGAGAGGCTGAACTCTATCAGCAATCCCAGATTAACTAATAATAGGAGTACTCTACCTACCTGGGTATCTACTAGCCAATCCTATAGTATCATATTTGTGGATAGCTCACATCTCCTTGAGACTACTGTGCCTCTTAATATAATTTAGAAGGTGTTATTGTAAAGTAGAGATCCCTAGACTCAGATAGAGAGTGATAGTGGGGGCATTCTTATAATACAATTGATTTTCACCTTCATCCACTTTATCTTGAGGCACATGGTAGTACTTCAGGAGACCATACTAGGGTTCCATATTTAACACTTTGGGATTAGGGTGGTCCACGTTTCCACTCCCTAGCAATCCCTTTCGTCCCGGGTCACATCTGCTGATTATTTTAACCTAGTTTTGAATTTTATCAAAAGTCAATAAAAGTTAAGTTTTAACTAGCCTTCTAAGGGCTCTTTTCACCTACGGTATTCAGCCCCAAATATGCTGTTGAGTGCTATGTAAGTACATTCTTTTCAATTGCTTTCTGCAATTGTGCTTTTCCAAAAATATGCTTATGTCTGGCATTGAAGTGATCAGAGAAAATAGCACTCTATGGTCCTATGAATATTAAACACATATGGCTAGATTACGAGTTTTTGCCGGTAAGGCTGTGCGGTGCTAACTAGCCTTTTTTTCTTACCGCTCACTTAAGCCAATGCTGGTATTACAAGATTTCTTCAAGCCGGCGTTAGCCTCAGAAAAGTGAGCGTTGAGCAAAATTTAGCTCCACATCTCACTGTAATACCAGCGCTGCTTAAGTCAGCGGTAAGCTGGCAAAACGTGCTTGTGCACGATTTCCCCATAGGAAACAATGGGACTGAGCTGGCTGAAAAAAACCTAACACCTGCAAAAAAGCAGCGTTCAGATCCTAAATCAGCACCATTGTTTCCTATGTGGAAATGAATTTTATGTCTGCACCTAACACCCTAACATGAACCCCGAGTCAAAACACCCCTAATCTTACACTTATTAACCCCTAATCTGCCGCCCCCGACATCGTCACCACCTACATTATATTATTAACCCCTAATCTGCCGCTCCGGACACCGCCGCCACCTACATTATACTTATGAACCCCAAATCTGATGCCCCCAACATCGCCAAACCCTACATTATATTTATTAACCCCTAATCTGCCCCCCCAACGTCGCCGCAACTATATTAAATTTATTAACCCCTAATCTGCCGCCGCAAACGTCACCGCCACTATAATAAATTTATTAACCCCTAAACCTAAGTCTAACCCTAACCCTAACACCCCCCTAACTTAAATATAATTTAAATAAATCTAAATAAATTAACTACAATTAAATAAATGAATCCTATTTAAAACTAAATACTTACCTATAAAATAAACCCTAATCTAGCTACAATATAACTAATAGTTACATTGTAGCTAGCTTAGGATTTATTTTTATTTTACAGGCAACTTTGTATTTATTTTAACTAGGTACAATAGTTATTAAATAGTTAGGTAAATAAATTACCTACAATTACCTACAATTAACTAAAATTAAATAAAATAAACTAAAGTACAAAAAAACTCACTAAATTACAGAAAATAAAAAAAGAATTACAATTTTTTAAAACTAATTACACCTAATCTAATCCCCCTAATAAAATAAAAAAGCCCCCCAAAATAATAAAATTCCCTACCCTACACTAAATTACAAATAGCCTTAAAAGGGCCTTTTGCGGGGCATTGCCCCAAAGTAATCAGCTCTTTTACCTGTAAAAAAAAATACAATACCCCCCAACATTACAACCCACCACCCACACAACCAACCCTACTCTAAAACCCACCCAATACCCCCTTAAAAAAACCTAACACTACCCCCTTGAAGATCACCCTACCTTGAGCCGTCTTCACCCAGCCGGGCACAAGTGGACATCCAGAGGGGCAGAAGTCTTCATCTGATCCGGCCAGAAGAGGACCTCCAGACCGTCAGAAGTCTTCATCCAGACGGCATCTTCTATCTTCTTCCATCCGGAGCGGAGCGGGTCCATCTTGAAGACATCCGACGCGGAGCATCCTCTTCCATCCGACGGCGACTGAAAAATGAAGGTTTCTTTAAGTGACGTCATCCAAGATGGCGTTTCTTCAATTCCGATTGGCTGATAGAATCCTATCAGCCAATCGGAATTAAGGTAGGAAAAATCCTATTGGCTGATACAATCAGCCAATAGGATTGATCTCACATTCTATTGGCTGTTCCAATCAGCCAATAGAATGCGAGCTCAATCCTATTGGCTGATTGGATCAGCCAATAGGATTGAACTTCAATCCTATTGGCTGATTGCTTCAGCCAAAAGGATTTTTCTTACCTTAATTCCGATTGGCTGATAGGATTCTATCAGCCAATCGGAATTGAAGGGACACCATCTTGGATGACGTCACTAAAACGAACCTTCATTCTTCAGTCGCCGTTGGATGGAAGAGGATGGACTCGCTCCTCTCCGGATGGAAGAAGATAGAAGATGCCGTCTGGATGAAGACTTCTGCCGGTCTGGAGGTCCTCTTCTGGCCGGATCGGATGAAGACTTCTGCCCCTCTGGACATCCACTTGTGCCCGGCTGGGTGAAGACAGCTCAAGGTAGGGTGATCTTCAAGGGGGTATTGTTAGGGTTTTTTTAAGGGGGGATTGGGTGGGTTTTAGAGTAGGGTTGGGTGTGTGGGTGGTGGGTTTTAATGTTGGGGGGGTATTGTCTTTTTTTTTACAGGTAAAAGTGCTGATTACTTTGGGGCAATGCCCCGCAAAAGGCCCTTTTAAGGGCTATTTGTAATTTAGTATAGGGTAGGGAATTTTATTATTTTGGGGGGCTTTTTTATTTTATTAGGGGGATTAGATTAGGTGTAATTAGTTTAAAAAATGTAATTCTTTTTTTATTTTCTGTAATTTAGTGGGGGTTTTTTTTTACTTTAGTTTATTTAATTTAATTGTAGTTAATTGTAGGTAATTGTAGGTAATTTATTTAAATAATTTAATGATAGTGTAGTGTTAGGTGTTAGGAATTATTTTACAGGTAAATTTGTACTTATTTTAACTAGGAAGTTATTAAATAGTTAATGGGCTCCATGTACGAAGCAGCGAAAGCTGCTCCGGAGCCTTTGCGGGGCAGGTTCACATATGCGAGCCTGCTTCCCGCAATGTAAGAAGCAGCGGTCATTAGACCGCTGCTTCCTACACCCTTCGCCACCTCTTAGGTGGCGAAGCAAAATCACAGAGAGCTCGCTCGCTCTCGGTGATTGACAGCCCCTTCAGTCGCGTGATTGGTCGCGCGACTGAAGGGGCGGGCATTACACACTCCGCTGAGTGTGTAATGATACATACGGGCAAGCGGATCAATAGATCCGCTGCCCGTGTGTAGCGGAGGCGGGCGGACAGCTTTGCGAGTTAAGAAGCTGTCCGGCCGCCTCTTAGTACATGGAGCCCAATGACTATTTAATAACTATTGTACCTAGTTAAAATAAATACAAAGTTACCTGTAAAATAAAAATAAATCCTATGCTAGCTACAATGTAACTATTAGTTATATTGTAGCTAGCTTGGGGTTTATTTTATCGGTAAGTATTTCGTTTTAAATAGGATTCATTTATTTAATAGTAGTAAATTTATTTTGTTTTATTAAAATTATAATTAAGTTAGGGGGTGTTAGGGTTAGGATTAGACTTAGGTTTAGGGGTTAATAAATGTAGTTAGGTGTCGGCGATGTTAGGGACGGCAGATTAGTGGTTAATAAAATTTAACTAGTGTTTGCGAGGCGGGAGTGCGGCAGATTAGGGGCTAATAAATTTATTAAAGTGACGGCGATGTCCGGTCGGCAGATTAGGGGTTAAACATTTTAGTTAAGTGTTTCCAATGTGGGGGGGGGGCTCGGTTTAGGGGTTAATAGGTAGTTTATGGGTGTTAGTGTACTTTTTATCACTTTAGTTAAGAGCTTTATGTTCCGGCGTTAGCCCATAAAACTCTTAACTACTGACTTTTAAATGCGGTAGGAGTCTTGCCAGGAGAGGGTCTACCGCTCACTTTTTCAGGCGATTGTAAAACCGGCAAATCCCATTAAAAAGATATGATGCGCGGGGGGCGGAGCTAGCTGCTTAACTGGAGAGACGTGTCTTGAAGGAGCTCTCCCTTAACTAAGCGATTTAAAGCTAAGATTAAATGCCCAAATTCTTAAAAGTACATTATTTTACCCCAGACTATACCCCGGTCTGATTACTGTGACTAGATGAGGGAGATCGAAGCTTTTGAAATATATTATTGAGCGCAGCTGTGCTGTTGCCTGCACTTTCTGCCTTACCGCCTGAGAAGAGACCTTACACTTACCGGAGGCGCCAATCATCTACCCTGCACTTCAGCAGCCACATCGCCCTGGACTAGGAACGAGCAATTCTCTGACTGCTTACCCCTGCTGCACGGAGGGCCGGGGCTCCGCTCCGGTGCGGCAGTGGTGTTACACCTCGCGGGCTCCAGAGACAGAGGAACAGCCTGACGCCTCCAGCAAACTAATCACCTTCAACAGAGGGTCCTACCTTGTCAGTCCGGTGGTGAGCGGTGGTTAAGATTGATCCGGCTGTGGCCGGTCCGGGACTGAGAGGTGAGCGGCCTTAAGGACACACTGCAAGTGGAGACGTGCCGGGACCCTTTGGCGCGAACCTCCGCCATCTTGGGGCCTGCGACTACACACCATCCTTGTAGCACAGCCCAACCGCTAGTGAACTTCATCTACCCTGGCCATTGCCGAGTTCCGCTGTATACCGAAGAAGAGAGGTAAGAGAGAGCAGCTAGGGGGACACTACACAACACCTCTCCCTCAAATGTGACAGATGGCCAATTAACTCAGAGCCACATTACAGCGCGGTCACTTGCCAGACCGGGTCCCATCCAGCCTCTTGGCAAACATTACCCTTGGGATACATGTTTGAGGGGGGAGCTCACTCATCTCCAGCCTAAACCTATAAGGGATCACACCCTATCCCCCCATAACTTAACTTTGCTGACTATACTAGCCTTAACAGCCTGTGGGTTATGCTGCTGCATATGTGAATCCCTTATCTTGCAGCAGGGAAACCTAGGAGACAGACAATAAAAATAAAAGCTAAGTTCTGACCTATTGATCAGCCCTACTCTTTTAATCCTTTGGAGAAGGGGTCTAACTGGCAAGCAAAGTTTATGTACTTGTTCACCCAGTTGCACCAAAACAGCAACACTCCTTCACTCTCTTTAGCAGGTTTCCTGCAGATTCTTCAAAACCTTTGACCCCCCCTACCATTGTACCCTCTGCAAAGTGTGTAGACTTGCCCTCCTGCAGTAAATTACCCACCCATACTACAGAAGACCACACAGGGCCATTTCTGCTGAGGAGGACTACAATTCCTGTTTACTGAGGTCTAGCTGCAAGCAGAAAGCCCTAATAGTACAACTCATCCCAAGTAGTTGGGGAGCCGGGTGCCTTCCAGACCCCATACACTGACACCCATTAGGTTCAAGGAGATTCCGCAACCTGTACAGGCCATATAGACACCCTGGCCTGCTATCATCTATTGCTATCAAGCCGCTACATCAGCCCTAAACCCTGTGCTGATTAATCTGACTTTATCCCATCAGTGAGATAAGCCCCACTGTACTGTGAATCTAGTGCTGCTGCGTCAGCCTATGTGCCTTTGAGCCCTGACTCAAATCAGGTTCAGAAAATTTCTTTCCAGGGCTCACTCTACTCTACAGAAAATCCGAACTATCCTCTTTTTGTCTGGCACTGCACTCCTCAGGGCAGTGTCTAATAATACCAATCTTTACCTAACAATAACTTAACTCAATACTACGCTTAGAGCAATAATTTAGGACACTAAGTGTTTTACCCTCTGTTTTCCATCCAGCTGCTGTGTCAGCCAAATGTTCTCTGTTGCAAACAGAGTGGAGTGTAATTATTTTCATTGTATTACTCCTTATGCGTGCTGTCCTTCGGTTTATGAGTACTGATTATGTAGAATAATCACACTACACACCTCTTCTTTTCCTAGACATCAAGATACCTCTCAAAATTGGTATAACATACTGACAAACTTTTAGTGCCACCCACTACACCAGCATAACATACCACTAGCCAATACCTTTACACCAGACTAGAACCAGATCACTTTCTTTGTTGCTCACTCACACAGACCACACGTCTCTAACCTTTCATCTACTGACACACACCCATCACACACACCTAGATTACACCATACTGCATTTTTATTACTCACATAGAACTTACCTCTTTAACCTTCTATATACTGACACACACTCATCACGCACACTTAGGCTACACCATACTGCACTTTTATTAACACAGAACGTAATTTGCCCCATCCCTCACCCACGTGACTTAAGAGAAACATTAGATTCTGAAAACTAATACAACCATCTATATTCTTGGTCCACTTGTTGCATTACACTTTCCCTCTCAATAGATCACTAGTAAGATAACCTGTTAACACACATCCAGTGCTTTCTCGACTTACCCTAGTATCAGGCTTACCCTAGCACCTCTCCCTTTCCAGTCCAGCTAGTCTGGACTGGTCACTTCCCCTTTCCTTTTCCCCTTCTACAAAGTCGTATCCCGTCTCTCCCTGAGGTGCTAGGGATTTATTCATATTAGCTTGTCTTCTAATGTTGAAAGGCACAATTACTGTTCGCTATGTGATGTTTTAACAGAATGTCATAAACACAGGGGATGTTGAGAGTCCCTGCTCCGCAGTCTGAATATATGTAGTATATCTGGTAAACTTTGCTATACGGTACTTTAGGTCTTTAGAGTCAGTCTAGAAGTGTCTTATATTAAGAAAAAAAAAAAAAAAGTTTGTTCCTAATTTTTGATTTACAGAAATAGCTAACAACCTCTTCACCATGCCTCACGGCTCCAGGCGACTGGGGAAAACCTCCACTAACACTAAAAAAACTGTCACTCAATCTGGAATGGAACCTAATCTTGTCCCCAATGAGGAGCTCAGTGATCCTGAGTCATTAGATGCTGAATCCCACTCGAGTGTGCACTCAGAAGCGCCATCACATCATTATATTACAAAGGCAAGTCTACAACATATGCTGGCTAATCAGACACGCTCTATTACACAGGAAATTCAGCGCTCATCTGCGGAACTGAAAAAATAAATCTCAGAGATAGGTGAGAGAGTTGAAGTACTTGAGCGGAAACAAGATGATTTAGTGGTAGACCACACAAATCTGCTCACCTACTCTGAAACCCTGGCAGACCAGATGACCCAACTGGAATTTAAAATGGCAGATATTGAGGACAGGTCTCGCAGGAATAATATTAGGTTTAGAGGCATCCCAGAAACCGTAGAGAATGCTGAACTCCAACCATTCCTGAGGGAATTGTACGCAGTACTCGTGGGCACCTCAAAGGGGTTAATTGATACAATGGAAAGAGCCCACAGAGCCCTAAGATCACGATCCACCCCTACCGATAAACCAAGAGATGTAATTGTCTGCTTTCACAGTTACATATACAAAGATAAACTCATGCAAGCAGCATTTAAAAGACCAACTATGCCAGAGAAATTTAAGGATATTCAACTCCTACCTGACCTCTCGACTCATACACTCCAGTACCGTAAAACTTTTCAACAAATTACCTTAACTCTTAGGAAAGCTAACATTAAGTACAGGTGGGGGCATCCTACAAACCTTGTGGTTACCAGAAACAACCAAACCCACACAATAACTACCATACCACAGGGCATGGCCCTGCTGACCACCTGGGGCCTACATTCGGAACAACCTCCAGCATTACAGCCTACCTACCCAAAGCTGAGAGCTTCGGCTCCCGAATGGTCCATTAAAGAGCAAAGAGCTAAGAAACCTAAAACTAATCCACCATAAAAACTTGTCTGGTGGCCTCTGTTGGAACCTACCTGGACTCCACTAAACCTGGAAGTTTGACCTGTCTCCAACAGCTCAGGACTGAGGTTAAGTTAAAGTTTAAAAGTTTACAAATAACCTTTACAATTATGTTGTATGTTTAATCACTAGTACAATGTTGCTTTATCAGTTTAAGAATTGCACACTTGTAGTTGTAATTTAGATTATAGTGATTACTGCGGAGCAGGGTCCACCCTGCTGATCCCTGTTTCTGTTTGCTTCTCTCCCCCCCCACAGGTAGCCCACGCCAGGGCTCCATCACAGCGAACTATTTTCGCTAACTTTCTCTCCCTTTACCTGTTATCTGTTCCCCTTCCCCATCCACCCTTCCTAACCTAACTCTTATTAACTGACCTGATCTACCCCTTATAGTCCTCTATGCCCCCTCTTAAAATCCTAACCCACAATGTAAGAGGCCTAAACTCTCCACACAAGCGTAGCCTTTTGGCTAGATCGCTCAAATTCCACAACCCCGATGTAGCCTTCCTTCAGGAGACACATTGGTCGCTAGACAACCCTCCTTGCACAATATCTAAAGACTATACCGTTCTTGAATACACCTCCTTCTCAAAGAAAGCCAGAGGCACAGCAATCTTAATTCACAAGAGAATAGCTTATGAACCAATCCAAGTCCTAAAAGACCCGCAATCTAGATTTCTTATTTTAACATGTAAGCTGAACCATACTGACCACACTTTAGTCTCTATTTATCTCCCTAACTCACACCAACCTAGATACCTCAAACGGATTCTACATACAGTTGACCGGATAAAAATAGGCAGAGTCCTACTAGCGGGGGACTTCAACATGACTTGGGACCCGATACTAGACAGGAAAAAACTCAACCGTACAAAACACATTACCCCTTCTGCTCAGCTCTCCCACAAGTTCAGACAAATTATTACCCATTTTTGCTACTATGATATATGGCGATCACTCCACACTAGAGATAGAGACTACACTCACTTCTCACATCCTCATAAAACGTACTCCAGACTTGATTACGTCTTTTGCTCAGCAGAAACTCTGGACCAAGTCAAACACTCTAACATCTCTCTGTGCCCATGGTCTGACCATGACCTAGTCTCAGTAACTTTCCGCTCAACAGAACGACACAATGTGAGGCCCTCCTGGCGCCTCCCACATGATATCTTACAAGATGCTGCATTCAAAGAAACTCTTAGAAAAGATATCACATTTTACTGCCAAACCAATGACAACAATCAGGTTAGAGATTACACACTCTGGGGTGCGGCAAAGGCCACCTTTAGAGGTCTTATACTTAAGAGACAAGCACACCTTAAAAAACTATCTGGCCTACGCCTCTCTAAATCTCATATTGACCTACGCCGACTAGAACTCCTCAATAGACACACACCCTCAGACAGTGCCACAGCTCAAATTGTAAAGATCAAAAATCATATCAACCAGTTAGAACTAAAACGTACTCAAGCTAATTTATTCAAATTGAAACAGATTACCTACCATAAGAGTAACAAAGCAGACACTTTACTAGCTAATAAGCTTAAAAATAGAGCGAGCACCTCAAGAATTCACCAAATTCAATCTGGGAACCAGACCTACCGTAAGCCTTCAGATATTGGTGCATGTTTTGAAAAATTCTACTCAAATCTATATAATTTAGAAAAGAATGCAGGATGCAAACTAAACCCTGCCGACAATATTTGCTCCTTCCTTAGCAGCCTAAATCTCCCCTCATTGTCACCTGACGACCAAGAAACACTCTCATCCCCCTTTACCCCTAGGGAAATTAAACACGTAATAACACACTTAAAACCTCACAAAGCCCCAGGCCCAGATGGCTACTCCGCAGCTTTTTACAAAGCATACACAAATGAGCTAACCCCACTACTCCTAAGATTCTTTAATCACGCTAAGGAACAGGGAAGTTTCGGTAAGGAATTCTTGGAAGCCACGGTGATAACTATTCCTAAACCACAAAAAGATCCATCTCTTTGTTCCAATTACAGGCCAATTTCCCTGATTAATTTAGATGTTAAAATTTATGCCAAATTACTAGCTACTCGCATTTCTAAATTACTCCCCCAACTCATAAATTTAGACCAAGTAGGATTCATTCCCCATCGCGAAGGACCTGACAATACTAGGCGCCTGCTAAACATCTGCACTGAATCCACCAGACTTAATAGGCCATTCTCTGTAATCTCGTTAGATGCAGAGAAGGCTTTTGACCGCGTTCGATGGTCTTACCTATGGGAAGTCCTCAAAACCTTTGGTTTCCCAGGCCAAATTATCAAGGCGATACAGGCTCTCTACTCTACCCCCTCGGCAGTAGTTAGAGGACTAGGCTTTGTCTCGCCCCCTTTTTCAATTTCTAATGGCACCAGACAGGGGTGTCCACTTTCACCTCTTCTTTTCGCCCTTGCAATCGAACCATTAGCGGAGCAAATCAGACAAGATAAGAAAATAGATGGTATACGTCTGCATGGCACTATCCATAAAATAGCGCTCTTTGCCGACGATATAACAATATTCTCTTCAGACCCTCTATCTACATTCCCGAGGCTGAAGGAAATCTTAGACTCCTTTGGTCACATGTCCCTTTACAAATTAAATCTAGATAAAACAGAAATTTTCACCTGGGGCTTTCCCCAAGACACAGCTGACACCCTAAAGACCCAATATAGAGTACACTGCGCCAACAACTTCATCTCACACTTAGGGGTCAAGATATCGAACAATATCCCTCAGATGATCAAAGACAATTATTTGCCCCTTTTAGCCGAACTGCGCACTCTGAAAGAAAAATGGGATTACACTTATATATCATGGGTAGGCAGACTAACGGCCCTTAAGATGTCATTCCTACCCAAAATAACTTATCTATTTAGATGCCTTCCTTTCCGTATTCCGGGGTATCTCCTCCATCAATTTCAGAGCGAATTCACAAAATATATATGGCAGCATAAACCCCCTAGAGTGGCACATAAAATTCTCCAAAGTCCCCTCAGTAGAGGAGGCATAGCCTCCCCTTCGATAACAAGGTATTATGAAGGAGCCATGCTCAATCACATTTCGCAATGGGGTGCGAAGGACTCTCCTAGTAAATGGAAAACCATTGAACAAGCCTCACTCCCAAACCACATATTCCTACCTGACTTGATTTGGATCCCTACCTACATACGACGGACCACAGACATTAGTAACACCATAATAAGAGAATGCCTCGCCATGTGGGATAAGCTGAGACATTATCCACATATCGCTCCGCATCCCTCACCTATCACTTCCATGACGGGTCTCCTCCGAGGCCTACCTGACTCTCACCCTCACGGCTGGACACGAGTAGGAATACAGACAGTAGCTGACTTTTGGGTCACTTCACCAGCTACGCGCTACATGACACTCTCAGAAATAAAGGCTGACTTCAACCTACCCAGACATATGACATTCGAATATACGAGACTAAAGAGCTTTCTTCTCAGTTGGGGCTTCCAACCCGAATTGCACCGACCCCGAACACTCTGGGAAATGACTTGGCAACAAGGCAGCAAACTACATAGGCCCCTATCAATACACTACACCTTAATAGAAAACTCAGACTCTGAGAACAAGCTCCCTCACTTACTCAAATGGGAATCGTTTTTGAACGTGACTGTACCCCCACAGGCATGGCAACATGTAATCTCCCTCACCAAAAAAGCACTACACTGTGTTACACTCTTCGAAACTTATTACAAACTCTTAACGCATTGGTACCTCACCCCTGCTAGACTAAACAAAATGTTTGACTCTGCATCTCCTCTATGTTGGCGTAATTGTGGTAAAAAAGGAGATTCTTTACACATATGGTGGGAATGTCCCAAGTTGAGACCCTTATGGAATACTTGTTTCCGTACACTAGCGGGACTCGGTATAGCGCTTCCCACAGCTCCTTCCAATGCCCTTTTACATATAGGCATTCTTAAACTACCCAAGCACCAAGCATACCTGGCAATCTATCTGTTAACAGCTACTAAAGCGACTATAGCCCAGGCATGGAAAACCAAGACGCCCCCAAAATGGTCATGCATCCTAAACTATATGGCATATATATACAACATGGAGAAACCTATTTTCTACTCCCTAAATAAGTCAGATCTGTTTGAACTAGTGTGGGCAGATTGGCAATCCTGCTACACCACTAATTGGTCCCCGAATACTAGAATAAATACGCATTAGATGACCTCTGATGTCTATCCTCTGAATAAGAACTTACCTTCTACCTCTAACCCTACTATCACCCACCCCTTCTCTCCAGCCCCTCTCCCATCCCAACTAACCTACCTCTCATAATAAGAGCTACATCACGCTCACTTACCATTTTATGAATACATTCCAACTTGAAATGTTGAAATTGTTTCAAATTAATGCTTATACACCCTGCAGGAGCCTGCGTGCTCCAAAAACATTCACTATGTTATCTCTGTAATTGAGAATATTATTTATCAATAAAAAATAATTTTGGAAAAAAAAAAAAAAAAAAGATATGATGCGCAATTGACGTAAGGGGATTTGCGGTATGCTAAAATTGCGGAAAAAAGTGAGCGGTAGACCCTCTCCTGCCTGACTCGTAATACCAGCGGGCATTAAAAAGCAGTGTTAGGACCCCTCAATGCTGCTTTTTAAGGCTAACGCAAGACTCATAATCTAGCCGATAGTTTATTAATATCAAATTATAGTGTACATATTAAAAATATACAAGAATCTGTAATTTTCTGTTAGCAGTATTGAGAATGAACTGTTTGTTTTTGTCATGTTGCCCCCAGTGTTGTAATGCGAGAATTCCAGCCAAAAGATTTGACTGTTAACAAAGATGCGTTTCCCTAGTAACCATGTATTACCAGTGAACCAATGGAGGGATGAGCTTTCGTTAAGTGCCTAACCAATTCACCAATGATGGGACATGATAAAAAGGGGTGGGGTTATATCACATGAATTTAACCCCAAGCATGGAGATAGTCTTGGCTGTTCTTTTCTGCTAACTTGTGATTGATAATTGCTGCTTGGAATACAGTCACTATAAGCGAAATTGGGCTACCCTTTCTTATCCACATTGCAAAATACTTATTTTGTTTTCTGAAATGAATTGGACTTGTTGATAATTGTGGAAGCTGAAAATTCATTGGTTACCTGGTAAAGTATAAGAGGTTGCTAAATATAGTTAATATTTAAAACAAATATATTCATTATTGCTGCAGTTAATAGATTTAAAGAGCATATTTGTATTTTAAAACTTGTATTTCATAGCCTATAACTAACCAACGCCTAGATTTAGAGTTCTACGGCCAAAGGGGTGCTTTAGCTACGCATGCTTTTTTCTGGCCGCACCTTTTAAATACCGTTGGTATTGAGAGTTCACAGAATGGCTGCGTTAGGCTCCAAAAAAGGAGCGTAGCGCATATTTAACGCAACTTCAACTCTCGATACCAGCGGTGCTTACGGACGCGGCCAGCTTCAAAAACGTGCTCGTGCACGATTCCCCCATAGAAAACAATGGGGCTGTTTGAGCTGAAAAAAAACCTAACACCTGCAAAAAAGCCGCGTTCAGCTCCTAACGCAGCCCCATTGTTTGCTATGGGGAAACACTTCCTATGTCTGCACCTAACACTCTAACATGTACCCCGAGTCTAAACACCCCTAACCTTACACTTATTAACCCCTATTCTGCCGCCCCCGCTATCGCTGACCCCTGCATATTATTATTAACCCCTAATCTGCCGCTCCGTAAACAGCAGCTACTTACATTATCCCTATGTACCCCTAATCTGCTGCCCCTAACACCGCCGACCCCTATATTATATTTATTAACCCCTAATCTGCCCCCCACAACGTCGCCTCCACCTGCCTACACTTATTAACCCCTAATCTGCCGAGCGGACCGCACCGCTATTATAATAAAGTTATTAACCCCTTATCCGCCTCACTAACCCTATAATAAATAGTATTAACCCCTAATCTGCCCTCCCTAACATCGCCGACACCTAACTTCAAACATTAACCCCAAATCTGCCGACTGGAGCTCACCGCTATTCTAATAAATGTATTAACCCCTAAAGCTAAGTCTAACACTAGTACCCCCCTAAGTTAAATATAATTTAAATCTAACGAAATTAATTAACTCTTATTAAATAAATTATTCCTATTTAAAGCTAAATACTTACCTGTAAAATAAATCCTAATATAGCTACAATATAAATTATAATTATATTATAGCTATTTTAGGATTTATATTTATTTTACAGGCAACTTTGTATTTATTTTAACCAGGTACAATAGCTATTAAATAGTTAAGAACTATTTAATAGCTAAAATAGTTAAAATAATTACAAAATTACCTGTAAAATAAATCCTAACCTAAGTTACAATTAAACCTAACACTACACTATCAATAAATTAATTAAATACAATATCTACAAATAAATACAATGAAATAAACTAACTAAAGTACAAAAAATAAAAAAGAACTAAGTTACAAAAAATAAAAAAATATTTACAAACTTCAGAAAAATATTACAACTAATTACACCTACTCTAAGCCCCCTAATAAAATAACAAAGCCCCCCAAAATAAAAAATGCCCTACCCTATTCTAAATTTAAAAAGTTCAAAGCTCTTTTACCTTACCAGCCCTGAACAGGGCCCTTTGCGGGGCATGCCCCAAAGAATTCAGCTCTTTTGCCTGTAAAAAAAACACATACAATACCCCCCCCAACATTACAACCCACCACCCACATACCCCTAATCTAACCCAAACCCCCTTAAATAAACCTAACACTAAGCCCCTGAAGATCTTCCTACCTTATCTTCACCATACCAGGTTCACCGATCGGTCCTCGGAAGTCTTGATCCAAGCCTCGGAAGTGTTGATCCAAGCCCAAGCGGGGGGCTGAAGAGTGACGTCCATCCTCGGGCTGAAGTCTGGATCCAAGCGGCGACTGAAGAAATCCATCATCGGGCTGAAGTCGGAAGTCATCATCTTCCAGCCGACGCGGAACATCCTCTTCTCCCGACGCCTACTCGCCGAATGACGGTTCCTTTAAATGACGTCATCCAAGATGGCGTCCGTCGAATTCCGATTGGCTGATAGGATTCTATCAGCCAATCGGAATTAAGGTAGGAAAATTCTGATTGGCTGATGGAATCAGCCAATCAGATTGAGCTCGCATTCTATTGGCTGATCGGAACAGCCAATAGAATGCGAGCTCAATCTGATTGGCTGATCGGATCAGCCAATCGGATTGAACTTCAATCTGATTGGCTGATTCCATCAGCCAATCAGAATTTTCCTACCTTAATTCCGATTGGCTGATAGATTCCTATCAGCCAATCGGAATTCGACGGACGCCATCTTGGATGACGTCATTTAAAGGAACCGTCATTCGGCGAGTAGGCGTCGGGAGAAGAGGATGTTCCGCGTCGGCTGGAAGATGATGGCTCCAGAAGAAAGAAGATTGAAGATGCTGCTTGATAGAAGACTTCACCCCGATGATGGACTTCCGACTTCAGCCCGATGATGGATTTCTTCAGTCGCCGCTTGGATCCAGACTTCAGCCCGATGATGGACGTCACTCTTCAGCCCCCCGCTTGGGCTTAGATCAACACTTCCGAGGCTTGGATCAAGACTTCCGAGGACCGATCGGTAAACCTGGTATGGTGAAGATAAGATAGGAAGATCGTCAGGGGCTTAGTGTTATGTTTATTTAAGGGGGGTTTGGGTTAGATTAGGGGTATGTGGGTGGTGGGTTGTAATGTTGGGGGGATATTGTATGTGTTTTTTTTACAGGCAAAAGAGCTGAATTCTTTGGGGCATGCCCCGCAAAGGGCCCTGTTCAGGGCTGGTAAGGTAAAAGAGCTTTGAACTTTTTAAATTTAGAATAGGGTAGGGCATTTTTTTATTTTGGGGGGCTTTGTTATTTTATTAGGGGGCTTAGAGTAGGTGTAATTAGTTTAAAATTGTTGTAATATTTTTCTAATGTTTGTAAATATTTTTTTATTTTTTGTAACTTAGTTCTTTTTTATTTTTTGTACTTTAGTTAGTTTATTTCATTGTATTTATTTGTAGGAATTGTATTTAATTAATTTATTGATAGTGTAGTGTTAGGTTTAATTGTAGGTAATTGTAGGTATTTTATTTAATTAATTTATTGATAGTGTAGTGTTAGGTTTAATTGTAACTTAGGTTAGGATTTATTTTACAGGTAATTTTGTAATTATTTTAACTAGGTAACTATTAAATAGTTATTAACTATTTAATAGCTATTGTACCTGGTTAAAATAATTACAAAGTTGCCTGTAAAATAAATATTAATCCTAAAATAGCTATAATATAATTATAATTTATATTGTAGCTATATTAGGGTTTATTTTACAGGTAAGTATTTAGCTTTAAATAGGAATACTTTATTTAATAAGAGTTAATTTATTTCGTTAGATTTAAATTATATTTAAGTTAGGGGGGTGTTAGTGTTAGGGTTAGACTTAGCTTTAGGGGTTAATCCATTTATTACAGTAGCGGCGAGATTCGGTCGGCAGATTAGGGGTTAATAATTGAAGTTAGGTGTCGGCGATGTTAGGGAGGGCAGATTAGGGGTTAATACTATTTATTATAGGGTTATTGAGGCGGGAGTGAGGCGGATTAGGGGTTAATAACTTTATTATAGTAGCGGTGAGATCTGCTCGGCAGATTAGGGGTTAATAAGTGTAGGCAGGTGGAGGCGACGTTGAGGGGGGCAGATTAGGGGTTAATAAATATAATATAGGGGTCGGCGGTGTTAGGGGCAGCAGATTAGGGGTACATAGCTATAATGTAGGTGGCGGCGCTTTGCGGTCGGCAGATTAGGGGTTAATTATTGTAGGTAGCTGGCGGCGACGTTGTGGGGGGCAGGTTAGGGGTTAATAAATATAATATAGGGGTCGGCGGTGTTAGGGGCAGCAGATTAGGGGTACATAAGTATAACGTAGGTCGGCAGATTAGGGGTTAAAAAAATTTAATCAAGTGGCGGCGATGTGGGGGGACCTTGGTTTAGGGGTACATAGGTAGTTTATGGGTGTTAGTGTACTTTAGAGCACAGTAGTTAAGAGCTTTATAAACCGCCGTTAGCCCAGAAAGCTCTTAACTACTGACTTTTTTCTGCGGCTGGAGTTTTGTCGTTAGATTTCTAACGCTCACTTCAGCCACGACTCTAAATACCGGAGTTAGAAAGATCCCATTGAAAAGATAGGATACGCAATTGACGTAAGGGGATCTGCGGTATGGAAAAGTCGCGGCTGCAAAGTGAGCATTAGACCCTTTCCTGACTGACTCCAAATACCGGCGGTAGCCTAAAACCAGCGTTAGGAGCCTCTAACGCTGGTTTTGACGGCTACCGCCAAACTCTAAATCTAGGCCCAAGTTTTTTATCTTTGCAAATATACACATATATTTTAGAATTGGTCTTAATTGTAGATCATTAAGAATTTATTTCAGCTTACATAAATTGGCATAGGAGTTGGCTTTTTGCACCAATAATATATACAATTTCTGATGTTTTAAATGGGAATTATATAGGATAAATTCTGGTTATATAGCTGATTGTACTGTCTGAATGTTAGTGGCTCATATCTTGGTATCTCTTGGTGGTATTTTAATGAAATTCAATTGTGAATAAGGTTAATAAATAAGGTAATTTTTTATGATCTTTGCATAGCATATTTAAATAGTTCAAACTTGTATAGTATTGATTCATATCTGGTTTTTTATAAATATAATTTAATGTGTCTATAAATTTTAACTAATACAAAGAATTTAGGAATTTATATTAATTTTATGGTTTTGTATATGCATTTTATTGGGGTTTTATTTTAAAGAATAATTATTAAATATTATGTATTATAACCCGGGCATACACTGACATATTCATACGCTTATGGCCATGGTCGCTCACCCCACTAGGTCTGAGTTGGGGGGAGGATGTGCGAGAGAACCCAAGGCATAGTATTGGAAGGTGTCTATATTCCCCCAAAAGTGCTGCAGTGCAGGGTATGGTCTGACAACCCCGGGAGAATAGTTGGGCTTGTTTAATATGTGATTTATTTCTGGGTCCCTGGGGTGGAGCATTTGGAGAGTAGGGCGGGCCAGTGCTCCACCCCGCAGTTTGCAGGCAGCGCATCATGTGAGAATGTCCAGTCTAGGAATTCTGTCTCACACAGCTAGCTACTCACCTGCATGTGGTAATTGACAGCAGGTGCTAATTAAAATCCTCAGTCACAGATTCAGAGTCAGAATACCAGGAGTAAGGGAAACTGCAACAATCTCCTGAGAGACTGAGAGGAATTATTATTAGTGCAGTCAGTTGTACTTGTTAGTAAGTGCTCAGTGGAGCAAGTCTCTTTTGTTTTGTTTATGTTTATTTTGCCTGTTTTTGCCAGACCTGTTAATAAACGGACTATATTTTATAAAGCTACAACCTTGTGTGGTGTTTCCAGCTTTGAAGACTGTGTGATTGCAAGATCCCAGGTCACAATATATATATATATATATATATATATATACACACATATGTCTAAATATTTGTATATATACTGTATATATATATATATATATATATATATATATACACACACACACATATATTTATATATATATATATATATATATATATATATGAGAGAAGATGTGTGTAGGTATGGCCCTGTAAGATACACCCAAAAGTAAATCTAAACGAGAGTGTATAACTTGCAGCCTTCGAATGCCTATCAAGCGTGAAAAGTGCCCCTATATACTGATCACCTGATAGATTAAAAATGTTAGTAAATAGGGGGAAGGGTAAAGGGAAGTTATTCTAATGGCGCAACACTCTGGAAAAGAACAGTATGTATTTTATGCTCATCGGTAAATAGTTAGAAATAAGTTGTGTGTAGTAGTAGTACTGCTAAAACGATAGTATACTAGCACAAGATACTAATATATAAAAGAGAAAAAGATATATATAAAATCAAATATAATTGACTATATGAGTAGATCATTAGTGTCCGACTTATCAAGTGTACTAATAAATATAGTCCTAATGTGTGATCCTACCAGACCTGAGGTAAATAGAATAAATATTTACATCCGCTGTAGAAATAATAGTGATAATAGTATTATTCCTGCGTCTGGTTGTGAAGGAAGGTCTTTCGGATGTAATACTATAATGTCAAATGACAAAGTATGTATTAAAAGACTTAAGTCTATATAGCATGAAGTATGTACATATGCTGGTATTAGTACAATTATAATTGTGGAAATAATATATTAATGTAATTAAACAAAAATATCACATATGACAGATACTGGTATAACACTCTGCCGCTAGTATAATAATAAATATGTGAACATATAGATATGGCCCAAAGTCCAGCTTAAGAAAAAAAAAATTGGAAGAAGCCAAAAAATGCCAATAAATTGAAATACAAAAATAAATACAAATAAGATCAAATGTGGTCAAATGTAAAAATAGTCCAAAACTAATAGGCAAGTCTATGATAGTTGATAAATCCTCATTCCACAACGTTCCCGTTGGGAGCTTACTTACACTCCTTCACCTCAATCGCATGAGGTAAGTGCCGCGTAGTGTTAAGATAAGTCTCCTTCCCAGTGTCAGCTGCAAGATAGAGGTGTGTCTTCTTTCAATAATGGTCTCTCTCCTCACCACTCCTTCCCGTAATAAGTACAATCATAAAAGAAAAAAGGAAATGCAATAGTGCAACACTGTTTAAAAATATCACACAATTTATTTGAATATAAGGATGTACGCTTACATCAAAAGTCCTCAATAATATGAGGTAATTAAAAGCTCTAAAATGTCCTTTACTCAAATGCAGGAACACGGTGCTGTATCTGTAAAATATGCACTCAGTGCAAACATAGCATAGGGTAAAATACAAGGTCCTGACGCGTTTCGAAGGGATATGAAAGTTTTAACCCTTCTTCCTCAGAGGTATTTACCGAATGCTCGGTTTAATCAGTTTAAATACACAGTAGCGGGGCGGCGGCATGCCCCCTTGCTTAGACGTTATATGATTGGTGTATTAGAATCACATGGTGAGTCATTGATACTATTGGCTGATAGCGGAATAGTGAATGCATCATGTGGTAATTAATTCATACTATTGGTTCTAGAACTTATGTGCTCAATACTTATAATAGTGTTATAGAAACAATACGTAGTGTCTCATACCCACTAGTGCATCTACAGTATTTTTTAAAAATAGATACTAGGTGGCCAACTTATTGGAGTGTAATGCATAATAATGTCTATAGTTAAATTGATTATATTACTAAGAACTATCCTTAGCGTAAAATCGTTACTATTCTATTTGTTAAATATTAATATAAGATTTGTAGTGGTTATTTGAGTAATAATGTTCAGCTATTTTGTGAAAAGCTTTTCCAGAGTGTAGCGTAAATTTAACAAATACTGATGTTCTAAACAATTGTCTAACTCTATGGTATCTCCTGGTATTCTAAACCGTAGTAGTATTTAGAGATACAACATTGTGAGATACCATAGGTGTTAGATTGTTTTAAAGAGGTGCTGGTAAATTTTGATAATTTGTAGCTGATGTGTAAAGCACTGATAGCTTTATATATGAATTATTCTTTTGTAATTTGTAACTGGCAAAGTAAAGCGCTAATGATTGTATAAAAGTGACACTATTTGAGTGTTTAGAAGCTCTCTTAATATACTATGATGTTCTAATTCCACCATAAATAAATAATTTATATCTTGTTGTCTTGTTTGTATATTTTTTTTGGAAACAACATAAGACTGAAGCTATATACGAACAAAATCTAAGTAGATATACGATTATTAAAGATTTTCCTAGTATAAAAATAGTATAACAATTGTATAAAAATTATTAAAGTAGGAAATATGTGTGTGTGAAATAGACTTAAAAACTATATCCTTAAAATATAAATACTAAGTGAATGATCACACTAAAATAAAAGATAGAAAAACTAAAATGTATACTTGCCCTGTAAGAGGCTTGGACTGACACTTGTAGAGTGTAAATTTAATAGAGGGAATTATTGGAAAGAACTATTATTTGGAATATTGACAACTGAACTTTCTATTCAATAATTTTAACAAAGTGGTTCTATCTTTATATTTCCATGTTTATGTTTTACTTTGTTATATTAAATTTTATTTGCCCATGCCTCACACCTTTTATACTATCAGGATTTGATGGGGGGATGATACACTGAATGTACATATGAAATTAAGTTAAGTTAGATAGGCTGCAAGGTCTATATCTTTGTTTAATCCATTAGGGGCTAATGTTTGAAGGGTATATATACAGAATGTTTCTTTTCTACGGATTTCCAATTCTCTATCTCCTCCTCTTTTCTTCTCAGGTATATATTCGAGAATAGATCCTTTTAAACATCCCGGATTTTTATTATGTTTCTTAAGGTAATGAGCAGAGAGATTATGATTTTTTTCCCCTACTTCTATATTGTTAAGGTGTTCCAGAAGTCTTTTTTTATAAGGTCTAGTGGTGCGGCCTATATACTGTAGGCCACACCCACATTCCAAAATATAGACCACATTTTCAGTGCGACAATTGCATAGTGTGTTTATTTCATAACTCTTTTTAGTAACAGTTGAAGTAATCACCTTGGTGGGTTTATTCTTCCCTAGGTGATGTTCACATGCCACACAGTTGCGTCTATTACATTTGTAAAATCCAATTGTCGACTTACTAAGCCTGACTTGTCTTTCAATTGACTAGGTGCTAGAATGTTTTTCAAATTCCGTTTTTTTCTAAAGATTACTTTAGGAGCTATTCCTGTAATTGGTTTCAATAGATCATCTTTTTTGAGAATCTCCCAATGCTTCATAATGATGTTTTTAATTTTCCTAGATCCTTCATTATACGTGGTTATGAAATTCACTGTATTTGAGTTAGTATTGATATTAGCTTGTGGTTGTTCTGCTTTTTTTCCTGTGTTTAATAGGGACTCTCTATCCATCATATTCATCCTTTGAAGTGTATTTTTTAGTTTATACTTATTGTACCCCCTTGCTATAAATATCTCTGTGAGGTTTCTTGCCTCCTGGTCAAAATCTTGTTTTCTGGAACAATTCCTTTTTAATCTTTGGTATTGTCCCATAGGTATGTTATTAATCCATTTACGATTATGACCACTTGAGGCATGAGGATAGCAATTGCTATCCGTATCTTTCTTGTAGAGTTTAGTCTGTATTTTCTGGTTTTCCTGGAAAAATACAACATCCAAGAAGTCTATCTCTATAGTACTTCTTTTGCCTGTGAATGAAAGATTATATTCATTGTTATTCAGTTGTTCGATAAAGATGTCCAATAAAGTCTCAGTGCCCTTCCAAATGAAGATAATGTCGTCAATATATCTCCCCCAGGTGACAATGTAGGGGAGATAGTCATTGTTATGCCAAATATTTTCCTCTTCCCATGCCCCCATATAAAGATTGGCATAGCTGGGGGCAAATTTTGTCCCCATTGCTGTGCCATTTAGCTGGAGGTAATATTTGTCTTCAAACAAAAAGTAATTTTTTTCCAAAGTGAATTTTACTGACTCCAGAATAAAGTTTTGATGATTTATCGATAGGGCAGTCTTTCTTCTTAGCCAATAGTCAATTGTTTTCAGGCCTTTATCATGGGGTATGTTGGTGTAAAGTGCACTTACATCAAGTTTAACCCAGATATAGCCCTCCTCCCATACAATTCCACTTAGTTTCTCCATTGTATCAGGAGTGTCCCTCAAATAGGATTTCATTTTGGACACTAGTGGTTGAAGAAATATATCTATATATTCAGACAACCTAGATGTTAGGGAGTCTATTCCAGATACTATTGGTCTTCCAGGGGGGTTTACAAGATCCTTATGGACCTTAGGCAAATGGTAGAATATAGCCGTTGTTGGTGTATCATTTTTGAGATATTTAAATTCCTCTTCATTGATTACACCCAGATGTTTGGCATTATCCAAAAGATGGCTGTATTCAATTAGATATTTCTTTGTCGGATTGCCTGTTAGTTTATTATAAGTGTTTGTATCACATAGCATCCGATATGCTTCCTTCAAATAATCCTCCCTGTTCTGTATTACCATGCCTCCCCCCTAATCCGCTTCCCGAATGATGATATTGTTATCTTTTTCCAGATTCTTAATATATTCCTTCTCTTTCTTATCAAAATTGTAATTTTTGATCTTATAATTCCTACAGAGAGTGTCAAAATCTTCCTGTACCAATTTTGAAAATACTGGAATGTGGTTACCCTTAGATTGGACAGGGAAAAAGGTTGATTTGGGTTTCAAATTTGTATACAGTTGTTTCCCTTGCTTATCCGCGTCCTCCATTGCTTCAGACACTTCTCTATTTTCATTCTCAAGAGCAATTAATATACCTAGAGTGTTCATATCACTTGCCTGTAAAGTTCCTATGCATTCTATATTGCTTTCATTTGTTACTTCCTCATTTTTATTCTTGATTTTTTCAAAATGTCTTTTGAGGGTCAGGTTTCTCGTGAACTTATTGAGATCCAGGAACAGCTGAAAGGGGTTAGGTCCTTTTGTAGGACCTTTGTAAAACCTTTGTTTCTTTTGTAGAAAAAGTTTTGTTGGACAAATTGAATATTTTTGTTTCTACATCTTTGTTTGTAGAATCGGAATTGTTTTTTTCCTTTTGGCTCCTAGTTTTTCCCCCTCCTCTATACCCTCTATATCTTCGTTGCCTCTCTTTATTCCCCTTGTTCTCCATTGCGGGGTTTCTAGGGGGACTGGTGTATTGTTCCCCTTGTTCCTTTCTATCTTTCTTGGGCTTTTGTCTAAAAAATGACGGTTCCTACTTTCTGGAATTCTTTCTCTAGATTCTGGGTTCCTGTGATCCTCCCTTCTTTCCAGTCCCCCTGATCTCTTATTGCCCCAGTTGTAATAATCCTCTTATCTATATTGGGGTCTAAAATCTCTTCCCCTCATTTGTTTATTTGGATCATAAAAATTCGGATTATTATTATAGTTGTAACTATAAGTTCCATGTTCCAACCTTTGATGATAGTGAGTTTGGTGAGTTCTCTCATAACCCATATTATCTGTTTGATTTCTATTATATGCCCCCTCTCTATAATTTCTTCTATTATAGTGGTCTTGATAGTAATTTCCACGAGGTTGCTGGTGTCTCCAATTAGGTTGGTTTCTATCTGAGGGTCTCCTGGACTCTCCTTTATGTTTATAATTGTTTATATTGTTTTTAGTTTTGTTAGTTGTATCGTTGCTATTTGTATGATATAACTGTTTGAAGTCTACCCTTTTTGTGTCTTTATTTGTTTTACTCTGTTGAGATGGGTTAGATAGACTTTCATTCAGTTCCCTGTATTGTTGATTCACAGAAAAATTGGGTGAATCAATTTGAAGCCAGTTAAAGACATCTTCCTCACCATTTGCAGTATTTAGTGTATTATTATGCCATATTTCCATTTCTTCATTTTGTTCTACTTCTTTTTTATTTGAATTAAAATCTCTGTAGAATTTATTTAATTTTTTGGTTTCTATGACCTTATCAAATCTTTCCATTTTGATTTTATTTTCCTTGTCTAATTCACTATAATAGATATCTCCCTTGAAGGGATTTAGTTGTTCACGTATCTCTTTTATCTGCTCTCCCAAAATCTGTACCTTTTTGTTTCTAAACCTAATTAGGATGTCAATAAATTTATGGGAACATTCTTCCAGAGCATTTTGCCACTCTGTTAATAATTCTACCTCCGTACTGTCAATTATCGTTTTTTTTTTCTAATTTCAATTTTTTTCTAATTTCAAGGTATGAGTTTATATTTGTTGTATCTCTCTAGATTGTTGCTGTTGTGCCAGTTTAAAATCTGTTTACGACATAATTTTTCTAGATCCATTAATAGCTGTTTTGGATCTATTAAACTCACTACCTCTTGATGTTCTGCCATTTCTTCACTAATGGTCAAATTCCTAGTTCTATTGCTTGGATTAAAATAATCCCCATATTCATATTCCTCTATAGAGAGTGACATGGTTCACACCAGTATGTAGATTATTGGGAACCAATAATAAACCAAACTGAACTGATATATTTGTGATTGGATAGATGATATCAATGATTTAATTTAATTTAATCAACATAAAGTTCTATTATAAATAGTAGGGTAATATGAGACCTTCTAAGTATAGATTCAATTTAAATTAGGATGTAAACTGCTGCCTCCTACTAGGGCGAATAAAATATATGAGAGAAGATGTGTGTAGGTATGGCGCTGTAAGATACACCCAAAAGTAAATCTAAACGAGAGTGTATAACTTGCAGCCTTCGAATGCCTATGAAGAGTGAAAAGTGCCCCTATATACTGATCACCTGATAGATTAAAAATGTTAGTAAATAGGGGGGAAGGGTAAAGGGAAGTTATTCTAATGGCGCAACACTCTGGAAAAGAACCGTATGTATTTTATGCTCATCGGTAAATAGTTAGAAATAAGTTATGTGTAGTAGTAGTACTGCTAAAACGATAGTATACTAGCACAAGATACTAATATATAAAAGAGAAAAATATATATATAAAATCAAATATAACTGACTATATGGGTAGATCATTAGTGTCCGACTTATCAAGTGTACTAATAAATATAGTCCTAATGTGTGATCCTACCAGACCTGAGGTAAATAGAATAAATATTTACATCCGCTGTAGAAATAATAGTGATAATAGTATTATTCCTGCGTCTGGTTGTGAAGGAAGGTCTTTCGAATGTAATACTATAATGTCAAATGACAAAGTATGTATTAAAAGACTTAAGTCTATATAGTATGAAGTATGTACATATGCTGGTATTAGTACAATTATAATTGTGGAAATAATATATTAATGTAATTAAACAAAAATATCACATATGACAGATACTGGTATAACAGTCTGCCGCTAGTATAATAATAAATATGTGAACATATAGATATGGCCCAAAGTCATAATCTTTAATAATCGTATATCTACTTAGATTTTGTTCGTATATAGCTTCAGCCTTATGTTGTTTCCAAAAAAAATATACAAACAAGACAACAAGATATAAATTATTTATTTATGGTGGAATTAGAACATCATAGTATTATTATTATTCTTTATTTATAAAGCGCCAACAGATTCCGCAGCGCTGCCAATGGGTACAAGGATAACAGTACAGTGGAGAAACAATACGATAAGACACAACATTTTACAGACAAATACAGGGGGAATTGAGGGCCCTGTTCCTGTGGGAACTTACAATCTAGATGGGTAGGAGGATTGGAAACAGGAGGTGGGGACTGCAGAGGTGAGAATGATATTAGTGAGGAGAGGGCAACTGTTAGTTAATTGGTTAGTTTGTTAATAAGTCGGGTGATAAGCTTCCCTGAACATAAAGGTCTTTAGGGAACGTTTAAAGGAGGAGAGGTTAGGGGCAAGTCTGACATCTCGAGGAAGTGCGTTCCAGAGTGTTGGTGCCGCACAAGAGAAGTCCTGTAGTCTAGAATGAGAGGAGGTGATGGTAGAGGATGCAAGAAGCAGGTCGTTGTTGGATCTTAGGGGACGGGCAGGAGTATATTTGTTGATGAGTGAGGACAGGTAGGGTGGGGCAGCATTGGTGAGGGCTTTGTAGGTCAGGGTGAGAATTTTGAATTTAACACTGTTGTGAATGGGGAGCCAGTGAAGGGACTCACAGAGAGGCGCAGCAGAAACAGAGCGTCGAGAGAGGTGGATTAGTCTGGCAGATGCATTTAGGACGGATTGGAGGAGAGAGAGGCGGGAGAGAGGGAGGCCAGTTAGTAAGTTGTTACAGTAGTCAAGTCAGGAAATTACCAGGGAGTGGATGAGCTGTTTGGTAGTTTCAGCACTCAGAAACGGGCCAATTTTGGAGATATTGCGTAGGTGGTTGCGGAAGGATGAAGAGAGCAGTTGGATGTGGGGAATGAAGGACAGATTTGAGTCAAGTGTGACTCCGAGGCAGCGGACTTGGGGTGATGGGGAGATAGTGGTGCCGCCAACAGTGATAGAAAAATTAGAGACTGGAGTGGAGCTAGAGGGGGGAAATTAGAAGTAGTTCAGTCTTGGACATATTTATTTTTAGGTGGTGAGAGGCCATCCAGGAGGAAATGCCAGATAAGCAGTCGCTGATGTGAGAGTTGACAGAAGGAGAGAGTGCAGGGGTGGAAAGGTAGATCTGGGTATCATCAGCATAGAGGTGATAGCTGAAGTCATAGCTGTTGACAAGTTTACCCAGTGAAGAAGTGTAAATAGAGAAGAGTAGAGGACCCAGGACAGAGCCTTGAGGTACTCCAACAGACAGGGGCAATAGAGTATAGTATATTAAGAGAGCTTCTAAACACTCAAATAGTGTCACTTTTATACAATCATTAGCGCTTTACTTTGCCAGTTACAAATTACAAAAGAATAATTCATATATAAAGCTATCAGTGCTTTACACATCAGCTACAAATGATCAAAATAGGGATTCACCTTTACATCTAACAGTGCTTTATTTATTTAGCAGCACCTCTTTAAAACAATCTAACACCTATGGTATCTCACAATGTTGTATCTCTAAATACTACTACGGTTTAGAATACCAGGAGATACCATAGATAGACAATTGTTTAGAACATCAGTATTTGTTAAATTTACGCTACACTCTGGAAAAGCTTTTCACAAAATAGCTGAACATTATTACTCAAATAACCACTACAAATCTTATATTTATATTTAACAAATAGAATAGTAACGATTTTACGCTAAGGATAGTTCTTAGTAATATAATCAATTTAACTATAGACATTATTATCCATTACGCTCCAATAAGTTGGCCACCTAGTATCTATTTTTAAAAAATACTGTAGATGCACTAGTGGGTATGAGACACTACGTATTGTTTCTATAACACTATTATAAGTATTGAGCACATACGTTCTAGAACCAATAGTATGAATTAATTACCACATGATGCATTCACTATTCCGCTATTAACCAATAGTATCAATGACTCACCATGTGATTCTAATGCACCAATCTTCTAACGTCTAAGCAAGGGGGCGTGCCGCCGCCCCGCTACTGTGTATTTAAACTGATTAAACCAAGCATTCGGTAAATACCTCTGAGGAAGAAGGGTTAAAACTTTCATATCCCTTCGAAACGCGTCAGGACCTTGTATTTTACCCTATGCTATGTTTGCACTGAGTGCATATTTTACAGATACAGCACCGTGTTCCCGCATTTGAGTAAAGGACATTTTAGAGCTTTTAATTACCTCATATTATTGAGGACTTTTGATGTAAGCGTACATCCTTATATTCAAATAAATTGTGTGATATTTTTAAACAGTGTTGCACTATTGCATTTCCTTTTTTCTTTTATGATTGTACTTAATTCGGGAAGGAGCGGTGAGGAGAGAGACCATTATTGAAAGAAGACACACCTCTATCTTGCAGCTGACACCGGGAAGGAGACTTAGCTTAACACTACGCGGCACTTACCTCATGCGATTGAGGTGAAGGAGTGTAAGTAAGCTCCCAACGGGAACGTTGTGGAATGAGGATTTATCAACTATCATAGACTTGCCTATTAGTTTTGGACTATTTTTACATTTGACCACATTTGATCTTATTTGTTTTTATTTTTGTATTTTAATTTATTGGCATTTTTTTTGCTTCTTCCAATTTTTTTTTCTTAAGGTGGACTTTGGGCCATATCTATATGTTCACATATTTATTATTATACTAGCGGCAGAGTGTTATACCAGTATCTGTCATATGTGATATTTTTGTTTAATTACATTAATATATTATTTCCACAATTATAATTGTACTAATACCAGCATATGTACATACTTCATGCTATATAGACTTAAGTCTTTTAATACATACTTTGTCATTTGACATTATAGTATTACATCCGAAAGACCTTCCTTCACAACCAGACGCAGGAATAATACTATTATCAATATTATTTCAACAGCGGATGTAAATATTTATTCTATTTACCTCAGGTCTGGTAGGATCACACATTAGGACTATATTTATTAGTACACTTGATAAGTCGGACACTAATGATCTACCCATATAGTCAGTTATATTTGATTTTATATATATATTTTTCTCTTTTATATATTAGTATCTTGTGCTAGTATACTATCGTTTTAGCAGTACTACTACTACTACACACAACTTATTTCTAACTATTTACCGATGAGCATAAAATACATACAGTTCTTTTCCAGAGTGTTGCGCCATTAGAATAACTTCCCTTTACCCTTCCCCCTATTTACTAACATATATATATATATATATATGTCTATACAAGAGTATATATACACATAAATACACATGTTTACACTTATATACAAATATATATTAGACATGTGCATTCGGTTTTGTCACAAATGCAAATTTTTGACAAAACAGGGATATTCGTTTAATTTCCTATATCATGTGACAGAGATCAGCCAATCACATAATAGTATACGTATACCCTGTAAACTTGTGCACATGCTTAGTAGGAGCTGGTGCCTCCGAAAGTGTGTATATAAAAAGATTGTGCAAAATTTGATAATGGAAGTAAATTAGAAAGATTCTTAAAATTGCGAGATCATGAAAGTTTAATTTTGACTTGAGTGTTCCTTTAGCATATTTGAATGGTCACCGTCATATTTAAAATAGTGATCTGTGCATTCTTCATATAATAATGATTTATTTTAATATGTTTCTTGGTGTTGATTCATAAGTGTATCCTTATAATTGACTGTAGATTCTAGAATATAGATCTGCCTTTGTAGTGTTAAAAAAATATAAAAGAACATATGAGTACGCAGGGCTTAAAAGTGGGCACGTTTTGGGTTTACGGACAATAACAAATTGTGTTATTTTTTTTTTACTGATTAAGGTTAAAGGCGTGCCTGCATATGTAAAGTTTATCATTTACTAGGAAAAGGTTCAATGGATATGTAAATATACAGTTGTAACCAAAAGTATTCGACCCCCATAGCAAATTAGGTCTATTGTCAAAATTTACAGACTTTCAGCTGTATGCAATGAACAAAACAAATAAAAGCAATTGAAATAGTTCAACACAACGAATGCTTCAAGTAGTTTCCCTAAATTCAACTGAAAATGCAACTTTTAACGAATTCTGCAGTCTCAAAAGGGCTTCATTAGCTGCACGAGGTGTGCTTGAGCTAGAAGACATGAAATACCTGAACTGGCTAGGGGTTTGTTGAGTGTCACGTTTGATTGCATGTGAATATGGCTAAGTCAAAAGAATGGTCCAAAAAGTTAAGAGAAGAGATCATCCCGCTTCGCAAACAAGAAACAGGATATAATAAGATAGCAAAGGCACTAAATGTTCCTAGAGACACAATTGGAAGCATAGTTTGCAAGTTTAAAGTTAAAGGGACAGTGGTTACAGTACCTGGACGGGGCAGAAAAAGGAAGTTATCAATGGCTGCAACCAGATTTCTGAGAAGGCAGGTTGAAAAAGACCTGTGACTGCAAAAGACCTGTGACAAGACTTGGTGGCAACAGGCTGTCACGCTCGGGTGAACAGGGTCTGGAGCTTATGCAAAGAGGTGGCAGGCTTAGGACTGTCTCGAACACTGAAAGGGGCCAGCGGTATGTGCTTCTTTCTGGAATTACCCCTATTAGGCATGTTTAAGAAACAGACAAGCAAGTATGTTTATTGCACAGGAACTGGAGACTTGGAGGCTGGAAGCAGGGTAAGTGAGCAGGCGTGCCCACACCAGAACTGGAGTCTGAGGTAATGCCCATGATAGGGTCAGGAACAGGAGTGCAAACTTAGGCTTAACACAGCAGGTGGCCAATGGAGGTTGATGCCGGAGGTGGGCAATGGAGGTCGAGGCCGGAGGTGGACAATGGAGGCCGAAAGCAGGAGGTGGCCAATGGAGGCCAAAAGCAGGAGGTGGCCAATGGAGGCCGAAGGCAGGAGGTGGCCAATGGAGACCAAAGGCAGGAGGTGGCCAATGGAGACCGAAGGCAGGAGGTGGCTGAGGCAGGAGGTGCCCACTTGAGGCCATGACTGGATACACTAGTACTGCTGAGAGACTGAAGAGGCTAAAGGCAAAGATACACAGATACACTGGATACACAGATACTGCTGTGACAGGCAGGAGACACAGAATACACAGATACTGGTGTGACAGGCAGGAGACACAGGATACACAGATGTTTTGTAGGGCCCACTGCGGATACCCGAACACTGGTAGCAGAGACTCTATTTAAAACTTGGCACACATTCAGTATACTGGAACTTGACAGAGTTTGGATGCAGAAGTAGGTGACTGAAACTTTGTAAATATGCTTAGCAGTGCATGGGTACATGCACTGGATAAAGGAACTTGGTAAGTGTCCTCTGTAGTGCTAGGCACTGAAACAGGATCCCAGGGAAGCAGGATGATGTCACAGAAAGAGACAGGCTGGTACAGAGAGGATAGCCAGGAGACAAGCCAAGGATTGGATACCTAAGAGCAGTCAGAACAGTCACCAAATCCAGGGAGAATCCAATAGAATAGCTAGGGTACAAGGCCAGGTTCGGTAAACAGAAAATGATAAATTAATCAAGAAACACTCATGTACTGCCATTTTTGTTATGTATTTTAAAGCTTTATTAACACTTAATAAATTCAAGATTTGAGAGAATTCAGTCTATCCATTTATCAAATATTTATTTCCATTTTTTTAAATTATTTGGACCCTAAAACGAGAGTCACCAGTCCTCCATCACAAAACCTTTGGTAGATTAATAGTTTGGAGACTGATTTAGAAAAGCATATGAGATGGGTAACATTCTCATTTTGTGTGTGTGACAGTAATTTTTGCAACTCTTCTGCTAATTTTTTTGTTCCAGAAAGGGAAGTCAATTTTTGAATGGGTCTGGCATTTACATGCAACAATTTTATCCTTTGGAAGTTTCTTCTTGATTTTTATATTCATACCCCTGTACCAGAAATGTAAGTGCCAGTTTTTGGACTCTATGCGATTAGCAACTAATATCATTCTCTATGCATTAATCATTTATAAGGCATTTAGACTAAAATTCTATAAAAATAATTAAGAAATCATCCTGGAGTTATTAGGTATTGAGCCTTCTCACCTCTTCACCGCCAAAATAGGTACTTTTATTTTTCTGAAGCTTACATCCTTTTATTCTACTAGTTACAAATTATTGTACCAGTCTCATGTGATACCAATAAAATGTACTGTAGCCCCGATGCCAGATTTAAAGGTACAGATGCTCCATGAAGGATTTCAATTGATTTGGTCGGAGTTGCACTACCGGGATGAATAAAAAAAATTAAAAAAACATTCCAAATAGGATGTATGTTATGGGATCCGCACTCGCTGAGCTTGTACAAGTAATAAAATGATTTAATGTAGAAACCTACATTAAATCATTTTATTACTTGTACTGACACCCTGGCTGATGTTTATATATATATATATATATATATATATATATTTTTTTTTTTTACAAAGCTCCTAAAATATAAGAGATTTCAGAAATGTTGCCTTTATTTCTGGAATTTGGAATGACTGACTGATTGCAATCAAATAGATTTGCCTGAATTTGGAAGCAGCTTTTGTATAATTATGCTTGATTTTGGACTACTCATGTGATTTAATTGAATGAGTTTAAGCAAATGCTCTAACATCAGACACTGAAAATATTCAATATCATAGTATTTTTACTGTAATGTAATCAAACCTTGCTTAAGCACATACAAGTGCTCAATGCTTGTGCAATCAGATACAAGTCTATTAATGTATAACACCATATTTATTTTCAAGAGCAATCATAGCATCTAGTTACTTTAAAATTAAACAAATATGATATAATGGTTAGACTTAGAGCTAAAATATAAATGCAATAATAGAAAATATGGGCAGTGCATTATAGTTTACAGTACCAGATTGTTAGAGAGTTCTTTAACTAACAACACAGATCATAACTATTTAATATCTGTAAGATATGAAAATCAAACAATAAATAAAAAAGTTTCATTGGATAGTTAAGACCATGATAATGTTATCAATGGAATATACAAGTTTACTATGTACTGTACATTTGCAGAATGATATCATGACCTAGATTTTTAAATAAATAATAAAGCATTCTAAATGGTACAATAAATTATTTATTGATTGTTAGGTTCATCTTCAGTTAAAATCTCTTATTTGCAACATTAGGGGTTGACAATGTTGCTTGTATATTACTAACATTGATCTATTTATTATTATTATTAATAATTGCCTAGATTATGAGTTTTGAGCGCTATGGGGAAATTAACGAACGCAACAAAAGTGGCATTATTTAATCCCCTATAGAGCTGCCATTACAAGTTTTAAAAAACCAGGCTTGTGCTGGCGATATGGGGTTTTTAAGCACCATACCGCACACAAAACAAGCGTTGTTTTATAGTGCTCGTGCACGCGTTCCCCATAGACATCAATGGGGAGAGCGGGTCAGAAAAAAGTCTAACACCTGCAATCGCGGAAAGAAAAGCTCCATAACGCAGCCCCATTGATGTCTATGGGGAAAAAGAAAATACGGTTTAAACACCCTAACATAAATCCTACGTCTAAACACCCTTAATCTGCTGCACCCGACAGCGCCGACACCTACATAAAGTTATTAACCCCTAATTTACCGCTCCCGATATTGCTGCCACCTAAATATAGGTATTAACCCCTAATCTGCCAGCCCCCTACACTGCAACAACCTAAATTAAACTATATTAACCCCTAAACCTAACCCTAACGTAACCCTAACCCTAACACCCCCGAACTTTAACATAATTAAAATAGAGCTAAATTAAACTTACAATTATTAGCTAAATAATATGAAATAAAACCAAAGCTAGCTACAATATAACTAATAGTTACATTGTAGCTAGATTAAGTTTTATTTTTATTTCACAGTTAAGTTTGTATTTATTTTAACTAGGTAGACTAGTTAGTAAATAGTTATTAAATATTTACTAACTACCTAGTTAAAATTACCTGTCAAATAAAACCTACGCTACCTTACACTAAAACCTAACATTACAAAAAATAAAAAAACTACCATTACAAAAAATAAAAAACCTACCATCACAAAAAAAAAAAAAACCAAATTATCCAAAAAAATAAAAATTATTCCTATTCTAATACCCTTTAAAAAACAAAAAACACCCCTAAATAAAAAAAGCTTAATCTAAAATAAACTACCAAGGGCCTTTTTCTAGGGCATTGCCCTAAGTTAAACAGCTCTTTTGATACAAAAAAACCCCTAATAGTATACAAACCCCCACCCCCCAAACTACCAAGGGCCCTTAAAAGGGTCTTTTGGGAGGCCCTTAAAAGGGCCTTTTGTAGGGCATTGCCCTAAAGATAATAGCTCTTTTCCTACAAAAGAAAAACAAATACCCCCTAAAAATTACATTACATAAAATAACAAACAAATTATCAAAAATAATAAAAATCATTTCTATTCTAATAGCCATTAAAAAAAAAACACTCCAAAATAAAAAACCTAATCTAGAATAAACTACCAATGGCCCTTAAAAGGGCCTTTTGTAGGGGATTGCCCTAAGTTAAACAGCTCTTTTACCTTTAAAAAAATACAAACACATAGAAATTAAAAAAGCTATCAAATCTCTTAAGGCCTTTAAATCACCAGGACCAGACGGCTTCTCTGACCTATTTTATAAAAAGTTTCAAACCCAACTACTTCCCGTTCTAGGACGTTTCTTTACGCTAGCAAGCGAACAGGGCACCTTTGCGGCCGAATTTTTACAGGCCACTATCATTACTCTCCCGAAGCAGGGAAAGGACTTGACCCTTTGTGGCAGCTATAGGCCGATTTCACTGTTGAACCTAGACGTTAAGTTGTACGCTAAGATTTTAGCCTCGCGCCTCAATTCTTTACTACCAGCACTGGTCAGACCAGATCAAGTGGGCTTTGTCCTACATCGGCAAGGCCCAGACAATACAAGACGTGTCCTGAATGTCTACCTTGAAGCTCATGGTTCCCACTTGCCCTGTGTCACCCTGTCGTTGGACGCTGAGAAGGCCTTCGACAGGGTGAACTGGAAATATATGTTTGCTGTGCTGCGGCGCTTTAGTCTTCCGGAGCCCTTCATCACGGCAATCGCGGCTCTTTACTCTACCCCGTCGGCAGTAGTCAGGGGTCTGGGGTTTTGCTCCAGAACTTTCTCAATAATGAACGGCACGAGACAAGGATGTCCAATGTCCCCACTTATTTTTGCCCTCATGATGGAACCCTTAGCCGAGGCCATCCGGTCATGCCCCTTAATCCGAGGGGTATGTGTCCATCACACGGAGCAGAAGACTGCTTTGTTTGCAGACGATCTAACGGTGCTTGTGTCGGATCCTATCACTTCTCTTCCCCATCTATTTTCCCTACTGAATAAATTCTCCTTAGTCAGTTACTACAAGCTAAATGTCCTCAAGACTGAGTCGTATGCTATTAACATTTCAGACGGGACTCTTAATGAACTGAAACGCACTTATAAGTTCGCGTGGTCTACGACTCATATCAAACATCTCGGGGTTTATCTCTCACATAGTATTCCGAAGATGATAGAATTGAATTTCAATCCCTTACTGTCAACTATTGAAAAATCGACCGACACTTGGAATGTCCCGTCACTGTCATGGCTGGGTCGAATCGCGGCCTTCAAAATGAGCCTCCTACCAAAGCTTACCTACCTATTCCGCTCCCTACCCATCCCGATTCCTAGATCTACAATTTACAAATTCCAACAACTATGTAACAAATTCATTTGGCGCAATAAGGCTCCGAGACTCGCTACTAATATTCTACAACAACCTCTTCTGGCTGGTGGGACGGCTGCCCCCAATATCCTAAAATACCATGAGGCTGCCAGACTCTCTCATGTAACCCAATGGAAGCTGCCGTTGGAGAGCCGATGTGCAGAGATTGAACAAGCATCCCTCCCGGCTGGATTCACCCTACAAGATCTAGTGTGGATCCCTAGACACTCTAGGACGCCAGCCCTTTTGACTAATCCTATTGTCAAATCAAATTTGCAGTTTTGGGATAAGGTTCGCAACCTTTCGACCGTAGCGCCGCATCCCTCGCCATCGCATTCCCTTAGGGGGCTGCTATTGTCATTGCCAGACTCCCATCCCAACTTATGGCTCGCTTTGGGGCTGACTAGAATAGCAGATTTCTATGCAGGGGATAAGCTACTAAACTACCAGGACTTTCTTCGGAAGTTTAATCCGCCTCCTCGATTGCACTTTGAATTCTGGAGACTACGTAGCCTTCTCCTCTCGTGGGGCTTTGGTGCGGGCCCACTAAGGTCTAAAACCGCTTGGGAAGTTCGCTGGGACTCTATGACATCCCCCGGTAAACTTCTGTCCATCTCGTATCTTACACTCATGAAGCCTCCAGTTTTCTATAAATCCCCTCCAGTAAGGCGATGGGAATCTTCCCTGATGGTTTCAAACGAACCACAACAATGGCGGATGGCTGTCCAATTAACCAAGAAAGCTATACACTGCATAACCCTGTACGAGTTATTTCTCAAGGTTATGCTACAATGGCATATGACTCCCATCCGCTTGTTTAAAATCTCGGCAGTCAATTCACCCAAATGTTGGAGGGGCTGCGAGGAGTTGGGAACGCCCCAACATATTTGGTGGTCTTGCAGTCAGATTCAGCCGCTTTGGCAAAAATCAATCCGATACTGCTCTTCAGGGAATATCCACTTACCTCTGTCCCCTAGTTCATGCCTGTTCCACATCTTGCCTAGGAAATTGACTCTACCTCAGAAACTATTCTGTATTTACCTATTTCTAGCTGTTAAATTAGCTGTAGCGCGTATGTGGCTGCAACGCACTGTCCCTTCGTGGGAACAAGTGATGGACATACTGGATTTTGTTAAAAGAATGGAGTCCTATGTCTCCCATGTCCACGGGTCCACAGACCTTCAGTCCCAAATTTGGGCACTTCGCCCAAAGTAATTCCCCCTACAAACACTTTGGGGACTTTAGGTTCCTCGGGTTAGCTGTAACCGGTGCTACTAATGTCCTCCTGCCCATTCCCCCTTTCTTCCCCTTATCTGAACCCTCCCAATCTCCCCCGCTCCTATCCCTTGTCGATGTATACCCCCCTCCCTTTTTTTTTTTTTTTTTTTTTTTTCTCCTTTTTGGATAGCTTGACACAGTTTCCTTTTTTTTCTTTTTTCTATGTATAATCTGGTTAACATTTCTGATTGTCATATTCTATGTTTAAGCTATAATTTTGGTATGAACATTTATGATGATGAAACCTCTATACACTAAGGAGTTTGCTGACTTATATGGGTTATTAATAATATGGGTCTTTTTCCACAACAAATGGACTTTTGCACCCTCCCATGGAGAGGTGGGAATAAGATTATTGACCAACAGACACCAAACATGGACTTAAACATCCAGCATTCTCTCTCTTGTGCTCCTCATTTTATGTGATTGTTTTATATAATACTACCTCTGGTTAATCTTGTTATTCCTGTTGTATGTACTATTGATATGTATGTACATGCTTTTGATGCTCTTATGTTCATTTATCTTTTAAAACAATAAAAACTATTTTAAAAAAAAAAAAAAAAAAATACAAACACCCACTAAGATTACAAACTCTCACCCCCATAAACCCACAAAATAGAAAAAAAAAACTATCTAAAAAACCTAAGCTACCCATTGCCCTGAAAGCGCATTTGGATGGGCATTGCCATTAAAAGGGCATTTAGCTCTTTTACATGCCCAAACCCTAAACTAAAAAAAAAACACCCAAAAAACCCTTAAAAAACCTAACACTAACCTCGACGAACCACTTACAGTTTTTGAAGTCCCGCTTGAGCGATCTTCATCCCGGTGAAGTCCTCATCCAGGCGGCGAGAAGTCTTCATCCAGGTGGCCTCTTCAATCTTCATCCCGGTGGTGAAGTCCTCATGCAAGCGGCGAGAAGTCTTCATCAAGACGGCCTCTTCAATCTTCATCCAGGCGGCATCTTCTATCTTGATCCCGGCGGCGTGGAGCGGGTTCATCCTGAAGACATCCGGCGCAGCACATCCTCTTCATACGGTCGCCGATGTACACTGAATCTTCAATGCATGGTATGTGATCCAAGATGGCATCCCTTGCATTCCTATTGGCTGAAAAATTTTAATCAGCCAAAAGGAATTAGAGCTGCTAAAATCCTAATGGCTGTTCAAATCAGCCAATAGGATTTAAGCAGATTAGATCATTCTATTGGCTGATTCATCATCCAATAGAATTAGAGCTGCTTAAATCCTATTGGCTGATTTGAACAGCCAATAGGATTTTAGCAGCTCTGATTCCTTTTGGCTGATTCAAATTTTTCAGCCAATAGGAATTCAAAGGACGCCATCTTGGATTGCGTACCTTGCATTGAAGATTCAGTGTACAGCGGTGATTCAAAATTTTCAGTCAATAGGAATGCAAGGAACACCATCTTGGATCGCGTACCTTGCACTGAAGATTCAGTGTACAGCAGCGACTGTATGAAGAGGATGCTCCGTGCCAGATGTCTTCAGGATGGACCCGCAAAATGCCGCCGGGATCAAGATAGAAGATGCCGCCTGGATGAAGATTGAAGAGGCTGCCTGGATGAAGACATCTCGCCGCTTGGATGAGGACTTCGCCGCCGGGATGAAGATTGAAGAGGCCGTCTGGATGAAAACTTCTCACCGCCTGGATGAGGACTTCTCTGCCGGGATCAAGATCGTTCAAGTGGGACTTCAAAAACTGTAAGTGGATTGCCGGGGGTTAGTGTTCGTTTTTTTTAAGGGTTTTTTGTTTTTTGTTTTTTTTTAGTTTAGGGTTTGGGCATGTAAAATAGCTAAATGCCCTTTTAAGGGCAATGCCTATCCAAATGCCCTTTTCAGGGCAATAGTTAGCTTAGGTTTTTGTTAGAGTTAGTTTTTTTTATTTTCGGTGGTTGGTTGATGGGTTTTACTGTTAGGTGGGGGGTCTTTCTATTTTTTTTTTACAGGTAAAATAGCTGTTTAACTTAGGGAAATGCCATTAAAAAGGCCCTTTTAAGGGCCATTAGTAGTTTATTGTAGGCTAGGTTTTTTAGTAGGGCTATTAGATTAGGTGTAATTCTTTTTTATTTTTGATAATTTTGTTTGTTATTTTTCGTACTTTAGTGTTTGTTATTTTTTGTAATTTAGTATTTTTTTTTGTAATTAGTTTGTAATTTTTAGAGTAGTGTTAGGATTTTTTTAATGTGTAGTTTAGTTTAATTTAATTGATAGTTTAATTTTAGTTTAATAATTATATTAGTTTAATTGTTAGTTTAAACTTAGTTTTTTTAATTTGACAGGTATGTTTTAATTTAATTTAAGATAGGGAAATTGTAATTTTAATCTAAAGTTATGGTTAGGTTTAGGGGTTAATAGTTTAATTTAGTTTATTGCGATTTGGGGGCTTTTGGTTTAGAGGTTAATAGTTTAAATTAGTTTATTTTGTTGTGGGGGGCTTGCGGTTTAGGGGTTAATAGGTTAATTATAGTGGTGGCGGTGTAGGGCTTAATAACTTTAGTATAGTGGGGGCGATGTGAGAGGATGGCAGATTAGGGGTTAATTCTATTTAAATAGTGTTTGTGATGCGGGAGGGCGGCAGTTTAGGGGTTAATAAGTTTATTATAGTGGTGACGATGTCAGGGAGCGGCGGAATAGGGGTTAATAATTCTTTTTAGTGGCATCGATGTCGGGAGCGGCAGATTAGGGGTTAATACATTTAATATAGTGTTTGCGATGCAGGAGGGCCTCGGTTTAGGGGTAAATAGGTAGTTTACGTGTGTTAGTGTACTTTGTAGCAGTTTAGTTATGAGTTTTATATTACAAATTTGTAGCGTAAAACTCATAACTACTGACTTTAGATGGCGGTATGGATCTTGTTGTTTTAGAGTGTAACGCTCGCTTTTTAGCCAGAACGCAAAACTTGTAAAGCCAGCGCTAAGGGAATCCCATTAAAAAAAACGTAATTTTTACAAATGCGGTACTAACGTTGTGTTACAAGCTAAAAGGCTTGCGGTACACCAATACCGACAAGACTTGTAATGGCTGCGGTGCTGTTTTAACACTGAAATACCATATTTTCAGCGTTAAAAGACGAACACACAAACTTGTAATCTAGCTGAATGATAATAATAATTAGTCATAATAATACTGTTTCTCCTTTATTTGTAAAGTGTCAATACATTCCAGAGGGTTGTTTCTGAAGATCTGTTAAAAGTTATAGGATAACCTGTTTATGAATTTGTATACATTTTATATATATATACAAAATACGGAAGGGAACTGCACTCTCATACTGGACCAGGTACACATCCCATGACCCTGCAACATGCTCAGCCCTGGGTGCCACTGGCACTCAACGGAAGCTGTGCTGCTCCCAGAGTCACAGGCAGTTAACCCCATTCAGGTCTTGGTGCAAGAACCATAGGGAAAATTACAAAACAAATTAATACAACACACAGAGAAAACCCAGCACTCACAAGCTCTCAGCTAAGATTTAAAAGCAAAAATGGAAAGGTTAGTTACCGCATCTGGCCAAATGGGACAAGCCCAGGTAACTCATCAAGGTCCTTTCCAATACCTAAGACCCTAAAACAGCCACACAATGCAAGCTTTCAAATCCAAACAAAGTGGGAACAAGGGAAGGGTGCACAGGAATATGTAATCACCCTAGACATATACAAAACACGGAAGGGAACTGCACTCTCATACTGGATCGGGTACACATCCCATGACCCTGCAACATGCTCAGCCCTGGGTGCCACTGGCACTCACAGGAAGCTGTGCTGCTCCCAGAGTCACAGGCAGTTAACCCCAGTCAGGTCTGGGTGCAAGAACCATAGGGAAAATGACAAAACAAATTAATACAACACACAGAGAAAACCCAGCACTCACTTACAAGCTCTCAGCTAAGATTTAAAAGCAAAAATGGAAAGGTTAATTACAGCATCTGGCCAAATGGGACAAGCCCAGGTACCTTGTCAAGGTCCTTTCCAATACCTGGGACCCTAAAACAGCCACACAATGCAAGCTTTTAAATCCAAACAAACTGGGAACAAGGGAAGGGTGCACAGGAATATGTAATCACCCTAGACATATACAAAACACGGAAGGGAACTGCACTCTCCTACCGGACCGGGTACACATCCCATAACCCTGCAACATGCTCAGCCCTGGGTGCCACTGGCACTCACAGAAAGCTGTGCTGCTCCCAGAGTCACAGGCAGTTAACCCCAGTCAGGTCTGGGTGCAAGAACCATAGGGAAAATTACAAAAACAAATTAATACAACACACAGAGAAAACCCAGCACTCACTTACAAGCTCTCAGCTAAGATTTAAAAGCAAAAATGGAAAGGTTAGTTACCGCATCTGGCCAAATGGGACAAGCCCAGGTACCTGGTCAAGGTCCTTTCCAATACCTGGGACCCTAAAACAGCCACACAATGCAAGCTTTCAAATCCAAACAAACTGGGAACAAGGGAAGGGTGCACAGGAATATGACGAGGACCTTGACGAGGTACCTGGGCTTGTCCCATTTGGCCATATGCGGTAACTAACCTTTCCATTTTTGCTTTTAAATCTTAGCTGAGAGCTTGTAAGTGAGTGCTGGGTTTTCTCTGTGTGTTGTATTAATTTGTTTTGTCATTTTCCCTATGGTTCTTGCACCCAGACTTGACTGGGGTTAACTGCCTGTGACTCTGGGAGCAGCACAGCTTCCTGTGAGTGCCAGTGGCACCCAGGGCTGAGCATGTTGCAGGATCATGGGATGTGTAACCGGTCCAGTATGAGAGTGCAGTTCCCTTCCGTGTTTTGTATATGTCTAGGGTGATTACATATTCCTGTGCACCCTTCCCTTGTTCCCAGTTTGTTTGGATTTGAAAGCTTGCATTGTGTGGCTGTTTTAGGGTCCCAGGTATTGGAAAGGACCTTGACGAGGTACCTGGGCTTGTCCCATTTGGCAAGATGCGGTAACTAACCTTTCCATTTTTTCTTTTAAATCTTAGCTGAGAGCTTGTAAGTGAGTGCTGGGTTTCTCTGTGTGTTGTGTGTGTATATATATATATATATATATATATATATATATATATATATATATATACATACAAACACAGTATCTCACAAAAGTGAGTACACCCCTCACATTTTTGTAAAAATTTTATTATATCTTTTAATGTGACATCACTGAAGAAATGACACTTTGCTACAATGTAAAATAGTAAGTGTACAGCCTGTATAACAGTGTAAAGTTGCTGTCCCCTCAAAATAACTCAACACAAAGCCATTAATGTCTAAAGCTTTGGCAACAAAAGTGAGTACACCCCTAAGTGGAAATTGGGCCAAAAGTGTAAATATTTTGTGTGGACACCATTATTTTACAGCACTGCCTTAACCCTCTTGGGCATGGAGTTCACCAGAGCTTCACAGGTTGCCACTGGAGTCCTCTTTCACTCCTCCATGACGACATCACAGAGCTGGTGGATGTTAGAGACCTTGCGCTTCCCCATGTTACATTTAAGGATGCCCCCCAGATGCTCAATGGGGTTTAGGTCTGGAGACATGCTTGGCCAGTCCATCACCTTTACCCTCAGCTTCTTAAGTAAGGCAGTGGTCGTCTTGGAGGTGTGTTTGGGGTCAATATCATGTTGGAATACTGCCCTGCGGCCCAGTCTCTGAAGAAAGGGGATCATGCTCTGCTTCAGTATGTCACAATGTATGTTGGCATTCATGGTTCCCTCAATGAACTGTAGCTCCTCAGTGCCGGCAGCACTCATGCAGGCCCAGACCATGACACTCCCACCACCATGCTTGACTGTAGGCAAGACACACTTGTCTTTGTACTTTTGACCTGGTTGCCGCCACACATACTTGACACCATCTGAATCAAATAAGTTTATCTTGGTCTCATCGGAACCCAAGAAAAGGTTCCTGTTATACATGCCCTTAGTCTGCTTGTCTTCAGCAAACTGTATGCAGGCTTTCTTGTGCATCATCTTTAAAAGAGGCTTCCTTTTGGGATGACAGCCGTGCAGACCAATTTGATGCAGTGTGCATCGTGTGGTCTGAGCACTGACAGGCTGACCCCCCACCCCTTCAACATCTGCAGCAATGCTGGCAGCACTCATACGTCTATTTCCCAAAGACAACCTCTGGATATGATGCTGAGCATGTGCACTCAACTTCTTTGGTTGACCATGGCGAGGCCTGTTCTGAGTGGAACCTGTCCTGTGAAAATGCTGTATGGTCTTCCCCACCGTGCTGCAGCTCAGTTTCAGGGTCTTGGCAATCTTCTTATAGCCTAGGTCATCTTTATGTAGTGCAGCAATTCTTTTTTTCAGATCCTCATAGAGTTCTTTGCAATGAGGTGCCATGTTGAACTTCCAGTGATCAGTATGAGAGAGTGTAAGAATGATAACACCAAATTTAACACACCTGCTCCCCATCCACACCTGAGACCTTGTAACACTAACGAGTCACATGACACTGGGGAGCGAAAATGGCTAACTGGGCCAAATTTGGACATTTCCACTTAGGGTTGTACTCCCTTTGTTGCCAACGGTTTAGACATTGATGGCTTTGTGTTGAGTTATTTTGAGGGGACAGCAAATTTACATTGTTATACAGGCTGTACACTCACTACTTTACATTGCAGCAAAGTGTCATTTCTTCAATTTTGACACATGAAAAGATTTAATAAAATATTTTCAAAAATGTGAGGGGTGTACTCACTTTTGTGAGATACTGTGTATATGTAAACAGAACAACCATTACCAGTAAGCCCTGACTTTTTACATTGATTGTTCCAAAATCCCCAAAAATTGTTAGGGCAGTTGCCATCATGTGTCTCAGAATATTGCTACATACAAATTTCTCCAGAGGCTACCTTTACTGGCATCAAAGTTTTAAGAATTTTAGACTTAAAATACAGACATAATTAGATAAACCTACAAAAGACAGCACAGAATAAATATATAAAATATATCAAAATAAATGAAGAAACAAGAGATCCGTGGTTTGTTCCATTTGATGAATTTATACACAAAAATATTACATAGCAGCTCAGGTGGTTTTTTATGTTCTCAAAATCAAAGAAATTACAATCAATAAGAGGAGTTCACAACTAAATTACAAAAAATGTTTGACTTAAAAAATGACATAACTGCAAACTCTTGTTAAAGGGACATGAAAGTACGGAAAGAAAATGCTCTAATGCTTTAGGCACAGTATATGTTTGGAACAGTGCAATAGTAAAATCCTCTATGTACTTAACCTCTGTAATCTCTGTGAAGGATTTAAACACACAGGTTGATCACAATCTATTGGCTATTTCCTCCTGAAATAGCTTTTTGCTTTCCAGCCAAATTAGTCTGTGTGTTTTCCAATTATTAACAATGCAAAATAGATCTGTGCATTTATAGCCTGCAGCTGAGAACAGGTTCACCTCTGCTACAACATCTGAATGCCATCTACTGTAAAGCTTTAAAATAGGATTACGTCTTTGTGAACACAAAGTCCAAACACCAATGTGTTTACATTTCAATAATGTAGTAGCAAGCACTGTAAAACACACTGCTGTGAACGCGTTTAGACAAAAGAGTTCATAAAGGATATACTCATATAAACACATAAATATATATGTATATATATTCATATACATATCTATATATATTTATTTTGCTGCCCAACGCTGCTCAATTTGCCTCCTGCGCTGCGCTAGGTGGTTTGCCTTGTCTGACGGCATGAGATTGAGGTTTCCACTGGAGGCTATGTGAGCGCTTGGCTTCCAGACAATGTGAACGCGAGGTTACGTTTGCATTGCGCTTCACTAGCAGATCTTGGAATACAATTCAAATACTAAGGAAATGCTGCGGATTCTATTCTCAAATAAAAGAGAAATATGCATTTCTGTCTCTATGGACACTGCAGGGAAAAGGTCTCAGGTTATTTTGTTTGTGGTCTCCATGTTGTTGGTGTAGTTGATTGAGGTTTTTTTCTGTTCTCTGTTAGGCCCTACTTGACCGGTAAAAGTTTAAATTCCTCTGGAATTGAACCATATTTTTACTGCCTTTATCTAAATGATGACTTGATTCCTGTTCTGCTCCCCATCACAGCATAGTGTTTACCTGTAATTTTCTATCCTCTCATTAAAATGATGAGACCAACATCCAGCATTTGGAAACATATCTGCAGAGAAAAATAATGCAATTTACAATTACTGTCAAAAGAAATACTTTTCCAGATGATACCAGGATGAGCAAACACAACCTTGATGGCCAGAGGTGTCCTAAAGACATTAACAAAATACTTAATGGAATTAAATGAGCAGGGCCATAGCAATGAAAGTGTAGTTATGTTCTCCTTCCAATGTTTCTTTTTCAGAAACCATCTTTCTGTTCCTTATGTAACAGCTGCATCATCACAAAGGGCTTCACCACCAGCAGCATCTTCAAGTAAACAAGTGTTGCACACAACTGCCTCCAAAAAGTACACAATACCTTCATTTATAGATACAATTACACCTGAAAATCAGGAAAAAGTTGATCAAGCTCTTGCAAGAGCAATATATTCTTCTGCAAACAGTCACCCAATCAGATTCTAATCATAGCCTTCATAGGGAAACATTGGTTGCCAGGGGGCATTCCCATCCAATTGTATTAAAGTGCATTTTCATGCAATAGGCACTTTAATAACACAGGACTAGGGGGGGACCTCCTACACACCCCTATAGCTCTTCAGCTTAGTGGTCTAGAGCAGTGTTTCTCAACTCCAGTCCTTTAGGACCCTTAACAGGCCAGAGTTTCATTATATCTTAACTAGCACAGGTAAAATAATCATCTTCTGAAGGGTGAGAGCAGGTTAGTAACCATGGTTACTGATCAGCTGATTATATCACATGTGCTCTAGTTAAGATATAATGAATATCTGGGCTGTTAAGGGTCATGAGGACTGGAGTTGAGAAACACTGGTCTAGAGTGTCTCCTTCATGTAAATGAGTGCTTTCTCTCTATTTTGTAATATGAATCAGTAGGAGGATTAAAGGAGACAAAATAATGTTCCTAGTTTTGTTATGTTGATGGTCCCTTCTGTTTTTCATTGTTTGGGTGGGGGTAGTTGCCTTTTCTCATGCATTGGCAAAAGAGGTTCCCTATAGTTCACGTGTTCTTAACATATCCAGAAGTTGTAGTTCCATTTGTAATAGAAAATAAAGTTATAAAAGTAAATTTAGTTTATTATTTACTGCATAAGCTGAACTTTTATTTCAAGCATAATAATTTTATACATACTGAGCTAGATTACAAGTGAGGTGCGAACAGAATTGTGCTAGCTATATCGTGTTTCCTCAAGCAGTTTTCATTCCGCTGATATTACAAGTGGGGAGTAATCGTGATTGCGCTAGCACAATCGCTTTTTACACTTCAATCTTTTCCGCGATCTCAGAGCTGTGGTTAACTGGGTTCCGAAACAAAAAAGGATGGAGCTTGAGGGCCCATGTTTCTAAAGACCGCTGCTCCATAACCTGTCCGCCTGCTCTGAGCAGGCGGACAGACATCACCACAGGTCCGACAGACCATTGTTAAATAGGCCCCTTGGTGTCTAATAAAAAAATTATTTAAAAAATATATTGCACAAAAAAAGTTATAAGGGCTCAAAGATTGGAGATTTCGGGTGTTAGAAAAAAAAAAGGCAGGCAAAGTGCAGACACATACATATACATTGCTAAAGATGTATTTGTATGTATATATATATATATGTTTATATATGTATACATATATATTATGTATTTATATGTGTATATATGTATTTATAGTCATATATACAAATATAAAAACATTAATATATAAGTGCATTATATCCCTTTGCTATTAAGCAGATAAATACATGATAAAACATATTTATGCAATATTCATATTTAATAAAGATTTTAACTATTTATTTACTGTAAATATTTGACATTTGCTAATGGGAATATGCTATGTTGTATGCGCGATGGGTGTTTGTTTTTTCAACAATCTTTTTTTTTTAATGACTCCATGCTCCACGCTATTCTAGTTGTTTATCAATTTCCTTGAGGTTTTGGATTTGAAAAACTGGTCTCAAAAAGGTTTTGAAAAATCTCTTGAAAATGAATTGTGATCTCTGAGAACTTTTTAGCTCCATTTTATGAATAAGGCTTTTCGATGCGAGACGACAACACAATTGTGGGTGCTGGAAATACAGGGAGTGCAGAATTATTAGGCAAATGAGTATTTTGACCACATCATCCTCTTTATGCATGTTGTCTTACTCCAAGCTGTATAGGCTTGAAAGCCTACTACCAATTAAGCATATTAGGTGATGTGCATCTCTGTAATGAGAAGGGGTGTGGTCTAATGACATCAACACCCTATATCAGGTGTGCATAATTATTAGGCAACTTCCTTTCCTTTGGCAAAATGGGTCAAAAGAAGGACTTGACAGGCTCAGAAAAGTAAAAAATAGTGAGATATCTTGCAGAAGGATGCAGTACTCTTAAAATTGCAAAGCTTCTGAAGCGTGATCATCGAACAATCAAGCGTTTCATTCAAAATAGTCAACAGGGTCGCAAGAAGCGTGTGGAAAAATCAAGGCGCAAAATAACTGCCCATGAACTGAGAAAAGTCAAGCGTGCAGCTGCCAAGATGCCACTTGCCACCAGTTTGGCCATATTTCAGAGCTGCAACATCACTGGAGTGCCCAAAAGCACAAGGTGTGCAATACTCAGAGACATGGCCAAGGTAAGAAAGGCTGAAAGACGACCACCACTGAACAAGACACACAAGCTGAAACGTCAAGACTGGGCCAAGAAATATCTCAAGACTGATTTTTCTAAGGTTTTATGGACTGATGAAATGAGAGTGAGTCTTGATGGGCCAGATGGATGGGCCCGTGGCTGGATTGGTAAAGGGCAGAGAGCTCCAGTCCGACTCAGACGCCAGCAAGGTGGAGGTGGAGTACTGGTTTGGGCTGGTATCATCAAAGATGAGCTTGTGGGGCCTTTTCGGGTTGAGGATGGAGTCAAGCTCAACTCCCAGTCCTACTGCCAGTTTCTGGAAGACACCTTCTTCAAGCAGTGGTACAGGAAGAAGTCTGCATCCTTCAAGAAAAACATGATTTTCATGCAGGACAATGCTCCATCACACGCGTCCAAGTACTCCAAAGCGTGGCTGGCAAGAAAGGGTATAAAAGAAGAAAATCTAATGACATGGCCTCCTTGTTCACCTGATCTGAACCCCATTGAGAACCTGTGGTCCATCATCAAATGTGAGATTTACAAGGAGGGAAAACAGTACACCTCTCTAAACAGTGTCTGGGAGGCTGTGGTTGCTGCTGCACGCAATGTTGATGGTGAACAGATCAAAACACTGACAGAATCCATGGATGGCAGGCTTTTGAGTGTCCTTGCAAAGAAAGGTGGCTATATTGGTCACTGATTTGTTTTTGTTTTGTTTTTGAATGTCAGAAATGTATATTTGTGAATGTTGAGATGTTATATTGGTTTCACTGGTAAAAATAAATAATTGAAATGGGTATATATTTGTTTTTTTGTTAAGTTGCCTAATAATTATGCACAGTAATTGTCACCTGCACACACAGATATCCCCCTAAAATAGCTAAAACTAAAAACAAACTAAAAACTACTTCCAAAAATATTTAGCTTTGATATTAATGAGTTTTTTGGGTTCATTGAGAACATGGTTGTTGTTCAATAATAAAATTAATCCTCAAAAATACAATTTGCCTAATAATTCTGCACTCCCTGTAGGCAAAATACACTATTGTGATTACGTTTAAATGAAGTGGCCTTATTGGCCCAAAAAAAAGAGCTGGAAACATCTCAGATGTTAGATTGTGATTGACCCTATGGGGCCGAATTATCATTGTCCGCTGCACATCGATAAATGCCGACATTTATCATTGCACCAGCAGTTCTTGTGAACTGCTGGTGCAATGCCCCCCCTGCAGATTCACGGCCAATCAGCTGCTAGCAGGAGGTGTCAATCAACCCGATCGTATTCGATCTGGCTGATTTCTGGCGATGTCTGTCCGCGACCTCAGAGATGTCTGTAGGCTTGCCAGAAAGACAGGGCATCAAGCTACGTACAGCGCATGATAAATATGCCCCTATATTTGGTCTTGATTTACACATTTTCACATTTAACAACCTAAAATGTGATCACCTCTAAAGAAAACCAAATTAACATACATTTTCTAACACAACTGAGAGTAACCACATTCTGTATAAACACACAAAGAGTTACTTATGTTGTTATCAATTATCTTCAATAAAAAGAAAAAAAAAGCTAAACACACAAGCACAATTTCTCATATGCCAGGTGATTTGAAAGGTGAACACGAAGAGATTATTTCCATATGATAGAGACTTTTTTAAAGTATCTTGATATTTAGATACTGGATATTACAAGTTACTTTAGGCTTCAGTGTGAATGAATTCATTTGATATAGTGCTTCTCTATTTTCCTTACTGACATATTTTGTAAGCTAGTATTTCCTAGGCTGTGCCAAGACAACATTTTTCTTCCCACAACCTAGTGAAGTCTGACAACTATGTGATGAGATAATCCACATTAGATGAAAAATCTTTAATATTCAGGCTTACAATATATAGTTCCTTTTAAGGGTACATCAGTCATTTTTATATATGCATCAAAAATCAATCACAAATCTGTATTTGCTACAGTCCAGTGACACACCCCTTAGTCAGTAGCCTGAGTGTTGTTTATTATGTTAATTTTGCTGATAAGAGATAACCGAGAATCTGCATATATAAAGTAATCACTGTGTAGAATGTATATGCCAGGATTTTGAATTTCATTGAATGTACCCCAGTGTAATAAACAGAAAAACATAATTAATGTAAGAACTTACCTGATAAATTAATTTCTTTCATATTGGCAAGAGTCCATGAGCTAGTGACGTATGGGATATACAATCCTACCAGGAGGGACAAAGTTTCCCAAACCTCAAAATGCCTATAAATACACCCCTCACCACATCCACAATTCGGTTTAACAAATAGCCAAGCAGTGGGGTGATAAAGAAAGGAGTAGAAAGTATCAACAAAAGAAATTTGCAAATAATTGTGCTTTATACAAAAAACATAACCACCATAAAAAGGATGGGCCTCATGGACTCTTGCCAATATGAAAAAAATGAATTTATCAGGAAAGTTCTTACATAAATTATGTTTTCTTTCATGTAATTGGCAAGAGTCCATGAGCTAGTGAAGTATGGGATAGCAATACCCAAGATGTGAAACTCCACGCAAGAGTCACTAGAGAGGGAGGGATAAAAATAAAAACAGCCATTTTCCGCTGAAAAAATTAATCCACAACCCTAAAAAATAAGTTTATTCTCATAAATGAAAGAAAAAAACTTAAATCAAAAGCAGAAGAATCAAACTGAAACAGCTGCCTGAAGTACTTTTCTACCAAAAACTGCTTCTGAAGAAGCGAATACATCAAAACGGTAGAATTTAGTAAATGTATGCAAAGAGGACCAAGTTACCGCTTTGCAAATCTGATCAACTGAAGCTTCATTCTTAAAAGCCCACGAAGTGGAGAGTGATCTAGTAGAATGAGCTGTAATTCTCTGAGGCGGGGCCTGACCCGACTCCAAATAAGCTTGATGAATCAAAAGTTTTAACCAAGAAGCCAAGGAAATAGCAGAAGCCTTATGACCTTAACTAGGACCAGAAAATAAAACAAATAGACTGGAAGTCTTCCTGAAAATTTTAATAGCTTCCACATAATATTTCAAAGCTCTTACCACATCCAAAGAATGTAAGGATCTTTCCAAAGAATTCTTAGGATTAGGACACAAGGAAGGGACAACAATTTCTCTACTAATGTTGTTAGAATTCACAACCTTAGGTAAAAATTGAAATGAAGTCCGCAAAACTGCCTTATCCTGATGAAAAATCAGAAAAGGAGACTCACAAGAAAGAGCAGATAGCTCAGAAACTCTTCTAGCAGAAGAGATAGCCAAAAGGAACAACACTTTCCAAGAAAGTAGTTTAATATCCAAAGAATTCATACGCTCAAATGGAGGAGCCTGTAAAGCCTTCAAAACCAAATTAAGACTCCAAGGAGGAGAAATTGATTTAATGACAGGCTTAATACGAACTAAAGCCTGTACAAAACAGTGAATATCAGGAAGTATAGCAATCTTTCTGTGAAATAAAAAAGAAAAAGCAGAGATTTGTCCCTTCAAGGAACTTGCAGACAAACCCTTATCCAAACCATCCTGAAGAAACTGTAAAATTCTAGGAATTCTAAAAGAATGCCAAGAGAATTTATGAGAAGAACACCATGTAATGTAAGTCTTCCAAACTCTATAATAAATCTTTCTAGAGACAGATTTACGAGCTTGTAACATAGTATTAATCACTGAGTCAGAGAAACCTCTATGACTTAGTACTAAGCGTTCAATTTCCATACCTTCAAATTTAATGATTTGAGATCCTGATGGAAAAATGGACCTTGAGACAGTAGATCTGGCCTTAACGGAAGTGGCCAAGGTTGGCAACTGGACATCCGAACCAGATCCGCATACCAAAATCTGTGTGGCCATGCTGGAGCCACCAGCAACACAAACGATTGTTCCATGATGATTTTGGAGATAACTCTTGGAAGAAGAACTAGAGGTGGGAAAATGTAAGCAGAATGATAACACCAAGGAAGTGTCAGCGCATCCACTGCTTCCGCCTTAACATCCCTGGACCTGGACAGGTATCTGGGAAGTTTCTTGTTTAGATGAGAGGCCATGAGATATATCTCTGGAAGCCCCCACATCTGAACAATCTGAGAAAACACATCTGGATGGAGAGACCACTCCCCTGGATGTAAAGTCTGATGGCTGAGATAATCCGCCTCCCAATTGTCTACACCTGGGATATGCACCGCAGAGATTAGACAGGAGCTGGATTCCACCCAAGCAAGTATCCGAGATACTTCTTTCATAGCTTGGGGACTGTGAGTCCCACCCTGATTATTGACATATGCCACAGTTGTGATATTGTCTGTGTGAAAGCAAATGAACGGTTCTCTCTTCAACAGAGGCCAAAACTGAAGAGCTCTTAGAATTGCATGGAGTTCTAAAATATTGATTGGTAATCTCGCTTCTTGAGATTTCCAAACCCCTTGTGCTGTCAGAGAACCCCAAACAGCTCCCCAACCTGAAAGACTTGCGTCTGTAGTGATCACAGTCCAGGTTGGTCAAACAAAGGAAGCCCCTTGAACTAGACGCTGGAGATTTAACCACCACGTCAGAGAGTGTGGAACATTGGGATTTAAGGATATTAACTGTGATATCTTTGTATAATCCCTGCACCATTGATTCAGCATACAAAGCTGAAGAGGTCTCATGTGAAAACGAACAAAAGGAATTGCGTCCGATGCTGCAGTCATGAGGCCTAAAACTTCCATGCACATAGCCACTAAAGGGAATGACTGAGACTGAAGGTGCCGACAGGCTGCAACCAATTTCAAACATCTCTTGTCTGTTAGAGACAGAGTCATGGACACTGAATCTATCTGGAAACCTAAAAAGGTGACCCTTGTCTGAGGAATCAAGAAAGTTTTTGGTAAATTGATCCTCCAACCATGTTTTTGAAGAAACAACACTAGTTGATTCGTGTGAGATTCTGCAGAACGTGAAGACTGAGCTAGTACCAAGATATCGTCCAAATAAGGAAACACCCTGTTCTCTTATTACAGAGAGAAGGGAACCTAGAACCTTTGAAAAGATTCTTGGAGCTGTTGCTAGGCCAAATGGAAGAGCAAAAAATTGGTACTGCTTGTCTAGAAAGGAAAATCTCAGGAACTGATAATGTTCTGGATGAATCGGAATATGAAGGTATGCATCCTGCAAGTCTATTGTAGACATATAATGTCCTTGCTGAACAAAAGGCAGAATAGTCCTTATAGTCACCATCTTGAAAGTTGGTACTCTTACATAACGATTCAAAATTTTCAGATCCAGAACTGGTCTGAATGCATTTTCCTTCTTTGGGACAATGAATAGATTTGAATAAAACCCCAGACCTTGTTCCTGAAAAGGAACTGGCATGATTACCCCCGAAAGACTCCAGGTTTGAAACACACTTCAGGAAAGCCTGAGCTTTTACTGGATTTGCTGGGATACGTGAGAGAAAAAAATCTTCTCACAGGAGGTCTTACTCTGATTCCTATTCGATACCCTTGAGAGACAATGCTCTGAATCCATTCATTTTGGACAGAATTTATCCAAATATCCTTGAAAAACCTTAATCTTCCCCCTACCTGCTGAGCTGGAATGAGGGCCACACCTTTATGCGGATTTAGGGGCTGACTTTGGTTTCTTAAATGGCTTGGATTTATTCCAATTTGAGGAAGGCTTCCAATTGGAAACAGATTCCTTGGGGGAAGGATTAGATTTTTGTTCCTTATTCTGACAAAAGGAACGAAAACGGTTAGAAGCCTTAGATTTACCCTAAGTTTTTTTATCTTGAGGCAGAAAAACTCCCTTTCCCCCAGTAACAGTTGAAATAATAGAATCCAACTGAGAACCAAATAAATTATTACCTTGGAAAGAATGAGATAGTAATCTAGATCAGTGTTCCCTCTAAGGCTAGTTTTCTGAGCGGCCCAGCAGTGAAACAGTTAATTAGGGAACCGCACCCTGCAATTAGCATGCACTGCACAATGTAGACTGTAAAGTAAGGTTCTCTTATTAACTGTTTCACTGTTGGGCCGCTCACAAAACTTGCCTTAGAGGGAACATTGATCTAGATTTAGATGTCATATCAGCATTCCAAGATTTAAGCCACAAAACTCTTCTAGCTAAAATAGCTATAGACATGGATCTAACATCAATTTTGATAATATAAAAAATGGCATCACAAATAAAATGATTAGCATATTGCAGTAAGCAAATAATGCTAGATATGTCAGAATCCAATTCTTGTTGCGCTAAATTCTCCAACCAGAAAGTTGATGCAGCCGCAACATCAGCCAAAGAAATTGCAGGTCTGAGAAGATGACCTTAATATAAATAGGCTTTCCTTAGATAAGATTCAAGCTTCCTATCTAAAGGATCCCTAAAGGATGTACTATCTTCCATAGGAATAGTGGTACGCTTAGCAAGAGTAGAAATAGCCCCATCAACTTTGGGGATTTTTTCCTAAAACTCTATAGAATTTGTTGGTAAAGGATACAATTTTTTAAACCTTGAAGAAGGAATAAAAGAAGTACCTGGCTTATTCCATTCCTTAGAAATCATATCAGAAATAGCCTCAGGAATAGGAAAAACCCACGGAGAAACAACAGGAAGTGTAAAAACAGCATTTACACGTTTATTAGACTTAACGTCAAGAGGACTGGTTACCTCAATATCCAAAGTAATTAACACTTCTCTTAATAAAGAACGCATATACTGTATTTTAAATAAATAAGTAGATTTGTCAGTGTCAATGTCTGAGGAAGGATCTTCTGTATCAGATAGATCCTCATCAGAGGAGGATAAATTATTATGTTGTCCGTCATTTGAAATTTCATCAACTGAATGAGAAGTTTTAAAAGACCTTTTACGTTTATTAGAAGGTGGAAATGCAGACAAAGCCTTCTGGATAGAATCAGAAACAAATTATTTAAAATTCATAGGTATATCATGTACATTAGAAGTTGAAGGAACTGCAACTGGCAATGTACTATTACTGATGGACACACTATCTGCATGTAAAAGTTTATCATGACATCTATTACAAATGACATTCAGAGAAATAATTTCCACAATCTTACAACAAATCCACTTAGCTTTGGTAGAACCGATGTCAGGCAGCAAAGTTCCAGCAGATACTTCTGAGGCAGGATCAGATTGAGACATCTTGCAAAATGTAAAATAAAAAACAACATATAAAGCAAAATGATCAATTTCCTTATATGACAGTTTCAGGAATGGGAAAAAAATGCAAATAGCATAGCCCTCTGATAGAGAAAAGCAAGAGGCAAACATCAATGGGGTATAAAAATAATGAAAAAGTTTGGCGCCAAGTATGACGCATGATGTAACTGAAAACTTTTTGGCGCCAACAATAACCGGAAATGACGCACTCGCGTCACTAACGACGCAACCGTGTGCAAGGCTTCGGCATCAACTACGACGCTGGAAATGAGGAAGTTGCGTCACGGACGTATTTTTCGCACCAAAAAATTCTCGCGCCAAAAATGACGCAATAAAGTCTAGCATTTGGCGCACCAGGTAAGAAAAAAAATTCTTACAAATATTTATTTTCCCCAAATATGAAACTGACAGTTTGCAGAAGGAAATACATGAACCTGACTCATGGCAAATATAAGTACAATACATATATTTATATAAATGCATAAAGTGCCAAACCCTAGCTGGGGTGCCTTAAGTAATAAAAAACATACTTACCAAAAGACACCCATCCACATATAGCAGATAGCCAAACCAGTACTGAAACAGTTATCAGTAGAGGTAATGGTAAAGTGAGAGTATATCGTCGATCTGAAAAGGGAGGTAGGAGATGAATCTCTACGACCGATAACAGAGAACCTATGAAATAGACCCCCGTTAGGGAAATCATCGTATTCAATAAGTGATACTCCCTTCACATCCCTCTGACATTCGCTGTACTCTGAACGGAATCGGGCTTCAACAATGCTGAGAAGCGCATATCAACGTAGAAATCTTAGCACAAACTTACTTCACCACCTCCATAGGAGGCAAAATTTGTAAAACTGAATTGTGGGTGTGGTGAGGCATGTATTTATAGGCATTTTGAGGTTTGGGAAACTTTGCCCCTCCTGGTAGGATTGTATATCCCATACGTCACTAGCTCATGGACTCTTGCCAATTACATGAAAGAAACTCAGTTATAATAAATGATAAATGTGCATTACAAATCTTTATATTTTTTTTCTTTTTTTTCATTATGCGCTATGCATTAATTAAATGCTTCAAAAGACAGAAATGGCAAAACCGTTTAAGCCCAGGACCCCGTCAAGGTCTTATCCCTCCCTACCTACAGCCACACACTTATTTAATTTCCCTAGACAAATTCCGGAAATAGACTGCACTGTCAAACTGGAATGGGTACACATCCTGATCCTACATCACTGTAAGATCACAGCTCTGGATACTTAGACAACTGTACAGCTCGCAGAAAGCCAGGCAGTAAATCCCTGACCTGCTTGGATGCAAAGCCCATAGGGAAAATGATAAAAAGAATAGTCAACACAACACACAGAAAGTCTGGCACTCACTTGCAAGCACACAACATAATTAAAAGCAAAAATGTAAGAGTTAGTTGCATTTGGCCAAACAGTTTAAGCCCAGGACTATGTCAAGGTCTTTTCCCTCCTGTGTCCCTACCTACAGCCACACAAAGCATGCTTTCAATCAAACAAACTGAGAAACACACAAGGGTGCACAGGCCTTGTGTAATTTCCCTAGACATATAGAAAACACGACAATGGACTGCACTTTCAAACTGGACTGGGTCCTCATCCTACATCACTGTAAAACCCACAGCTCTGGATACTCACAGAATGCTCTACAGCTCCAGCAACAAAGCAGTTAACCCCTGACCTGTTGGGTGGAAAGCCCATAGGGAAATTTACAAAACAAAATAGGGGTTAACTGCCTGGGTTGCTGGGAGCTGTACAAGGCTAACTGATGACAGATGGAGAGGAGCTGAGGTAAGCATATAAATTGTATGTATCCCTGAACTATTATTATTATTATTATCAAATCTTACTACCTGACTTCTAAAGGGCAGACAATCATGCATGGGTTCTTTATTTTACTGCATTTTTAATCCATCGTAACTATCATGCTGCCAACTGAAGAATCTTATAGGAAACTTACAATTTTTCACAACTTAAGCAACTGTATAGTCTGAAAATGCTATTCAAAAAACTCATAGCAAAATCGGTACCTAAACATGCTTTAAAAGATATCCATCTTCTTGCTGGATAACTCCATTGTAAGTAATGGAACAAACAGACTCATTATGGTGGCACACACATTAGAAGTATCTATATGTATTATTTGGACTGACCGTTCAACAGAACACCCAACAACATATAACTGTAGCATACAAGGGATCAAATTCCATTTTTTTTAGGTTTTGCGTTATGAGCTGTGTGGTGCTAACGAACAGTTTTTCTTTCATGTAATTAGCAAGAGTCCATGAGCTAGTGACGTATGGGATATACATTCCTACCAGGAGGGGCAAAGTTTCCCAAACCTCAAAATGCCTACAAATACACCCCTCACCACACCCACAATTCAGTTTTACAAACTTTGCCTCCTATGGAGGTGGTGAAGTAAGTTTGTGCTAGATTCTACGTTGATATGCGCTCCGCAGCAAGTTGGAGCCCGGTTTTCCTCTCAGCGTGCAGTGAATGTCAGAGGGATGTGAGGATAGTATTGCCTATTTGAATGCAGTGATCTCCTTCTACGGGGTCTATTTCATAGGTTCTCTGTTATCGGTCGTAGAGATTCATCTCTTACCTCCCTTTTCAGATTGACGATATACTCTTATTTATATACCATTTCCTCTGCTGATTTTCGTTTCAGTACTGGTTTGGCTTTCTACAAACATGTAGATGAGTGTCCTGGGGTAAGTAAATCTTATTTTCTGTGACACTCTAAGCTATGGTTGGGCACTTTATTTATAAAGTTCTAAATATATGTATTCAAACATTTATTTGCCTTGACTCAGAATGTTCAACATTCCTTATTTTCAGACAGTCAGTTTCATATTTGGGATAATGCATTTGAATCAATCATTTTTTCTTACCTTAAAAAATTTGACTTTTTTTCCCTGTGGGCTGTTAGGCTCGCGGGGGCTGAAAATGCTTCATTTTATTGCATCATTCTTGGCGCGGACTTTTTTGGCGCAAAAAATCTTTTCTGTTTCCGGCGTCATACGTGTCGCCGGAAGTTGCGTCATTTTTCTGACGTCCTTTTGCGCCAAAAGTGTCGGCGTTCCGGATGTGGCGTCATTTTTGGCGCCAAAAAGCATTTAGGCGCCAAACAATGTGGGCGTATTATTTGGCGCCAAAAAATATGGGCGTCGCTTTTGTCTCCACATTATTTCAGTCTCATTTTTTTCTTTGCTTCTGGTTACTAGAAGCTTGTTTATTGGCATTTTTTCCCATTCCTGAAACTGTCATTTAAGGAATTTGATCAATTTTGCTTTATATGTTGTTTTTTCTCTTACATATTGCAAGATGTCTCACGTTGCATCTGAGTCAGAAGATACTTCAGGAAAATCGCTGTCTAGTGCTGGAACTACCAAAGCTAAGTGTATCTGCTGTAAACTTTTGGTAGCTATTCCTCCGGCTGTTGTTTGTATTAATTGTCATGACAAACTTGTTAAAGCAGATAATATTTCCTTTAGTAATGTACCATTGCCTTTTGCAGTTCCCTCAACATCTAAGGTGCAGAATGTTCCTGATAACATAAGAGATTTTGTTTCTGAATCCATCAAGAAGGCTATGTCTGTTATTTCTCCTTCTAGTAAACATAAAAAATCTTTTAAAACTTCTCTCTCTACAGATGAATTTTTAAATGAACATCATCATTCTGATTCTGATGACTCTTCTGGTTCAGAGGATTCTGTCTCAGAGATTGATGCTGATAAATCTTCATATTTATTTAAAATGGAATTTATTCATTCTTTACTTAAAGAAGTACTAATTGCTTTAGAAATAGAGGATTCTGGTCCTCTTGATACTAATTCTAAACGTTTAGATAAGGTATTTAAATCTCCTGTGGTTATTCCAGAAGTTTTTCCTGTTCCTAATGCTATTTCTGAAGTAATTTCCAGAGAATGGGATAAATTGGGTAATTCATTTACTCCTTCTAAACGTTTTAAGCAATTATATCCTGTGCCGTCTGACAGATTAGAATTTTGGGACAAAATCCCTAAAGTCGATGGGGCTATTTGTACCCTTGCTAAACGTACTACTATTCCTACGTCAGATGGTACTTCGTTTAAAGATCCTTTAGATAGGAAAATTGAATCCTTTCTAAGAAAAGCTTATCTGTGTTCAGGTAATCTTCTTAGACCTGCTATATCTTTGGCTGATGTTGCTGCAGCTTCAACTTTTTGGTTGGAGACTTTAGCACAACAAGTAACAGATCATGATTCTCATAATATTATTATTCTTCTTCAGCATGCTAATAATTTTATCTGTGATGCCATTTTTGATATTATCAGAGTTGATGTCAGGTTTATGTCTCTAGCTATTTTAGCTAGAAGAGCTTTATGGCTTAAAACTTGGAATGCTGATATGGCTTCTAAATCAACTCTACTTTCCATTTCTTTCCAGGGTAACAAATTATTTGGTTCTCAGTTGGATTCCATTATCTCAACTGTTACTGGTGGGAAAGGAACTTTTTTACCACAGGATAAAAAATCTAAGGGTAAAAACAGGGCTAATAATCGTTTTCGTTCCTTTCGTTTCAACAAAGAACAAAAGCCTGATCCTTCATCCTCAGGAGCAGTTTCAGTTTGGAAACCATCTCCAGTCTGGAATAAATCCAAGCCTTCTAGAAAGGCAAAGCCTGCTTCTAAGTCCACATGAAGGTGCGGCCCTCATTCCAGCTCAGCTGGTAGGGGGCAGGTTATGTTTTTTCAAAGAAATTTGGATCAATTCTGTTCACAATCTTTGGATTCAGAACATTGTTTCAGAAGGGTACAGAATTGGTTTCAAGATGAGACCTCCTGCAAAGAGATTTTTTCTTTCCCGTGTCCCAGTAAATCCAGTGAAAGCTCAAGCATTTCTGAATTGTGTTTCAGATCTAGAGTTGGCTGGAGTAATTATGCCAGTTCCAGTTCTGGAACAGGGGATGGGGTTTTATTCAAATCTCTTCATTGTACCAAAGAAGGAGAATTCCTTCAGACCAGTTCTGGATCTAAAAATATTGAATCGTTATGTAAGGATACCAACGTTCAAAATGGTAACTGTAAGGACTATCTTGCCTTTTGTTCAGCAAGGGCATTTTATGTCCACAATAGATTTACAGGATGCATATCTGCATATTCCGATTCATCCAGATCATTATCAGTTCCTGAGATTCTCTTTTCTGGACAAGCATTACCAGTTTGTGGCTCTGCCGTTTGGCCTAGCTACAGCTCCAAGAATTTTTACAAAGGTTCTCGGTGCCCTTCTGTCTGTAATCAGAGAACAGGGTATTGTGGTATTTCCTTATTTGGACGATATCTTGGTACTTGCTCAGTCTTTACATTTAGCAGAATCTCATACGAATCGACTTGTGTTGTTTCTTCAAGATCATGGTTGGAGGATCAATTCACCAAAAAGTTAATTGATTCCTCAGACAAGGGTAACCTTTCTGGGTTTCCAGATAGATTCAGTGTCCATGACTCTGTCTTTAACAGACAAGAGACGTCTAAAATTGATTTCAGCTTGTCGAAACCTTCAGTCACAATCATTCCCTTCGGTAGCCTTATGCATGGAAATTCTAGGTCTTATGACTGCTGCATCGGACGCGATCCCCTTTGCTCGTTTTCACATGCGACCTCTTCAGCTCTGTATGCTGAATCAATGGTGCAAGGATTACACAAAGATATCTCAATTAATATCTTTAAAACCGATTGTACGACACTCTCTAACGTGGTGGACAGATCACCATCGTTTAATTCAGGGGGCTTCTTTTGTGCTTCCGATCTGGACTGTAATTTCAACAGATGCAAGTCTCACAGGTTGGGGAGCTGTGTGGGGATCTCTGACGGCACAAGGAGTTTGGGAATCTCAGGAGGTGAGATTACCGATCAATATTTTGGAACTCCGTGCAATTTTCAGAGCTCTTCAGTCTTGGCCTCTTCTGAAGAGAGAATCGTTCATTTGTTTTCAGACAGACAATGTCACTACTGTGGCATACATCAATTATCAAGGAGGGACTCACAGTCCTCTGGCTATGAAAGAAGTATCTCGAATTCTGGTTTGGGCGGAATCCAGCTCCTGTCTAATCTCTGCGGTTCATATCCCAGGTATAGACAATTGGGAAGCGGATTATCTCAGTCGCCAAACGTTGCATCCGGGCGAATGGTCTCTTCACCCAGAGGTATTTCTTCAGATTGTTCAAATGTGGGAGCTTCCAGAAATAGATCTGATGGCGTCTCATCTAAACAAGAAACTTCCCAGGTATCTGTCCAGATCCCGGGATCCTCAGGCGGAAGCAGTGGATGCATTATCACTTCCTTGGAAGTATCATCCTGCTTATATCTTTCCGCCTCTAGTTCTTCTTCCAAGAGTAATCTCCAAGATTCTGAAGGAATGCTCGTTTGTTCTGCTGGTAGCTCCGGCATGGCCTCACAGGTTTTGGTATGCGGATCTTGTCCGGATGGCTTCTTGCCATCCGTGGACTCTTCCGCTACGACCAGACCTTCTGTCGCAAGGTCCTTTTTTCCATCAGGATCTCAAATCCTTAAATTTAAAGGTATGGAGATTGAACGCTTGATTCTTGGTCAAAGAGGTTTCTCTGACTCTGTGATTAATACTATGTTACTGGCTCGTAAATCTGTATCCAGAGAGATATATTATAGAGTCTGGAAGACTTATATTTCTTGGTGTCTTTCTCATCATTTTTCTTGGCATTCTTTTAGAATTCCGAGAATTTTACAGTTTCTTCAGGATGGTTTAGATAAAGGTTTATCCGCAAGTTCTTTGAAAGGACAAATCTCTGCTCTTTCTGTTCTTTTTCACAGAAAGATTGCTAATCTTCCTGATATTCATTGTTTTGTACAAGCTTTGGTTCGTATAAAACCTGTCATTAAGTCAATTTCTCCTCCTTGGAGTTTGAATTTGGTTCTGGGGGCTCTTCAAGCTCCTCTGTTTGAACCTATGCATTCATTGGACATTAAATTGCTTTCTTGGAAAGTTTTGTTCCTTTTGGCAATCTCTTCTGCCAGAAGAGTTTCTGAATTATCTGCTCTTTCTTGTGAGTCTCCTTTTCTGATTTTTCATCAGGATAAGGCAGTGTTGCGAACTTCTTTTGAATTTTTACCTAAAGTTGTGAATTCTAACAACATTAGTAGGGAAATTGTGGTTCCTTCATTATGTCCTAATCCTAAGAATTCTAAGGAGAAATCATTGCATTCTTTGGATGTTGTTAGAGCTTTGAAATATTATGTTGAAACTACTAAGTCTTTCCGAAAGACTTCTAGTTTATTTGTTATATTTTCTGGTTCTAGAAAAGGCCAGAAAGCTTCTGCAATTTCTTTGGCATCTTGGTTGAAATCTTTAATTCTTCTTGCCTATGTTGAGTCGGGTAAATCTCCGGCTCAAAGGATTACAGCTCATTCTACTAGGTCAGTTTCTACTTCCTGGGCGTTTAGAAATGAAGCTTCGATTGATCAGATTTGCAAAGCAGCAACTTGGTCCTCTTTGCATACTTTTACTAAATTCTACCATTTTGATGTATTTTCTTCTTCTGAAGCAGTTTTTGGTAGAAAAGTACTTCAGGCAGCGGTTTCAGTTTGAATCTTCTGCTTATGTTTTTCATTAAACTTTATTTTGGGTGTGGATTATTTTCAGCAGGAATTGGCTGTCTTTATTTTATCCCTCCCTCTCTAGTGACTCTTGCGTGGAAAGATCCACATCTTGGGTAATCATTATCCCATACGTCACTAGCTCATGGACTCTTGCTAATTACATGAATGAAAACATCATTTATGTAAGAACTTACCTGATAAATTCATTTCTTTCATATTAGCAAGAGTCCATGAGGCCCACCCTTTTTTTGGGGTGGTTATGATTTTTGTATAAAGCACAATTATTCCAATTCCTTATTTTATATGCTTTCGCACTTTTTTATCACCCCACTTCTTGGCTATTCGTTAAACTGAATTGTGGGTGTGGTGAGGGGTGTATTTGTAGGCATTTTGAGGTTTGGGAAACTTTGCCCCTCCTGGTAGGAATGTATATCCCATACGTCACTAGCTCATGGACTCTTGCTAATATGAAAGAAATGAATTTATCAGGTAAGTTCTTACATAAATTATGTTTTTCTCACCGCTCACTTACCTACAGCGCTGGTATTACAGGTTTTTACAAACCCGGCATTAAAAGGCAAGAAGTGAGTGTAGAGCAAAATTGAGCTCCATACCGCACTTCAATACCAGCGCTGCTTAAGTGAGTGGTGAGCTGGTCGTACGTGCTTGTGCACGATTTCCCAATAGACATCAATGGGGAGAGCCGGCTGAGAAAAAGTCTAACACCTGCAAAAAAGCAGTGTAAACACCCCTAATCTTACACTTATTAACCCCTAATCTGCCGCCCGACATCGCCGCCACCTACATTATACTTATTAACCCCTAATCTGCTGCCCCCAAAATTGCTGACACCTACATTAAATTTATTAACCCCTAATCTGCCTCCCCCAATGTTACCGCAACCTACCTACATTTATTAACCCCTAATCTGCCGCCCCCAACGTTGCCGCCACTATATTAAATGTATTAACCCCTAAATCTAAGTCTAACCCTAACACCCCCTTATTGAAATATAATTAAAATAAATCTAAATAAAATTTCATCATTACCTAAATTATTCCTATTTAAAACTAAATACTTACCTATAAAATAAACCCTAAGCTAGCTACAATATAATTAATAGTTACATTGTAGCTAGCTTAGGTTTTTTTTATTTTACAGGCAAGTTTGTATTTATTTTAAATAGGTAGAATAGTTATTAAATAGATATTAACTATTTAATAACTACCTATCTAAAATAAATACAAATTGACCTGTAAAATAAAACCTGACCTAAGTTACTAATAACTACACTTCAATTAAATAAATTAACTAAATTAAATACAATTAAATAAATTAACTAAATTAAATACAATTAAATAAATTAAATTAGCTAAATCACAAAAAAAAACACTAAATTACAGAAAATAATAAACAAATTACAGATCTTTAAACTAATTACACCTAATCTAATAGCCCTATCAAAATAAAAAAAGCTCCCCCAAAATAAAAAAAACTCCTAGCCTAAACTGAACTATAAATAGCCCTTAAAAGGGCCTTTTGCGGTACATTGCCCCAAAGAAATCAGCTCTTTTATCTGTAAAAAATAATACAAACAACCCCCCCTAACTAAAAAAACCTAAGCTCCCCATTGCCCTGAAAAGGGCATTTGGATGGGCATTGCCCTTAAAAAGGCATTTAGCTCTTTTGCAGGCCCAAAGCCCAAACCTAAAAAATAAGCCCACCCAATACACCCTTAAAAATCCTAACACTAACCCCCGAAGATTCACTTACCGGAAGAAGTCTTCATCCAAGCGGCAAGATGTCCTCAACGAAGCCAGCAGAAGTGGTCCTCCAGACGGGCAGAAGTGGTCCTCCAGACGGGAAGAAGTCTTTATCCAGATGGCATCTTCTATCTTCATCCTTCCGCATGGAGTGGGTCCATCTTCAACACATCCGATGCGGAGCATCCTCTTCAAACGACGGCTTCTTCATAATGAATATCTCTTTAACTGACGTCATCCAAGATGGTGTCCCTTAGATTCCGATTGGCTGATAGAATTCTATCAGCCAATCGAAATTAAAGTAGAAAAAATTCTATTGGCTGATGCAATCAGCCAATAGGATTGAACTGCAATCAGCCAATAGGATTTTTTCTACCTTAATTCTGATTGGCTGATAGAATTCTATCAGCCAATTAGAATCTAAGGGACACCATCTTGGATGACGTCAGTTAAAGAGATATTCATTACGAAGAAGCCGTCGTTTGAAGAGGATGCTCCGCGTCGGATGTCTTGAAGATGGACCTGCTCCGCGCCGGAAGGATGAAGATAGAAGATGCCGTCTGGATGAAGATAGAAGATGCCGTCTGGATGAAGACTTCTGCCCGTCTGGAGGACCACTTCCGCCCGTCTGGAGGACCACTTCTGCCTGCTTCAGTGAGGACATCTTGCCACTTGGATGAAGACTTCTCCCGGTAAGTGAATCTTCGGGGGTTAGTGTTAGGATTTTTTTAAGGGTGTATTGGGTGGGTTTATTTTTTAGGTTAGGGCTTTGGGCCTGCAAAAGAGCTAATTGCCCTTTTTTTTTTGCCTTTTTTTTTAAGAGCAATGCCCATCCAAATGCCCTTTTCAGGGCAATGGGGAGCTTAGGTTTTTTTAGTTAGTATTTTATTTGGTGGGTTGGTTGTGTGGGTGGTGGGTTTTACTGTTGGGGGGGGGGGGTTGTTTGTATTTTTTTTACAGGTAAAAGAGCTAATTACTTTGGGGCAATGCCCCGCAAAAGGCCCCTTTAAGGGCTATTGATAGTTTAGTTTAGGCTAGGGTTTTTTTATTTTTAGGGGGCTTTTTTAATTTTAATAGGGCTATTAGATTAGGTGTAATTAGTTTAAAGATCTGTAATTTGTTTTTTATTTTCTGTAATTTAGTGTTGTTGTTTTTTGTGATTTAGCTAATTTAATTTATTTAATTGTATTTAATTTAATGTATTTATTTAATTGTATTTAATTTAGTTAATGTATTTAATTGTAGTGTCGTGTTAGGTGTTAGTGTAACTTAGGTTAGGTTTTATTTTACAGGTCAATTTGTATTTATTTTAGCTAGGTAGTTATTAAATAGTTAATAACTATTTAATAACTATTCTACTTAGTTAAAATAAATACAAACTTGTCTGTAAAATAAAAATAAACCCTAAGCTAGCTACAATGTAACTATTAGTTATATTGTAGCTAGCTTAGGGTTTATTTTATAGGTATGTATTTAGTTTTAAATAGGAATAATTTAGTTAATTATAGTAATTTTCTTTAGATTTATTTAAATTATATTTAAGTTAGGGGGTGTTAGGGTTAGGGTTAGACTTAGATTTAGGGGTTAATACATTTAATATAGTGGCGGCGACGTTGGGGACGGCAGATTAGGGATTAATAAGTATAATGTAGGTGGCGGCAATGTTAGGGGCGGCAGATTAGGGGTTAATAATATTTAACTAGTATTTGTGAGGCGGCAGTGCGGCGGTTTAGGGGTTAATATGTTTATTATAGTGGCGGCGATGTCCGGAGAGGCAGATTAGGGGTTAATTTTTTTTTATAGTGTTTGCGATGCGGGAGGGCCTCGGTTTAGGGGTTAATAGGTAGTTTATGGGTGTTAGTGTACTTTTTAGCATTTTAGTTATGAGTTTTATGCTACAGCGTTGTAGTGTAAAACTCATAACTACTGACTTTAGAATGCTTTACGAATCTTGGAGGTAGAGGGTGTACCGCTCACTTTTTGACCTCCCAGGGCAGACTCGTAATACCGGTGCTATGGACCTCCCATAGAAAAAAGGGTTTACAAAGTTTACGTAAGTTGTTTTGCAGTAAGGCCAAAGAAGTGTGCAGTGCCTCTAAACCTGCAAGACTTGTAATAGCAGCGGTAGTGAAAAAGCAGCGTTAGGACCTGTTAAGGCTGCTTTTTCACTCGTAATCTAGCCGATAGTTTTCTCAAAAAACCTGTATAAATGATAAAGTACAAACTTTCAAGTATTTGTATGGATTTCAGTTAATTATACATGTTCTTACATGGTTTTTCATTAGAGTACAAAATAAGTCTATAGGGCTGAATTATCAAGCTCTGAATAGAACTTGATGCCCCTGTTTCTGCACGAGCCTTTAGGCTCGCCGGAAACAGCAGTTATGAAGCAGCGGTCTTAAAACAGCTGCTCCATAACTTATACGCCTGCTCTGAAACTGCGGACATCAATCCGCCCGATCCTATAGGATCGGGCTGATTGACACCCCCTGCTAGCGGCCGATTGGCCGTGAAACTGCAGGGGGCGGCATTGCACAAGCAGTTCACAAGAACTGCTTTACAATGATAAATGCCGACAGCGTATGCTGTCAGCATTCATCGATGTCTGCCGGACATAATCCACTGAGCGGATCATGTCGCACAGGCCGATGATAAATCGGCCCCTATATATGTAAACTACTGGCATGACAATATGTATATTGTAGCAAAATACGTGTGCACTCAGGTGATGATTTTTTTTAATCTAGTGGCAAATGTGAACCCAGGGGCAGATTTTCTAAGAATTTTCCAATAATGCTGCCTTTTGAAATACTTTATATTGAGACCACTCATGGTATTCTGATCCATCAGAAAATACTTTTCTTAACAGTTTTCTCATAACGTTTCTGGAAATATATTTCAATACATTTTACCTATTAAGATATTATAGGAACACTAAAGTCAAAATTAACCGTTGGTGATTCACTTGGAGCAAGCAGTTTTAAACAACTTTCCAATTCACTTCCAGTATAAAAATGTAGAGAATCTCCTAATATGCACACTTTTTTAGGCACCAGTCTATATACTTATATGCATTTTGATATTGGCTGATTGCTGACAGGTGATGCAGGGGCAGGAAGTAAATTTCAAAATTTGTAAGAAAAAAAAATATCTACTGCCCATTTGAATATCAGATTAAGTGCTTTTGCTTTCTGTTTTCAGTATGCATTTGTTGATTATACCATTCTGCTCTATTTAATGGTCCTTTAAGCATTTTTACAATTGAAATATAAACACCACATTTTGTAATTTGAGACAGCAATTAAATGTCACTCAGATATAGGATAATGAGTTATTTAATGTACAAAATACATCTATACATGGCCTTTTCAATATTATTTATTTGAGTGACAGTTTTGTAATATGCTGTATTTGTAGTGTTTAGATATGGGATATATCATGCAAGAAAACAGCTAACCATTTATAAGAAACAGCTGTAGATATGGAGAAACAAATAAATAGCTTGTGTTCTTTGTATGGGAATTCCAGAGACCACACATTGACAATTACTTTAATATTTACCCCAAAACATGGACTAACATATTCTGTTCCATTGTTATATCAACAGCCAGTTGAAGTGTAGCAAATTGCAATTTATGACAAAGATAGTTAAAATATTATGGGGAAAGCATTGTACACCTTTAAAACTAACCTTACTCACAATGAATCTCCCAAATATTAACTGATAACTCTAGTTCAATGCCGAATATGGATTACCAACTTACTATGCTAAATTAATAACTACCAGGGATTTAATCACAATAACCAGTTTAAGTACAGTTCTGAAAGAGTTCACTATAATGTCTGACATAAAAATCTGGAGTGCCTAGTCCTGTCTAGCAAATAAATTATTTAGCAACTAGTTAAACTATACAGGACTATGAATATAAGCTTAAAATACTCTTAAAAGTGTGCTCTTTAAGTTTACCAGCTTCAATTAGACTGTAGCAATAATGAATGTCTTTGATTCAAATATTTAAAATAAAGGCCTAGATTACGAGTTTTGCGTTAGCCTTAAAAAGCAGCGTTAAGATGTCCTAACGCTGCTTTTTAACGCCCGCTGGTATTACGGGTCTTGCAGGTACAGGTGTACCGCTCACTTTTTTGGCCAGACTTGGAAATACCGCAAATCCACTTACGTCAATTGCGTATCCTATATTTTCAATGGGACTTGCATAGCGCCGGTATTATGAGTCTTCCAAAATGTGAGCGGTACACCCCCTCCTGTCAAGCCTGGTACCGCATTTTAAAGTCAGTAGTTAAGAGTTTTACACTACAACGCCATAGCATAAAACTCTTAACTTAAGTGCTAAAAAGTACACTAACACCCATAAACTACCTATTAACCCCTAAACCGAGGCCCCCCCCACATCGCAAACACTAAAATACATTTTTAACCCCTAATCTGCCGAACCGGACATCGCCGCCACTATAATAAATATATTAACCCCTAAACCGCCACACTCCGCATCGCAAACATTAGTTAAATATTATTAACCCCTAATCTGCTGTCCCTAACATCGCCGCCACCTACCTACATTTATTAACCCCTAATCTGCCGCGCCCAACGTCGCCGCCACTATATTAAAGTTATTAACCCCTAAATCTAAGTCTAACCCTAACACCCCCTAACTTAATATATAATTTAAATAAATCTAAATAAAATTACTATCATTAACTAAATTATTCCTATTTAAAACTAAATACTTACCTATAAAATAAACCCTAAGCTAGCTACAATATAACTAATAGTTACATTGTAGCTAGTTTAGGGTTTATTTTTATTTTACAGGCAACTTTGTATTTATTTTAACTAGGTACAATAGTTATTAAATAGTTATTAATTATTTTAATAAGTACATAGTTAAAATAAAGACAAATTTACCTGTAAAATAAAACCTAACCCAAGTTACAATTGCACCTAACACTACACTATAATTAAATTAATTAACTAAATTAAATACAATTAAATAAAATTATCTAAAGTACAAAAAAAACAAAATACTAAATTACAGAAAATAATAAAGAAATTACAAGATTTTTAAACTAATTACACCTAATCTAATCCCCCTAACAAAATAAAAAAAGCCCCCCCAAATAAAAAAAGCCCTACCCTACACTAAATTACAAATAGCCCTTAAAAGGGCCTTTTGCGGAGCATTGCCCCAAAGTAATCAGCTCTTTTACCTGAAAAAAAAATTACAATTCCCCCCCAACATTAAAACCCACCACCCACACAACCAACCCTACTCTAAAACCCACCCAATCCCTCCTTAAAAAAACCTAACACTAACCCCCTGAAGATCACCTTACCGGGAGACGTCTTCACCCAACCGGGCCAAAGTCCTCAACGAAGCCGGCAGAAGTGGTCCTCGAGACGGGAAGAAGTGGTCCTCCAGACAGGCAGAAGTCGTCATCCAGACGGCATCTTCTATCTTCATCCATCCGGCGTGGAGCGGCTCCATCTTCTAGACATCCGACGCGGAGCATCCTCTTCATCTGACGTCTTCTTGAACAATGACGGTTCCTTTAAGTGATGTCATCCAAGATGGCGTCCCTTCAATTCCGATTGGCTAATAGAATTCTATTAGCCAATTGGAATTAAGGTAGGAAAAATCCTATTGGCTGATGCAATCAGCCAATAGGATTGAGCTCGCATTCTATTGGCTGATTGGATCAGCCAATAGGATTGAACTTCAATCCTATTGGCTGATTGCATCAGCCAATAGGATTTTTCCTACCTTAATTCCGATTGGCTGATAGAATTCTATCAGCAAATCAGAATTGAAGGGACGCCATCTTGGATGATGTCACTTAAAGGAACCGTTATTGTTCAAGAAGATGTCGGATGAAGAGGATGCTCGGCGTCGGATGTCTAGAAGATGGAGCCGCTCCGCACTGGATGGATGAAGATAGAAGATGCCGTCTGGATGAAGACTTCTGCCCATCTGGAGGACCACTTCTGCCCGTCTGGAGGACTACTTCTGCCGGCTTCGTTGAGGACTTTGGCCTGGTTGGGTGAAGACGTAAGGTGATATTCAGGGGGTTAGTGTTAGGTTTTTTAAGGGGGATTGGGTGGGTTTTAGAGTAGGCTTGGTTGTGTGGGTGGTGGGTTTTAATGGTGTCGGCGATGTTGGGGGCGGAAGATTAGGGGTTAATAAGTGTAAGATTAGGGATGTTTAGACTCGGGTTTCATGTTAGGGTGTTAGGTGTAGACATAACTTTTATTTCCCCATAGGAATCAATGGGGCTGCGTTAGGAGCTTTACGCTGCTTTTTTGCAGGTGTTAGGTTTTTTTTCAGCTGGCTCTCCCCCATTGATTTCTATGGGGAAATCGTGCACGAGCACGTTCAGCCAGCTCACCGCTAGCATAAGCAGTGCTGGTATTGAGGTGAGATGTGGAGCAAAATTTTGCTCTACAATCACTTTTTTTGCGGTTAACGCCGGGTTTGTAAAAATACCAAGTGAGCGGTGAGCATAAACTGCTAGTTAGCACCGCACAGCTTCTATCGCAAAACTCGTAATCTAGGCAACAATTTCTTATACTTTACCAGTCCACCAGTTTGAGACTTCAGTTAATATCCAAATATGTCTATCGTCATATGTCTTTATGCACATTTGTAAGAGAATTAATCTTGATAGTCTCTTATCCACAAAGCAGTGGATAACTGTGTTCGCACACTGGTCTCTCTTATAAGCAAAAGTGGCAACAGCAGGATTGCAAACAGTCACCAACCAAAATGTTTCCACCAAGATCCTTTTCTCTCTGTGCAGGGAGCTTTTTGTCTGAGACAAAACTCCTCCTCATGTCTTAATCATTCGATAGATTTGGATACGCATCTTCTCTGATTGGTTACTGGGATATGTCATTTTAACAGCCAAATGTCTTTTGGTTGTAATTCTGGATTTAGGCCATCAGGGGCAGCAGACAAGACAAACAGTTTAATTTTTTAACACTGCTATACAGTAAATACAGTTCTTTAAAATGATTTTTTAATATACTATAATTTCTTGATATTAATAAACGTATCTGGTCAATATATATAGCAATATATAATGCAATTTTATTTGATTATTTTAATATGAAACATAAGTATATTTCTAGTAATCATATTATTAATCAGCTCACTGTTAACCATCCTTCTTCACAGAATCATAGCATTCAACATCCTGGCATTATATTGTATCTTAAATGAAATACAGTAGATTTATGTTTATGATCAATATTCATAGGACATCTTGTTGTCTGAAAAATAAAGAAACAGATGTTATTTTGAAATAAACATTTGCACATTTACTATACTGCTATTTATTAAGTTCAGCAAATACTTATCTAATATATTACTGTTAGGCACTACTTCTCATGATATATATATATATATATATATATATATATATATATATATATATATATATATATATTTGTACAGTCTGAGTATCAATTAAATCTTTGAGAATTAAACAGTTCATTTAGATAAATTTCATTTTTTTTTTATTATTATTTTTATTGAGGTAAAGTTTTGGCATACAGGGAAAACAGTGAAACATTTCACAATGGCTTTCAAAAAGTAGCATTAACAAGATAAATGAAACAGAATACATAATGAGCTACATAGTCTAAGATTGGTGGTAACAAGTGTGCTACGTAAAGACATAGTTTATGGATGCCCATTAAAATCTAAGCCTTCTCTACGATGACAAGAGGCCACTCTTGGACCCCAGCCCACAAGAGAAAATAAATTATATTTACAGAAGACTATCTGGAGTAGAAGAGACCACTCATGGATCTCATTACATTCACCTCAGATTTTACTTTTTCATTATGCTGTAACTGTTAGCTATGAGGAGGACACAATAAACAAGGTTTAAACGCTTATTATATATATGTAAAGAAAAACTTTTTTTTTTTTTTTACTGATAAAGACATGCTTACTGTTGGCAGAAGACCTGGCTACGGTTTTAAAGACCCCTGCTATTGCTTAGAGAAAGAAGGGGAATTAAGTTAAAAACAAATAGACCTTAAAGACTAGATGCCCTGTTAGGATTTCTTAAGAGCTAATTATAAATCTCCACCTTGCGTTAATGTTTCTTTTCTTATGGCACAGAATAGGCAAAACTAAATATCTAGGAAGTGGTGTTAAAAAGATGATCTGCAAATCATAACCCCCTCAACATATCATGCTGCTCCTGGTAACTACTGGGAAAACATAATAGATATGGCAAACATCCTTATCCTACAGACAGTGAGCGATATTAGCATAAGTCCATATGACATGAGATACGTCTGCAGGTCTGAAGATCCCCACTATTGCACAAGTAAGGAAAAGGGCTATATTGATATTGCAGGGACCCATGGAGCTAAATGGCATACAGCAGTTAATCAGAAGGTACTTTTAAATCACTTGGTACTCATGACTTCAAAGGTATAGTATGAATTCCCCCGGAGATACTAAATTAGACATACTGTCTGGGTTGTACTAGTTGGCCGAATGGTAATACTAAAATATATTCAACGGGATATGCCCTCAACCACTTATAATACTCTGAATCTCCCTTACTGTCAGTTACATTCCTAGCTATATAAATTAAGAATAGGTAGTCCTAGCTCTACCTCCTGCGGGTGATAATCTTTTACATCTACCCAAAATAGTAACTGTGTGAAAATCGAGATAGCACAGAGTAAGGATATATTTGCAGGACCAGCCTACATTAAAGGTAAACTAAGGAGGAATAAATAAAATAATTATTGTAAATCCAAATATATAAATGTTAATGTTTCTGAATGGTGCCGTTATATCCCCAGTCTTATTTGGTCACAAATAAAAGCCCACGATGGTATAGAGCTCCTTCCTTAATGTTCTCTTAGTTAAAGGCAATCAAGTATTTATAACTTAGCCGGGAGGCTCTCCTACCTTCTTACAAGTGTCTGCCAGCGATCTCCTTACCTGGCCCGACACTCCGGCTGCTCCTTTAGATGTCTGCTCAGCGAAAATCCCGTGAGTGACGTCACCCGGTTCCGGATCCTAGGTGACCACTTGCGCAAGTGTTTGTTTCCACAGGATGTCCTCTGTACGCCAGGGTACAGAGAGTTCACTTCAGCTTCGGTCCTCCAAATAATCGCAAACAGTAGCAGGTAAGTCCTCTACGCGTTTCAACCCCTTCTGGGTCTTTTTCAAGATGCTACTTCCTGCAACCTTTGCCCTTAAATCCACTCTCTGCACAGGTGATTCGCTATTGCTACAACACCTTTCCGCAGGTAAATATTTCCTTAATAGATGCAAATATTAATCATTTGTTGTAATACTGATATCAGTTTTGTCTTTTGGGTAGCTGAGGTTCATTCTTGTTCCCTCTTGCAGGAAATAGGAAAACTGCTGTCTGGCAGACATTCAGAAACATTAACATTTATATCTTTGGATTTACAATAATTAAACCCACATTGTCATTCCGGACCATCTTCTTTGGGGGATCCCCTTGAACTACTAACACCAAGATTAGAACACAGTCATTATAGGTGTTCTCCGCCAGCCCCATTTGATTTGGGGAATCTGAGGGGTTATGTATAGTGTGTATGTTTAACCGGTTTTACTTTATTTTATGTATGATTGATTGTTATATGGATTGTTTGTGTCAACCTTTTATGCATTGACTTATTAAATATCACATCTGTGTTTTACTAATTATTGTCACTTGATCATTGATTGCACTTTGATACTGCATTTATTTCACTTTGATTTTTCACTTGGATAAATTGTTTTTATATATATATACGTAGATATTTTCCTTTATTTTTAATTATCACAGATTTTTTATCACAGATTTTGCACATAAATAGTATTTTAACGTATCCCTTAAGGGTCATTGGAATTTTGTAAACTAAGGAGGGTTTTGTAAAGGGGGCTGAAACCTCAGAGTAAAAAAAAAGAAAAAAGGAAACGTACTGTGCCTAGATATAGGATACTATAAAGCATCAGACACAGAGGTCATGAGCAGCATAAGATTTCACTAGTATAGAGCACCACACTGCACTTATTTGCCAACATATGTAGATTCATAGGTGATACACAGAGTACGTAACAATCAACAGCAACTTAGAGTCCATGCGGTAGAGGCCATCAGCCAGTGTATGGGGAGCAAAGAGTCACTGCTTGAAATAATAACGGGTTTAAGGGGCAGCTTACTCTTGGCTCCAAAGTTAGCATAGTTTGCCAGAATGTTCCGTTAACAGCTAGCTGTTATACCTAACAGCCTTCAGGTCACCCCTCGATCATGAAATAAAAGCAGAGCTCCTGGGTCCCAGACGATGCGATAATGCGTATATGGCCACATCAGAACCGGCAAGCGTGGAACTGCATTGTAGGGAAACACATGCAACCTCATCACAGCTGAGAGAGGGGGTTTAGTATGAAGTAGAGGGATCATACCAGAGTGGTCTTGCTTTTGTGCTGGAAGCGCTTGTCTGTTGTTATTTTTCAGTAAGCTGTAACTGCTAGCAAAGCGGTCTTGCTGTTGTGCTGGAAGCGCTTGTCTGTTGTTATTTTTCAGTAAGCTGTAACTGCTAGCAAAGCGATCTTGCTGTTGTGCTGGAAGCGCTTGTCTGTTGTTCCTTATGATTTGCGGTCCCTCTGCTTGGAGTCCTTCTGAGGTGCCTACATAGATCTGAGGCATATCATTAGGGATTTGCAAGACAACCGCTGTCCTTGCCCCAAGCTTTGAGTCAATCCACACAGCTGCTCTCATAACTCCAGGCTGTCTGACGTCCGTCGATGTGCCAGAGGTAGGGGATAAACGCTGGGGCCCCAAAGCGCCAACCCCCCCTCTTTCGATCTCGCAAACTTCAGGTTGGGTAGGTTTGTATGGTGGATTAGCACTGCTGCGATCAAATGCAATAAAAAGCTCATTTTCCAAGGCCGCATGGTGGCTTTGTAGCAAACTGCGCAACTCCCCCAGGAAACTTGAGGGGATCTCCATAGCGTGCATATAATGAAACACAGTAAGCAAAGATTGGACAAACAATAGTTTTCTGAGAATATATTGTGTCCTATGGAGAAAAAGATTTGCAGTGTTGTGCGGAGTTTCACTGCTTCCTAACGACAGAAGCAAATTAATGCTCTGCCGGGGGGTTGGTGAGATGGTAGGCCGCAACCCTTAAACTATTCCGGTACGCTGAGTATTGTCCCCGCTCAAAAAATAATAGTATGGCTTAAACAAGCTCACTTTCCAGTATATCCAAAGTCCAAGAAACATATGTAATGGAGTGATAAAGAAGGGATTTTACACATTCTTGTGCAGAGAGTTGTAGGAGCTGATAAATTTGCAGCCTGTCATGGTCGCTGCCCGGAAGTTCCCCCCATTTAGATAAATTTCTAACGTCTCTTTTTTATTAAAACCACGATTTACATTTCCAGTTTGTCTGGGATGAGAATGTATATTTTAATTCAGCAGGGACAATTTAACATCTAGATGAGATGAGCTACATCTTTTGAGAATGGTTGTATATTCCATTATCCTTACAGCCGGAGCAACTGGTTTTTCAGATAGGGAAAAATTATTTACACCTTAGGCAGGAAACCTTTGAAGCAATTCCTTTTTTCTTGAAATCTGTGCTTCAGAACGAGAGGGGGTTGTTTTACAAACAGTTTAACAAATAAAATGAGTTCTTGGTCTTATCATATATCTATGTGTAGATAAATATACATTCATATATATATTATTTAATAACACTCACAGATATCCTGACAGGTAGATTACAAGTGGCACGTTATATAACACTCCCGCATTAACTTTGCTACAAGTAAACTTTTTGCGTGCATCGTGTTGCGCACATATTACAAGTTAAAAGTAAAAAGTTTTCGCATGAGCGATAACCCGACGTGCACTGAAAGCCAAAATTTGAATATCTTAACTGTGTTAACATATTCCCCAATAGACTTCAATTGAGCACAAAAAGTTGAAAAAAATCCTTATACCCATAATCGCGTGCAAACACGATCAAGTTTATCCAAGGAAGCTAACCTGACATGAAAAATGAATATTTCACATTCCAATATTCTTTACATAGCAGAATATGTTCTATTTATTATATATATATATATATATATATATATATAAAATGTATATATGTATAAAATATATATCTACACACACACACACACATATATATATATATATATATATATATACTGTATATTATATATAGGTATAGATATATACAGATATATATATATATATATATATATATATATATATATATATATATATATATATATATATATAGTGTATATATATATATATATATATATATATATATATATCCATTATAGAAGAGGACTGCACTCACTGGATTTGGTATATAAAATAATTTTTTTTTATTATTAAGGTGACGTTTTGGGGTACGCAGACCCCTTCCTCAGACCAGGCAACAGTGCAAATGAACAGTGTGCAATATAAAGCAACATAGCCCCTCCCATCAAACAATTAGTGAAATTGCGCCAAAACCTATGTAACCATAACAACAGGTGAATCACCTAATTAACATTATTCCTACCTTTACTAATGTGATACTTAAAAACAATATAATTGTGCAAACCATATAAGTGTATCTTAAAACTATTCTCAAACAATAAATGACATGACATATGAGTAGCACCTAAAACACTCAAGGTGCACACAAAGAAATAAAATGTCCCCCTACAATGTGATGTGTGACCTACTGAAATAGCTACCACAAAGAAACAACTTAACATCGATAAAGGCAGTCTATAGGAAACAGCGCTCAATAAAAGATAGTTGCAGGACCTAGGCAGTATATCAGCATTTAAACATTAGTGTATCAGTATCTCTCAGTAAAACATACTTCTCAGTAAACAAAGGACAAGTAGAGAACAAGGACAAGTAGAGAAAAAGGGCTCAATAAAAGATAGTTGCAGGACCTAGGCAGTATATCAGCATTTAAACATTAGTGCATCAGTATCTCTCAGTAAAACATACTTCTCAGTAAACAAAGGACAAGTAGAGAACAAGGACAAGTAGAGAAAAAGGGCTCAATAAAAGATAGTTGCAGGACCTAGGCAGTATATCAGCATTTAAACATTAGTGCATCAGTATCTCTCAGTAAAACATACTTCTCAGTAAACAAAGGACAAGTAGAGAACAAGGACAAGTAGAGAAAAAGGGCTCAATAAAAGATAGTTGCAGGACCTAGGCAGTATATCAGCATTTAAACATTAGTGCATCAGTATCTCTCAGTAAAACATACTTCTCAGTAAACAAAGGACAAGTAGAGAAAAAGGTCAAGTAGAGAAAAAGGGCTCATAGCCAGAAAAACACGTATGTCAAGATTTAGGCAAGCATGTAGATGTGTGTGTCAATTGTTGAACATCAGTAGGTATATCATATAGCATCCATAGACTTATCTTAGAGAGAAAGAGGATGTCATCACACCATCACCGACTACTGAGCCTAAGGGGTAATATAGATAATTTCAAAGCAGTGTGATTGCAATACATACAAAGAGTCAGCAACGTAAGATCGCTATTTATATCTCAAAGGGGAAAAAATATATATATCTCTACCAGCCAGCACTGTCTCTAGTTCAGGTAACTTACTTGGCATGAGATGTGATAGATACTGTCAAAGTGGTTGCAGCGTGTTGCAGAGAGGGAGCTGGAGACAAGATATGTCAGTTAGAAGTTTCAAAAACAGGCGCGGATCAACACAGCGTCTGTGTCAACGGTGTCAGCGAGCATGGCTAATTTGCATAGCCGTCTGACATCATCAGGGGGGTGTGTATCAAGCAGTCAGAAAACATAGATGACAGCTAACCGATGTTAGCCGCAACTGCTGGGGCAAGCCAACAAATGATTGTACATACCTACACTTGTAGGAAAGGGGCGAATTGTCTAAACATCTGAGTATATATCACAAAAACAACAGCATAACATGCGTCTATATTGCTTGTATACTTCTATCATATCCCAAAAAGGCTAAGAGAAGCCGTCAGACTTGCAGATAGTTGTATGGATCTGAGAGCCTTAGTCTGCCCAAAATGTTCTAATGTATGTTATGAGTACCATATCTATCCAGAGAGCCATATGTGTACGAAACAGTATAGGTATAGGGTTAGTAAATGTACTTAAAGAGAGCATAGTCTACCAGAATTTTGGTGCTAGAGCTAATCATGATACAAAATAAACAACCAAAAATCCTATACTGGTAAAACATATGCCAGAGTCTTGTGCCTGAGTAACATGTTACTCTTACAGTGGGATCTCAGTGTAGATCCCCTGTTACTACTAAAACCTTTGCCTATACATCTGAGGATGCACTCAGAATATTAGTGGACTCAGAACTAACGGATACTGCACAAACAGATACACCACTTACGATATACAATACCCTTATTAGACTTAAGAAAAGGGAAACAGATCTTGAACTACATACTGTGTACCTCTCTAAGTACTATAAAAACAATAAAATACCAAGAGGTTTCAGAGTCAGAAATCAGCCTACCATTGGTAGAAACAACAAAAGTTTTTGCCTACACTGGTGTCAAATCTTGAACAAGTGCTCAATGGACCTAATCCTTCTGGTCATTGAGGAATGTACTAACATCCTAGCAACTGTGAGAGAGGAGCTGACTGAATTTAACAATAACAAACTACATATCCTGAGGGATGACTCCAGTGAGGCTTGGATGGAGAAACTCAGTAAACAAGTAAACGACTATAAGAAGGAGCTTATGGCATTTAAAAATCAGAAAATAATCACGGTGGACAATGACTACAAAGACAAGAGGATATATTCCTGGCTATATGGTAGCAACCAACAGAGAGGCCCACAAAGACCACGACGCCAAAGGCAATATCGCTCTAGGTTCCTAAACACAGTGGACAGTAGTTCAGGATCCGATAACGAAGCTGGTACCAAGAACAAAGACAGCTGGATCAAGCACCCACCACATCCAATACCCATTTTTTAGGGGTTACAACAAGATCAGCCAACACACGAGGCCGAGGCCGCACCCGAGGAGGGGGAACTATTGTGGCAAGAAGACCTCCATTACCACCAAGGTAATGAACCCAGACAATGTTTTTAATATCAGCAACAGGACACTCACAGAAGGAGAGATTAGCCTTCTCAATAAAGGCCTCACATTTATTCCAACCTTCAGCAATGATGACTTTGACACTTTTCTGGACATACACAGATTTCAGAGGAATCTAAAGCTCAAGGAACATTTTAGGGACTCAAACAGCACCCCAGAGATTAAAAGATTTAAACCTAAAAGCAAATTTGAGCCAAATACATGTGGAACAAGCATTAAAACCTTCACCAGGCTCATCTCAAATGATTCAGACAATGCTAAAATGGACAAACATCGCCCAAACCTCACAAAGGCAGAGAGAGTGGCTATAAAATCTCTAGCCTCTGATGCTGACATTGTCATACGTCCGGCCGACAAGGGTGGTGCCATTGTCATTATGGACTACGCCCAATATCGCACTGAAGTCCTGCGACAACTAAGTGACAACTTGACTTACAAAAAACTCACCTGGGACCCCACTACAACATTCAAGAAAGAAATTGATGTGACACTTACAAATGCTGTACAACAGAAATGGATTGACCAAGATGAGTTTGACTTCCTGAGTTGCACTCACCCCATTCACCCTATACTGTATACTCTGCCTAAAATCCATAAGGATCAGCTAATCCCCCTAGCAGGCCGATTGTATCCGCCAGGGGCTCGCTGCTACAACCTTTGGCCCAGTATGTGGACGCCATCCTGCAACCTATTGTGAGATCTATGGATTCCTACATTAAAGACTCTGGTGACCTCATTAGGATTCTGAATTCTGTGGAAGGTATCACAAGTGAGGACATACTTGTGACAATGGACGTGAGGAGTCTATACACAGTGATCCCGCACGACGAGGGAATAGATGCTATTTCTACAGCACTTGACAGATACCCCTATGTGGGCCCTCCAATTACCTTTATTCTTGACATTCTTGACAAGTGTTTGAAACTTAACTATTTTCGTTTTGAGAACATCTTCTACCAGCAATTAACCGGAACGGCGATGGGATCTAACGTAGCCCCGTCCTACGCGAATCTCTACATGGAGCAGTATGAAAGGGACACCATGAAGGTATATAACCATGAAATGGTTAAACACTACAGACGGTACATCGACGATGTCTTCCTAATATGGTGTGGCCCTGTTGATTTACTCACTGAATGGGTAACTAAACTTAATGCTCTAACTTGTCCCATCAAGTTCGAACTAAAATTTGACCTAGACCAGATAGATTTTCTGGATCTAAGAATCTACAAGAAGGAAGGGAAACTATCTACAACTTTATGCACAAAACCCACAGATCGGAATTCTTTACTTGAGGCAACAAGTAACCACCCGCCACATACCAGGAGGGCTATTGTGAAATCCCAAATGATCAGGGTAATGAGGAACAATACTGAGGCAACCAACAGGTTAACCCAAATGGATGAAATGTCCAACAAATTCCTGCAGAGGGGCTACTCACCTGAACTGTTAGAGGAAGTAAGACAAGAATTAATGTCTGAAAATGAATGAACAAACCCTGCTGACAAGAAACCAAGAATGGTTTTTACAACCACCTATAACAAAGGGAAAAAGGTCTTGGCTGATTCTATCAAAAACAGATGGGAAATCCTTGGCACCGACCAAACGCTCCCCTTTAGACACTTGGACCCACCAATCATGGGATACAGACGAGGCAGAAGCCTCAGGGATCTATTGATGCAGACGGACCCCGAGCAAAGCTACACAAAGAAGTGGCTAAAATCCACTAAAACAGGTTGCTTCAGATGCCTGGGGTGCACCACCTGCAGTGGCATGATCCCCTGCAAGGTGTTTCGACACCCAAATACCACACAGAAGTACACCATAAGGCACTTTATCACATGCACAACAAGTCACGTTGTATACCTTCTAAGCTGCTGTTGTGGAAAATATTACGTTGGTAAAACATCTGACAACGCACGGATAAGAATGGCAAATCACCGTTCAGCAATTCGTACTGCTTTGGATAAGGGAACAGCAGACCAACCAGTGGCTAGACACTTCCTACAGGCCAAGCATAAGGTAACAGACATACGTTTTATCCTCATTGACCACGTCCCACCGCTACGGCGGGGGGGTAATCGGGATAGAATACTCCTGCAGAGGGAGACCAAGTGGATACACAGACTTGACACCCTATACCCGAGAGGACTTAATATGTCCAATGACTGGCACTGTTTCCTATAATATCTGTGTAACCAGCAATGGTCCTTCCTTGGACTGTGCATGATACCTTACCCTATATGGCAAGGTTTCCTGATTTAGGCAAGAACATACATTGGCCATATCATCAATATCTGTTTGCATAGTGATAGGATGTTTTACTTTTACTTCCAAAATTTGCCCACTGACTATGCATATGCTTTATTGATTTATCTGGATACCATGTCTCGCTGTTAATATAACCCTGATTTTATCTTTTGCATATAACCACACTTGATTGCCAATTGTAACAGGGGATCTATGATTGTAACACTGAGATCCCACTGTAAGAGTAACATGTTACTCAGGCACAAGACTCTGGCATATGTTTTACCAGTATAGGATTTTTGGTTGTTTATTTTGTATCATGATTAGCTCTAGCACCAACATTCTGGTAGACTATGCTCTTTTTAAGTACATTTACTAACCCTATACCTATACTGTTTCGTACACATATGGCTCTCTGGATAGATATGGTACTCATAACATACATTAGAACATTTTGGGCAGACTAAGGCTCTCAGATCCATACAACTATCTGCAAGTTTGACGGCTTCTCTTAGCCTTTTTGGGATATGATAGAAGTATACAAGCAATATAGACGCATGTTATGCTGTTGTTTTTGTGATATATACTCAGATGTTTAGACAATTCGCCCCTTTCCTACAAGTGTAGGTATGTACAATCATTTGTTGGCTTGCCCCAGCAGTTGCGGCTAACATCGGTTAGCTGTCATCTATGTTTTCTGACTGCTTGATACACACCCCCCTGATGATGTCAGACGGCTATGCAAATTAGCCATGCTCGCTGACACCGTTGACACAGACGCGGGACTGTGTTGATCCGCGCCTGTTTTTGAAACTTCTAACTGACTGTCAAGGAACTAAAATCAGAAAAGTTGGTAAGCACAATTTTGGGAGAGAATAGGACCACAACTGCTAGGATATGACAGTATACTTATGTTGTTTTGCAAAAGTGATTAATAGGGGTACATATGGGAAATTGCGCAACAATGTAGTACTGAGTAATCACTGTATGCAAAGTTTAATCTACAGGAGTAGCTTGCAATTATTCCCTATGGCTCTCACATGTGTCAGGATTGATACTGTGGTAAAAATTATAGGAGCAGGGGTAAATGCAAGCAAACCTGAGGGGTAAAGAGTCATGTAAAAATAAACCTCAATTACAACAAACTGAAACATGACACTGTAAAGTGAAGACCGCAACAATAAAAAGTAAATATGAGGAAATTGCAGTAAAAATATAAGATAATCAATGAATCTCCCTGATAGTATGGTTGCCAACAATTATAGTGCGGTAGCACAGAGGAACAATGAGCGGTTAAGCTTACCGAGCAAGAGTACAGGTTCTGGCCTGAGAAGAATGAGGGAGCAGAGAATGGAAACTGCTGCTTAGGCTGGGAACTGAAGCTGGCGGATGACGTCACCGCGTTCCGGTACTGAGCGCTACGGAGAGAGACAGGCTGAGAGAGCAGGAATCCCTTGGAGCTGTATTCCGGTTCAGGAATCAGGTCGGTCCTAGGTGGAGAATACAAGGTGGCAGCGGTGCTGGCAACAGGTAGGAGAAAGCGGCAGAAAGGTTTGCAATGCTGTAGAGGGTCTGGTTCAGGAGGAAAGTGAACAGCGTTTCACTTTAGGCAAAGGTTCGCAGGTGATCAGGAATGATAGCTGCAATACTAAGCAATGCTATGCAATAAGGAGGAGCCTTATATAGGGGGAGAAATGAACCTGCACTGTTCTTAAAGGCACAGTAATAGAGAGAGAATGAGCTGGTAACTTGATACCTGACAGAATCCCCCCTTCAAGGAGCCACTCCGGGGCTCATGGCCTTGGACGATCTGGATGTCGCTGATGGAACAATCTGAGCAACCGAGGAGCAGAAATTTTGGCAGCCGGTTCCCAGGAATCCTCCTCATGTGAATAACCTTTCCAATGAATTAGGTACTCCAATTGACCTCTGCGAGTTCGGGAGTCGAGTACAGATTGTACCTCATACTCCAAGGTAGGATCAATAGAGACTGGTGTTTGAATCAGAGAAGATTCGGAATCCCTAAGTTGTCGGTAGGGTTTAATCAGTGAAACGTGAAACGTCGGATGAATTTTGAGTGAGTCAGGTAGTTTGAGACGAACCGCATTTTCGTTTATAATACGTAAGACTGGGTATGGACCTACGAAAAGAGGAGACATTTTCTTGGAAGGAGTATTCATATGTAAATGCTTGGTGGAGAGCCAGACTAGGTCACCTTCCTGATAGTGAGGTGGAGGACGCCTATGGCGATCATAATACTTTTTGTGCTGTTCTTTTGCGAGGTGAATCGCAGATTCAATATTTTTGAAGTTAGATGATATGTTGTCGGATAACTCAGAAATACTGGGTGAAGAAGTGTTAGAGGATTGATATAAATGAAAATTAGGGTGGAACCCGTAATTTGCATAGAATGGAGAAATTCCAGTGGTGGAATGTATTGTATTGTTGTAGCAGAATTCCGCATAAGGGAGATAGTCAGACCAGGAGTGTTGTTTGGTGGAACAGTATAGTCTGAGAAATTGTTCCAGCCACTGATTACACCTCTCGGTTTGGCCGTTACATTGAGGATGGTAGGCAGTTGTCAATTTTCTTTCCACAGAGAAAGTGTTGCAGAATTGGTGCCAGAGTCTACTAGAAAATTGAGAGCCCCTGTCACTGAGTATGGATATGGGGAGACCATGAAGTTTGATGACATGTTCAATGAGTAAGTGAACAGTTTCTAGTGCAGTAGGAAGTTTGGTGAAGGCGATGAAATGACACATCTTCGTGAAGAGGTCGACTACAACTAGGATGGTATTATACTTAGATGATAGGGGTAAGTCAACGATGAAATCTAAGGCGATCTCAGACCAAGGCTTCTTTGGTGTTGGTAAGGGTAGTAGGAGTCCATAAGGAGCATGTTTATCTTTTTTGGATATAGTACAAGTTGGGCAGGAACTAACATGGTTCCTGACATCAGCTGAGATACTTGGCCACCAGTGGTCTCTATTAGCCAACTCTTGAGTTTTATGAAGACCTGGATGGCCAGCTAGAATTGAGTCATGTATAGAACGAAGAAATGATGGTCTGAAGGTGGGTGGAACGTATAATTTGGTATCATGGGTATAGAAACCTTCAGAATTCTTTTGTAAAAGTTGTAAAGGTTTTGTAGGATCTTTAGTTTGTTCCTTTTTTAGAATGGATGAGATATCCGTTGTGAATGATATGAAATTGTCTTCTGGTATCACAGAACGAAGAGTGACTGGGGTGGAAGAATGAGTTTCTATTCTAGAAAGGGCATCGGCTTTTTGGTTCTTTGTTGCAGGGCGATAGGTAATAAGGAAATTAAAACGTGAAAAAAAAAGATTCCAGCGAACCTGTCTGGCTGACAATGTTCTAGTGGATTTCAAGTACTGGAGATTTCTATGATCCGTGTAAATGAGTGTTGGTATGGAAGTCCCTTCAAGTAGATGCCGCCAGTGCTCTAAAGACAGTTTTATGGCTAAAAGTTCTTTATCACCTATAGGGTAGTTTTGTTCAGCAGAGTTTAAAGTCCTGGAATAATAGGCCACAGGATGAAGAGGTTTCTTCAAATTCTCTCTTTGTGAGAGAATTGCTCCAATGGCGTGGTTTGAAGCATCAACCTCCAATACAAACTGCAGATTAGGGTCAGGGAAACGCAGTATTGGTGCAGAAGTGAACCTTTGTTTAAGTAAGTCAAAGGCGGTTTGGGCTTGATCAGTCCACTTAAACATTGTGTTAGCTTTAGTAAGGGAAGTGAGAGGAAGAGTTATCTTGGAAAAGTCTTTTATAAATTTGCGGTAAAAATTAGCAAAACCCATAAAGGATTGGACCTGACGTACGGTTTTGGGTATGGGCCAATTCAAAACTGCATCAACCTTTTTGTCCTCCATGCAGATACCTTTGGGAGAGATCTGATAACCCAAAAATGATATGGTCTGTGTATTAAAGAGGCATTTTTCAGCCTTGGCATATAAGTGATTCCCTCTAAGTCTAGAAAGTACTTGTCTTACGTTGGAGATATGTTCTTCATATGTCTTAGAATATATTAAGATATCATCTAGATATATCACTATGAATACATCTAATATATCTCTAAAAATATCATTAATTAGATGCTGAAAAGTTGCGGGCGCATTACAGAGCCCAAAAGGCATGACGACATATTCGAACAAACCATAACGGGTTCGAAATGCCGTCAACCATTCATCCCCAGCTCTAATACGGATGAGGTTATAGGCACCCCTTAAATCCAGTTTGGTGAAAAACCTTGCACCCTCTAACCTCTCTATCAGCTCGGGAATAAGAGGTAATGGGTAACGTTTTTTTATCGTAATCTTGTTAAGTTGGCGATAGTCGACAATAGGTCTGAGTGTGCCATCTTTATTTTTTACAAAAAAAATCCCTGCACTAGCTGGAGAGGTAGAGGGGCGAATAAAACCTTTCTTAAGGTTTTCATCCAAGTAACTCTTGAGATGGGCGAGTTCTGGATTGGAAAGAGGATAGATATGCCCTGTAGGGATTTCAGACCCTGGTATGATCTCTATAGGGCAATCATACTTTCTATGGGGTGGTAAATTCTCAGATTCTGCTTTACTAAAAACATCTGAAAAATCCTGGTATACGGCAGGAAGTTGAAGAGTGTCAGGGAGTACAGAGGTATGTAAAGCAGTAGCTGGGAAACAAGTAGAAAGACAGAAACTGGAGTTGAAAGTAATAGTCAAATTCTTCCAGTCTATTTGGGGGTTATGTAAACGGAGCCAACTTATACCTAGAATAATAGGTGAAATAGGAGAAGATATGACATTGAAGGACATATATTCCCTATGATAGTCGGTAGAGGAAATGAGTAAAGGAATAGTCTGAAATTCCACAGGACCAGTGGGGATAGGAGTACCATCAATACCCCTTAATAAAACAGGAGACTTCTTTTTTACTATAGGTATTTTATTTTTTTGAATGAATAAAGTATCAATATAAGAAGCTGTTGCTCCGGAATCAATGATCGCGGAAGCGTTGACCCGGTGGCATTCCCACTGCAAAAGAAGAGATAAGGGTAAGTATGGAACAGGTAACTGCTGGGTGGAACAACAAAAAGGCTGATTAGAAGTCTTACCCTTATTTTGTTTCTGCAGAGATGGACAATCTCTGACAGTATGGTTGTCAGAGGCACAATATAGACATAAGTTGTTAGCCCTTCTCCTGATCTTCTCCTCAGGGGAAAGTGGGCCTTTAAGGAAACCTATATCCATAGGTTCCGGTGAGGACTTGCTGACAGAGGGAGTGGTATGTTTCTTAGGGAAGTTATCATGATAAGTACGCTCTTGTTGTCTTTCTCTGAGGCGCCTGTCAATGGTGATGCTAAGTGTCATTAATTCCTCGAGGCTTTCGGGTAATTCGGCACGGGACAGCTCATCTTTTATGCCATCTGAAAGGCCCAACCTAAACTGGTTTCTCAGAGAAAGGTTGTTCCATTGTGAATCTTTGGCCCATTTTTTGAACTCAGTAATATAGTCTTCGACTATTCTTTTCCTTTGTTTGAGGCTTCTCATGGCGTTTTCCGCTGTGAGTTGTTTATATGGGTCCTCGTAGAGGTTTCCCATAGCTGTAAAGAAATTCTCCAAAGAATTCAGTATCTCATCATTAGTTTCAAAATAGGAGTTGGCCCAGGTGCGAGGCTCACCCCTTAAGTAGGAGATAACTGTAAGAACTCTTGCTCTGTCATTCGGATAAGTATGAGGTTTCAGTGAAAACATAAGCAAACAAGCATTCTTAAAGTCCCTATATTGAGACCTATCACCACTGAATTTTTCTGGTGTACTAACCTGGGGCTCAAGTATGGGGACCCTTTTATCCACAACATCCCTGATGTAAGCTTTCATGGTGTCATTTTCCACCTTCAGGGAATTCAAGGCTTCTGTAAGGAGATCAACCCTCTGGGTAAGGTTCTGTACATGAGTGTTCATCCCAGCTGGGTCCATAGTTAGAGGCTTAGTATTATGTCAAGGAACTAAAATCAGAAAAGTTGGTAAGCACAATTTTGGGAGAGAATAGGACCACAACTGCTAGGATATGACAGTATACTTATGTTGTTTTGCAAAAGTGATTAATAGGGGTACATATGGGAAACTGCGCAACAATGTAGTACTGAGTAATCACTGTATGCAAAGTTTAATCTACAGGAGTAGCTTGCAATTATTCCCTATGGCTCTCACATGTGTCAGGATTGATACTGTGGTAAAAATTATAGGAGCAGGGGTAAATGCAAGCAAACCTGAGGGGTAAAGAGTCATGTAAAAATAAACCTCAATTACAACAAACTGAAACATGACACTGTAAAGTGAAGACCGCAACAATAAAAAGTAAATATGAGGAAATTGCAGTAAAAATATAAGATAATCAATGAATCTCCCTGATAGTATGGTTGCCAACAATTATAGTGCGGTAGCACAGAGGAACAATGAGCGGTTAAGCTTACCGAGCAAGAGTACAGGTTCTGGCCTGAGAAGAATGAGGGAGCAGAGAATGGAAACTGCTGCTTAGGCTGGGAACTGAAGCTGGCGGATGACGTCACCGCGTTCCGGTACTGAGCGCTACAGAGAGAGACAGGCTGAGAGAGCAGGAATCCCTTGGAGCTGTATTCCGGTTCAGGAATCAGGTCGGTCCTAGGTGGAGAATACAAGGTGGCAGCGGTGCTGGCAACAGGTAGGAGAAAGCGGCAGAAAGGTTTGCAATGCTGTAGAGGGTCTGGTTCAGGAGGAAAGTGAACAGCGTTTCACTTTAGGCAAAGGTTCGCAGGTGATCAGGAATGATAGCTGCAATACTAAGCAATGCTATGCAATAAGGAGGAGCCTTATATAGGGGGAGAAATGAACCTGCACTGTTCTTAAAGGCACAGTAATAGAGAGAGAATGAGCTGGTAACTTGATACCTGACACTGACATATCTTGTCTCCAGCTCCCTCTCTGCAACACGCTGCAACCACTTTGACAGTATCTATCACATCTCATGCCAAGTAAGTTACCTGAACTAGAGACAGTGCTGGCTGGTAGAGATATATATATTTTTTCCCCTTTGAGATATAAATAGCGATCTTACGTTGCTGACTCTTTGTATGTATTGCAATCACACTGCTTTGAAATTATCTATATTACCCCTTAGGCTCAGTAGTCGGTGATGGTGTGATGACACCCTCTTTCTCTCTAAGATTAGTCTATGGATGCTATATGATATACCTACTGATGTTCAACAATTGACACACACATCTACATGCTTGCCTAAATCTTGACATACGTGTTTTTCTGGCTATGAGCCCTTTTTCTCATGTTTTACTGAGAGATACTGATGCACTAATGTTTAAATGCTGATATACTGCCTAGGTCCTGCAACTATCTTTTATTGAGCCCTTTTTCTCTACTTGTCCTTGTTCTCTACTTGTCCTTTGTTTACTGAGAAGTATGTTTTACTGAGAGATACTGATGCACTAATGTTTAAATGCTGATATACTGCCTAGGTCCTGCAACTATCTTTTATTGAGCCCTTTTTCTCTACTTGTCCTTGTTCTCTACTTGTCCTTTGTTTACTGAGAAGTATGTTTTACTGATAGATACTGATGCACTAATGTTTAAATGCTGATATACTGCCTAGGTCCTGCAACTATCTTTTATTGAGCCCTTTTTCTCTACTTGTCCTTGTTCTCTACTTGTCCTTTGTTTACTGAGAAGTATGTTTTACTGAGAGATACTGATACACTAATGTTTAAATGCTGATATACTGCCTAGGTCCTGCAACTATCTTTTATTGAGCGCTGTTTCCTATAGACTGCCTTTATCGATGTTAAATTGTTTCTTTGTGGTAGCTATTTCAGTAGGTCACACATCACATTGTAGGGGGACATTTTATTTCTTTGTGTGCACCTTGAGTGTTTTAGGTGCTACTCATATGTCATGTCATTTATTGTTTGAGAATAGTTTTAAGATACACTTATATGGTTTGCACAATTATACTGTTTTTAACTATCACATTAGTAAAGGTAGGAATAATGTTAATTAGGTGATTCACCTGTTGTCATGGTTTTGGAGCAATTTCACTAATTGTTTGATGGGAGGGGCTATGTTGCTTTATATTGCACACTGTTCATTTGCACTGTTGCCTGGTCTGAGGAAGGGGTCTGCGTACCCCGAAACGTCACCTTAATAAAAATGTTTTTTATTTTATATACCAAATCCAGTGAGTGCAGTCCTCTTCTGTAATGGATTATTGATATACCTGACTTGGCACCCTGGTTGATGTCCCTATTGCATTGTGAGTGCAGACACACATGGAAGTTATATATATATATATATATATATATATATGAATATCTATTTAAAAATACATATTTAATACATATTTAAAAATAAATATTATGTGAAGAAGATTGGAATGTGAAATATTTACAGTAAATACATAGTTAAATACTTTATTACATAAGAATATTGCATAAATATGATTTTACATGTTTTCAGCTACTTGACTGCAAAGAGCACAATCAGGTATACCTCACTTTACAGCGCTTCACTTTACAGCGCTTCGCTAATACAGCGCTTTGTGGAGCTGAAGTTCAACCTCCAAGGATTTTGAAACAGTGCTGTAATCATCGTGAGATTGCGAGAAAAGTGAATGGCACCATTTTGTTATGCTTAGTTCACTCTGTTTATAGCACTGCAATGCAATCTTTGTCTCAGTGCTATAGTCTGGCAAATTTTACTATAGTCATTGTCACTATTTTACAGGTACAGAATTTATTGAATACTAATTGAATACTTGCTGTGCTAGTGTTAAACTAAATGTAGCGCTATTGCACACCTAATATATGTTAGTTCAATCATGTTTTCATGATTTTAAACACTGAAAAGAAAGCTATAACAGCCTTGTTTCACTTTAAGGCGGTTTTCACTTTACAGCGGGGCTCCGGTCCCTAACCCGCTGTATGAGCGGGGTATACCTGTATGTTTATATGTGTATATATGTCTGTAAATATGTATATACATATATAAATACATATGTACAGACATTTAACGCATGTGTGTGTGTATATATATATATATATATATATATTAATGTCCTTTTTTTTCGATCATATCTTTGAGCCCTTATAACTTTTTTTATGCAATTCGTTTTTAATAATTTTTATAGACAGTGTTATTATGAGTGTAACTGCACTTTTAAATGTATTTTTTATGTGTTTTGTGCAACTTTTTTGACTTGCATAACAGTTACCCGGAACTCTGAAGTCCCCTTTTCTCTTGTGAACAACAGTTAGCGCACTACTCATAATCTTTCCAGATATGGGTTGTTGTGCCAGGACTGTCATATATGATTTGTTTTGGTAAACCAGGTTGTACCCAGGGGCAAGGACAGTTTCATAAAGGTGCTTGGGTGTGCAAAACATTTGCAACCTCATAGGTCTGTTTGGGCTGATGTGGTGAGTGAAATTCCTACAACAGTTCCTTCATATCCATTCTAATGCTCAGGTAGCCATAATATGAACAACCAAGCCATGCATGCAGACTGCCCATATCCACCTAAGTAACACCCATGATTTCACATTCACTATATTCCAAACTCTCTAATATATATTTTTTTTTTGCTGTTGCTAAGAATCACTCTCTGAATAAAGCTGCACTATTTTTTCTGCAGCTGCTGAATACTAATTGAGTACTAACCTGATACACCCTTAGTTTTTTTAACATTATATTTCTATAGCTGTTCCAAACTGTAAATTATAATCATTATTACTATGTTACTATGAAGTTTGTGGGGATTTTTTGTTTTTAATTTTTTATGTTTGTAATACATTAACAATGGATACTTTTTATATTGCAAATGTAAACAGTATTTCATTTAAAGGGACACTGAACCCAAATTTTTTTCTTCGTAATTCCAAAAGATCATGCAATTTTAAGCAACTTTTAAATTTACTCCTATTATCAATTTTTCTTTGTTCTCTATTTTTATTTTAAAAAGAAGGCATCTAATCTAAGGAGCCAGACAATTTTTGGTTCAGTATCGTGATCCACCAATCAGCAAGAATGATTCAGGTTGTTCACCAAATATGGGCCGGCATCTAAACTTACATTATTGCTTTTCAAATAAAGATACCAAGAGACTGAAGAAAATTTGCTAATAGGAGTAAATTAGAAAGTTGCATAAAATTACATGCTCTATCTGAATCACAAAAGAAAAGAAAAAAACATAATTTATGTAATAACTTTCCTGATAAATTCCTTTCTTTCATATTGGCAAGAGTCCATGAGCTAGTGACGTATGGGATATACATTCCTACCAGGAGGGGCAAAGTTTCCCAAACCTCAAAATGCCTATAAATACACCCCCCACCACACCCACAATTTAGTTTAACGAATAGCCAAGAAGTGGGGTGATAAGAAAGGAGCAAAAGCATCAACAAGGAATTGGAATAATTGTGCTTTATACAAAAAAATCATAACCACCACAAAAAGGGTGGGCCTCATGGACTCTTGCCAATATGAAAGAAATTAATTTATCAGATAAGTTCTTACATAAATTATGTTTTCTTTCATGAAATTGGCAAGAGTCCATGAGCTAGTGACATATGGGATAGCAAATACCCAAGATGTGGAACTCCACGCAAGAGTCACTAGAGAGGGAGGGATAAAAATAAAGACAGCCAATTCCGCTGAAAAAAGAATCCACAACCCAAATCAAAAAGTTTTAATCTTATAATGAATAAAACTGAAATTATAAGCAGAAGAATCAAACTGAAACAGCTGCCTGAAGAACTTTTCTACCAAAAACTGCTTCTGAAGAAGAGAAAACATCAAAATGGTAGAATTTAGTAAAAGTATGCAAAGAAGACCAAGTTGCTGCTTTGCAAATCTGATCAACAGAAGCTTCATTCTTAAAAGCCCAGGAAGTAGAAACTGACCTAGTAGAATGAGCCGTAATCCTCTGAGGCGGGGATTTACCCGACTCCACATAAGCATGATGAATCAAAAGTTTTAACCAAGAGCCAAAGAAATAGCAGAAGTTTCTGACCTTTCTTAGGACCAGAAAAGATAACAAATAGACTAGAAGTCTTTCTGAAAACTTTAGTAGCTTCAACTTAATATTTCAAAGCTCTTACCACATCCAAAGAATGCAAAGATCTTTCCAAAGAATTCTTAGGATTAGGACACAACGAAGGGACAACAATTTCTCTACTAATATTGTTGGAATTCACAACCTTAGGTAAAAATTTAAATGAAGTCTGCAAAACAGCCTTATCCTGATGAAAAATCAGAAAGGAGACTCACAAGAAAGAGCAAATAATTCAGAAACTCTTCTAGCAGAAGAGATAGCCAAAAGAAACAATACTTTCCAAGAAAGTAATTTAATGTCCAGAGAATGCATAGGCTCAAACGGAGGAGCCTGTAAACCTCTTAAAACCAAATTAAGACTCCAAGGAGGAGTGACAGACTTGATACAAACCAAAGCCTGAACAAACAACGAATGTCAGGAAGATTAGCAATTTTTCTGTGAAACAGAACAGAAAGAGCAGAGATTTGTCCTTTCAAGGAACTTGCGGACAAACTCTTGTCCAAACCATCCTGAAGAAACTGTAAAATTCTAGGAATTCTAAAAGAATGCCAAGAGAACTTATGAGAGGAACACCATGAAATGTAAGTCTTCCAAACTCTGTAATAAATCTTTCTAGACACAGATTTACGAGCCTGCAACATAGTATTGATCACTGAGTCAGAGAAACCTCTATGACTAAGCACTAAGCGTTCAATCTCCATACCTTCAAATTTAATGATTTGAGATCCTGATGGAAAAACAGACCTTGAGATAGTAGGTCTGACCTTAACGGAAGTGGCCAAGGTTGGCAACTGGACATCCGAACAAGATCCGCATACCAAAACCTGTGTGGCCATGCTGGAGCCACCAGCAGTACAAACAAATGTTCCATCATGATTGTGGAAATCACTCTTGGAAGAAGGACTAGAGGCGGAAAGATATAAGCAGGTTGATAATTCCAAGGAAGTGACAACGCATCCACTGCTTCTGCCTGAGGATCCCTGGATCTGGACAGATACCTGGGAAGTTTCCTGTTTAGATGAGAAGCCATCAGATCTATTTCTGGAAGCCCCCATATCTGAACAATCTGAAGAAACACATCTGGGTGAAGAGACCATTCTCCCGGATGTAAAGTCTGGCGACTGAGATAATCCGCTTCCCAATTGTCTATACCTGGGATATGAACCACAGAGATTAGACAGGAGCTGGATTCCGCCCATGTAAGTATCCGAAATACTTCTTTCATAGCCTGAGGACTGTGAGTCCCACCTTGATGATTGACATACGCCACGGTTGTGACATTGTCTGTCTGAAAACAAATAAACGATTCTCTCTTCAGAAGAGGCCAGAACTGAAGAGCTCTGAAAATCACACAGTTCCAAAATATTGATTGGTAATCTCGCCTCTTGAGATTTCCAAACCCCCTGTGCTGTCTGAGATCCCCAGACAGCTCCCCAACCTGAAAGACTCGCATCTGTTGAAATCACAGTCCAGGTTGGACGAAGAAAAGAGGCCCCTTGAACTAAACGGTGGTGATTTAACCACCTAGTCAGAGAAAGTTGAGTATTGGGATTTAAGGATATCAATTGTGATATCTTTGTATAATGCCTGCACCAAAGGTTCAGCATACAAAGCTGAAGAGGTCTCATGTGAAAACGAGCAAAGGGGATCGTGTCTGATGCTGCAGTAATGAGACCTAAAACTTCCATGCACATAGCTACTGAAGGGAATGACTGAGACTGAAGGTTCCAACAAACTGAAACCAATTTCAGACGTCTTTTGTCTGTTAGAGACAAAGTCATGGATACTGAATCTATTTGGAAACCCAAAAAGGTTACCCTTGTCTGAGGAATCAAAGAACTTTTTGGTAAATTGATCCTCCAACCATGTTTTTGAAGAAATAACACGAGTTGATTCGTGTGAGATTCTGCAGAATGTAAAGACTGAGCAAGTACCAAGATATCGTCCAAATAAGGAAACACCGCAATACCCCGCTCTCTGATTACAGAGAGAAGTGCACTGAAAACCTTTGAGAAGATCCTTGGAGCTGTTGCTAGGCCAAAAGGAAGGGCAACAAATGGTAATGCTTGTCTAGAAAAGAGAATCTCAGGAACTGATAGTGATCTGGATGAATTGGAATATGAAGATAAGCATCCTGCAAGTCTATTGTGGACATATAATGCCCTTGCTGAACAAAAGGCAGAATAGTCCTTATAGTCACCATTTTGAATGTTGGTATTCTTACATAACGATTCAAAATTTTTAGATCCAGAACTGGTCTGAAAGAATTCTCTTTCTTTAGTACAATGAACAGATTTGAATAAAACCCCAGACCCGGTTCCAGATATGGAACTGGCACAATTACCCCAGATGACTCCAGGTCTGAAACACATTTCAGGAAAGCCTGAGCCTTTACTGGGTTTACTGGAATGCGTGAGAGAAAGAACCTTCTCACAGGCGGTCTTACCTTGAAACCTATTCTGTACCCTTGAGAAACAATGTTCTGAATCCAATGATTTTGAATTGAACTGATCCAAACATCGTTGAAAAATCGTAATCAGCCCCCTACCAGCTGTGCTGGAATGAGGGCCGCACCTTCATGTGGACTTGGGGGCTGGTTTTGATTTTCTAAAAGGCTTGGATTTATTCCAGACTGGAGAAGGCTTCCAATTGGAAACAGTTCCTTTAGGGGAAGGGGAAGGCTTCTGTACCTTATTCTGGCGAAAGGAACGAAAACGGTTAGCAGCCCTAAATTTACCCTTAGATTTTTTATCCTGAGGCAAAAATGCTCCCTTCCCCCCAGTGACAGTTGAAATTATAGAATCCAACTGAGAACCAAATAATGTATTACCTTGGAAAGAAAGAGATAGCAACGTTGACTTAGAGGTCATATCTGCATTCCAAGATTTAAGCCATAAAGCTCTTCTAGCTAAAATAGCTAAAGACATATACCTGACATCAATTCTAATGATATCAAAAATGGCATCACAAATGAAATTATTAGCATGTTAAAGAAGTTTAACAATGCTATACACATTATGATCTGGTACTTGTTGCGCTAAAGCCTCCAACCAAAAAGTAGAAGCTGCAGCAACATCAGCCAAAGAAATAGCAGGCCTAAGAAGATTACCTGAACATAAATAAGCCTTCCTTAGAAAAGATTCAAGCTTCCTATCTAAAGGATCTTTAAAAGAAGTGCTATCTGCCGTAGGAATAGTAGAACATTTAGCAAGAGTAGAGATAGCCCCATCAACTTTGGGGATTTTATCCCAAAACTCCAATCTATCAGCCGGCAAAGGGTACAGTTTCTTAAACCTTAAAGAAGGAGTAAATGAAGTACCCAAACTATTCCATTCCCTAGAAATTACATCTGAAATAGCATCAGGAACTGGAAAAACCTCTGGAATAACTACATGAGGTTTAAAAACCGAATTTAAACGTTTACTGATTTTAATATCAAGAGGACTAGACTCCTCCATATCTAATGCAATCAACACCTCTTTAAGTAAAGAATGAATAAACTCCATCTTAAATAAATATGAAGATTTGTCAGTGTCAATATCTGAGGCAGAATCTTCTGAACCAGATAGATCCTCATCAGAGATAGATAAATCAGAATGTTGGCGGTCATTTAAAAATTCATCTGATTTATGAGAATTTTTAAAGACCTTTTACGTTTATTAGAAGGTGGTATAACAGATAGGGCCTTCTGAATAGAATTAGAAACAAATTATCTTACATTAACAGGAATTAGACATGTGCGGTTCGTTTCGGATTAATTCGTAAATTCGGTAAATTCGGTAAATTCGGAGATTCGGATCGATTCGGATTTCCGAATTAAAATACTTCCGAATCTACCGAATGAATCCGAAATAGCTGCCGTATCTCCGAATAAATCCGAATTAGCTCGTTAAGATTCGGCATTTCCCCATAGGAAACAATGGGAGTTTCGGCTGAAAAAAAACTAACACCGCATCCCCATTGTTTCCTATGGGGAAACACTAAGTCTGCACCTAACACCCTAACATGTACCCCGAGTCTCTAAACACCCCTAATCTAACACTTATTAACCCCTAATCTGCCGCCCCCGCTATCGCTGACACCTGCATTATTTTATTAACCCCTAATCTGCCGACCGAATATCGCCGCCACCTACATTATAACTATTAACCCCTAATCTGCTGTCCCTAACACCGCCGACCCCTACATTATAGTTATTAACCCCTAATCTGCCTCCCCCCAACGTTGCCGCAATCTAACTACAAGTATTAACCCCTAATCTGCCGACCCGATATCGCCGCCGCCTACATTATAACTATTAACCCCTAATCTGCTGTCCCTAACACCGCCGACCCCTACATTATAGTTATTAACCCCTAATCTGCCTCCCCCCAACGTCGCCGCAATCTAACTACAAGTATTAACCCCTAATCTGCCGACCCGATATCGCCGCCGCCTATATTATAACTATTAACCCCTAATCTGCTGTCCCTAACACCGCCGACCCCTACATTATAGTTATTAACCCCTAATCTGCCTCCCCCCAACGTCGCCACAATCTAACTACAAGTATTAACCCCTAATCTGCCGACCCGATATCGCCGCCGCCTACATTATAACTATTAACCCCTAATCTGCTGTCCCTAACACCGCCGACCCCTACATTATAGTTATTAACCCCTAATCTGCCTCCCCCCAACGTCGCCACAATCTAACTACAAGTATTAACCCCTAATCTGCCGACCGCAAATCGCCGCCACTATAATAAATGTATTAACCCCTAAACCGCCGCACTCCCGCCTCGCAAACACTATAATACATTTTATTAAACCCTAATCTGCCCTCCCTAACATCGCCGCCACCTACCTACAATTATTAACCCCTAATCTCCCGCCCCCATCGTCGCCGCTACTATAATAAGGTTATTAACCCCTAAACCTAAATCTAACCCTAACACTAACACCCCCTAACTTAAATATAATTTAAATAAAACGAAATAAGTTTACTATAGTTAAATAAATGAATCCTATTTAAAACTAAAGACTTACCTGTAAAATAAACCCTAAGATAGCTGCAATATAACTAATAGTTACATTGTAGCTATTTTAGCATTTATTTTTATTTTACAGGCAACTTTGTATTTATTTTAACTAGGTACAATAGTTATTAAATAGTTAATAACTATTTAATAACTACCTAGCTAAAATAAATACAAATTTACCTGTAAAATAAATCCTAACCTAAGTTACACTAACACCTAACACTACACTATCATTAAATTAACTAAATAAATGAATCATATTTAAAACAAAATACTTACCTGTAAAATAAACCCTAATATAGCTACAATATAACTAATAGTTACATTGTAGCTATTTTAGCATTTATATTTATTTTACAGGCAACTTTGTATTTATTTTAACTAGGTACAAAAGCTATTAAATAGTTATTGACTAATTAATAGCTACCTAGTTAAAATAATTACAAAATTACCTGTAAAATAAATCCTAACCTAAGTTACAATTAAACCTAACACTACACTGTCATTAAATAAATTAACTACAAGTACCTACAATTATCTACAATTAAATAAACTAAAGTACAAAACCCCCCTACTAAATTACAAAAAAAAACAAACACTAAATTACAAAAAATAAAAAAATATTACAAGAATTTTAAACTAATTACACCTAATCTAAGCCCCCTAATAAAATAACAAAGCCCCCCAAAATAAAAAAAAATGCCCTACCCTATACTAAATTACAAAAGTTAACAGCTCTATTACCTTACCAGCCTGAACAGGGCCCTTTGCGGGGCATGCCCCAAAGAAAACAGCTCTTTTGCCTGTAAAAAAAAAACACAATCCCCCCCCCCCCACATTACAACCCACCACCCACATACCCCTACTCTAACCCAAACCCCCCTTAAATAAACCTAACACTACCCCCCTGAAGATCTCCCTACCTTGAGTCGTGTTCACCCAGCCGGGCCGAAGTCTTCATCCGATGGGGCAGAAGAGGACATCCAGACCGGCAGAAGTCTTCATCCAAGCGGGGCAAGAAGAGGTCTTCCATCCATCATACAAGTACCAAAATACAAACAAACACTAAATTACCAAAAATAATAAAATATTACAATAATTTTAAACTAATTACACCTAATCTAAGCCCCCTACTAGCTATTAATATAGCTTCAATATAACTAATAGTTACATTGTAGCTATTTTAGGATTTATATGTATTTTACAGGCAACTTTGTATTTATTTTAACTAGGTACAATAGTTATTAAATAGTTAATAACTATTTAATAACTACCTAGCTAAAATAAATACAAATTTACCTGTAAAATAAATCATAACCTAAGTTACAATTACACCTAACACTACACTATCATTAAATTAACTAAATAAATGAATCCTATATAAAACTAAAGACTTACCTGTAAAATAAACCCTAATATAGCTGCAATATAACTAATAGTTACATTGTAGCTATTTTAGCATTTATATTTATTGTACAGGCAACTTTGTATTCATTTTAACTAGGTTCAATAGCTATTAAATAGATATTGACTATTTAATAGCTACCTAGTTAAAATAATTACAAAATTACCTGTAAAATAAATCCTAACCTAAGTTACAATTAAACCTAACACTACACTATCATTAAATAAATTAACTACAAGTACCTACAATTAAATACAATTAAAAAAACTAAACTAAAGTACAAACCCCCCCCCACTAAATTACAAAAAATAAAAAAATATTACAAGAATTTTAAACTAATTACACCTAATCTAAGCCCCCTAATAAAATAACAAAGCCCCCCAAAATAAAAAAAAATGCCCTAACCTATACTAAATTACAAAAGTTAACAGCTCTATTACCTTACCAGCCCTGAACAGGGCCCTTTGCGGGCATGCCCCAAAGAAAACAGCTCTTTTGCCTGTAAAAAAAAAACACAATCCCCCCCCACATTACAACCCACCACCCACATACCCCTACTCTAACCCAAACCCCCCTTAAATAAACCTAACACTACCCCCCTGAAGATCTCCCTACCTTGAGTCGTGTTCACCCAGCCGGGCCGAAGTCTTCATCCGATGGGGCAGAAGAGGACATCCAGACCGGCAGAAGTCTTCATCCAAGCGGGGCAAGAAGAGGTCTTCCATCCATCAGAAAAGTACAAAAAAACAAACAAACACTAAATTAGCAAAAATAATAAAATATTACAATAATTTTAACTAATTACACCTAATCTAAGCCCCCTACTAGCTATTAATATAGCTACAATATAACTAATAGTTACATTGTAGCTATTTTAGGATTTATATTTATTTTACAGGCAACTTTGTATTTATTTTAACTAGGTACAATAGCTATTAAATAGTTAATAACTACCTAGCTAAAATAAATACAAATTTACCTGTAAAATAAGCCCTAACCTAAGTTACAATTACACCTAACACTACACTGTCATTAAATTAACTAAATAAATTAATCCTATATAAAACTAAATACTTACCTGTAAAATAAACCCTAATATAGCTACAATATAACTAATAGTTACATTGTAGCTATTTTAGCATTTATATTTATTTTACAGGCAACTTTGTATTTATTTTAACTAGGTACAATAGCTATTAAATAGTTATTGACTAATTAATAGCTACCTAGTTAAAATAATTACAAAATTACCTGTAAAATAAATCCTAACCTAAGTTACTATTAAACCTAACACTACACTATCATTAAATAAATTAACTACAAGTACCTACAATTAAATACAATGAAATAAACTAAACTAAAGTACAAAAAAACAAACACTAAATTACAAAAAATAAAAAAATTACAAGAATTTTAAACTAATTACACCTAATCTAAGCCCCCTAATAAAATAACAAAGCCCCCCAAAATAAAAAATGCCCTACCCTATACTAAATTACAAAAGTAATCAGCTCTATTACCTTACCAGCCCTTAAAAGGGCCTTTTGCGGGGGCATGCCCCAAAGAAAACAGCTCTTTTGCCTGTAAAAAAAAAACACAATACCCCCCCCCCACATTACAACCCACCACCCACATACCCTACTCTAACCCAAACCCCCCTTAAATAAACCTAACACTACCCCCCTGAAGATCTCTCTACCGTATCTTCACCCAGCGGGCCGAAGTCTTCATCCGATCGGCAGAAGAGGACATCCAGACCGGCAGAAGTCTTCATCCAAGTGGGGCAAGAAGAGGTCTTCCATCCATCAGAAGTCTTGATCCAGGCGGCATCTTCTCTGTTCATCCATCCGGAGCGGAGCGGCAGCATCCTGAAGACATCCCACGCAGAGCATCCTCTTCTTTCTTGATCCGACGACTAGGTGACTGTACCTTTAAGTGACGTCATCCAAGATGGCGTCCCTTGAATTCCGATTGGCTGATAGGATTCTATCAGCCATCGGAATTAAGGTAGGAAAAATCTGATTGGCTGATTTAATCAGCCAATCAGATTCAAGTTCAATCCGATTGGCTGATGGAATCAGCCAATCAGATTGACCTCGCATTCTATTGGCTGTTCGATCAGCCAATAGAATGTGAGCTCAATCTGATTGGCTGATTGGATCAGCCAATCGGATTGAACTTGAATCTGATTGGCTGATTCCATCAGCCAATCAGATTTTTCCTACCTTAATTCCGATTGGCTGATAGAATCCTATCAGCCAATCGGAATTCAAGGGACGCCATCTTGGATGACGTCACTTAAAGGTACAGTCACCTAGTCGTCGGATCAAGAAAGAAGAGGATGCTCTGCGTGGGATGTCTTCAGGATGCTGCCGCTCCGCTCCGGATGGATGAACAGAGAAGATGCGCCTGGATCAAGACTTCTGATGGATGGAAGACCTCTTCTTGCCCCGCTTGGATGAAGACTTCTGCCGGTCTGGATGTCCTCTTCTGCCCCATCGGATGAAGACTTCGGCCCGCTGGGTGAAGACACGGTAGAGAGAGATCTTCAGGGGGGTAGTGTTAGGTTTATTTAAGGGGGATTTGGGTTAGAGTAGGGGTATGTGGGTGGTGGGTTGTAATGTGGGGGGGGGTATTGTGTTTTTTTTTACAGGCAAAAGAGCTGTTTTCTTTGGGGCATGCCCCCGCAAAAGGCCCTTTTAAGGGCTGGTAAGGTAATAGAGCTGATTACTTTTGTAATTTAGTATAGGGTAGGGCATTTTTTTATTTTGGGGGGCTTTGTTATTTTATTAGGGGGCTTAGATTAGGTGTAATTAGTTTAAAATTCTTGTAATTTTTTTTATTTTTTGTAATTTAGTGTTTGTTTTTTTTGTACTTTAGTTTAGTTTATTTCATTGTATGTAATTGTAGGTACTTGTAGTTAATTTATTTAATGATAGTGTAGTGTTAGGTTTAATAGTAACTTAGGTTAGGATTTATTTTACAGGTAATTTTGTAATTATTTTAACTAGGTAGCTATTAAACAGTAAATATCTATTTAATAGCTATTGTACCTAGTTAAAATAAATACAAAGTTGCCTGTAAAATAAATATAAATGCTAAAATAGCTACAATGTAACTATTAGTTATATTGTAGCTATATTAGGGTTTATTTTACAGGTAAGTATTTAGTTTTATATAGGATTAATTTATTTAGTTAATTTAATGACAGTGTAGTGTTAGGTGTAATTGTAACTTAGGTTAGGGTTTATTTTACAGGTAAATTTGTATTTATTTTAGCTAGGTAGTTATTAACTATTTAATAGCTATTGTACCTAGTTAAAATAAATACAAAGTTGCCTGTAAAATAAATATAAATCCTAAAATAGCTACAATGTAAACTATAGTTATATTGAAGCTATATTAATAGCTAGTAGGGGGCTTAGATTAGGTGTAATTAGTTTAAAATTATTGTAATATTTTATTATTTTTGCTAATTTAGTGTTTGTTTGTTTTTTTGTACTTTTCTGATGGATGGAAGACCTCTTCTTGCCCCGCTTGGATGAAGACTTCTGCCGGTCTGGATGTCCTCTTCTGCCCCATCGGATGAAGACTTCGGCCCGGCTGGGTGAACACGACTCAAGGTAGGGAGATCTTCAGGGGGGTAGTGTTAGGTTTATTTAAGGGGGGTTTGGGTTAGAGTAGGGGTATGTGGGTGGTGGGTTGTAATGTGGGGGGGGGGGTATTGTGTTTTTTTTTACAGGCAAAAGAGCTGTTTTCTTTGGGGCATGCCCCGCAAAAGGCCCTGTTCAGGGCTGGTAAGGTAATAGAGCTGTTAACTTTTGTAATTTAGTATAGGGTAGGGCATTTTTTTTTATTTTGGGGGGCTTTGTTATTTTATTAGGGGGCTTAGATTAGGTGTAATTAGTTTAAAATTCTTGTAATATTTTTTTATTTTTTGTAATTTAGTGGGGGGGTTTTTGTACTTTAGTTTAGTTTTTTAATTGTATTTAATTGTAGGTACTTGTAGTTAATTTATTTAATGATAGTGTAGTGTTAGGTTTAATTGTAACTTAGGTTAGGATTTATTTTACAGGTAATTTTGTAATTATTTTAACTAGGTAGCTATTACACAGTAAATATCTATTTAATAGCTATTGTACCTAGTTAAAATAAATACAAAGTTGCCTGTACAATAAATATAAATGCTAAAATAGCTACAATGTAACTATTAGTTATATTGCAGCTATATTAGGGTTTATTTTACAGGTAAGTCTTTAGTTTTATATAGGATTCATTTATTTAGTTAATTTAATGATAGTGTAGTGTTAGGTGTAATTGTAACTTAGGTTAGGGTTTATTTTACAGGTAAATTTGTATTTATTTTAGCTAGGTAGTTATTAACTATTTAATAGCTATTGTACCTAGTTAAAATAAATACAAAGTTGTCTGTAAAATAAATATAAATCCTAAAATAGCTACAATGTAACTATTAGTTATATTGAAGCTATATTAATAGCTAGTAGGGGGCTTAGATTAGGTGTAATTAGTTTAAAATTATTGTAATATTTTATTATTTTTGTTATTTAGTGTTTGTTTGTATTTTGGTACTTGTATGATGGATGGAAGACCTCTTCTTGCCCAGCTTGGATGAAGACTTCTGCCGGTCTGGATGTCCTCTTCTGCCCCATCGGATGAAGACTTCGGCCCGGCTGGGTGAACACGACTCAAGGTAGGGAGATCTTCAGGGGGGTAGTGTTAGGTTTATTTAAGGGGGGTTTGGGTTAGAGTAGGGGTATGTGGGTGGTGGGTTGTAATGTGGGGGGGGGGATTGTGTTTTTTTTTTACAGGCAAAAGAGCTGTTTTCTTTGGGGCATGCCCCGCAAAGGGCCCTGTTCAGGGCTGGTAAGGTAATAGAGCTGTTAACTTTTGTAATTTAGTATAGGGTAGGGCATTTTTTTTATTTTGGGGGGCTTTGTTATTTATTAGGGGGCTTAGATTAGGTATAATTAGTTTAAAATTCTTGTAATATTTTTTTATTTTTTGTAATTTAGTGTTTGTTTTTTTTTGTAATTTAGTGGGGGGGTTTTGTACTTTAGTTTATTTAATTGTAGATAATTGTAGGTACTTGTAGTTAATTTATTTAATGACAGTGTAGTGTTAGGTTTAATTGTAACTTAGGTTAGGATTTATTTTACAGGTAATTTTGTAATTATTTTAACTAGGTAGCTATTAATTAGTCAATAACTATTTAATAGCTTTTGTACCTAGTTAAAATAAATACAAAGTTGCCTGTAAAATAAATATAAATGCTAAAATAGCTACAATGTAACTATTAGTTATATTGAAGCTATATTAGGGTTTATTTTACAGGTAAGTATTTTGTTTTAAATATGATTCATTTATTTAGTTAATTTAATGATAGTGTAGTGTTAGGTGTTAGTGTAACTTAGGTTAGGATTTATTTTACAGGTAAATTTGTATTATTTTAGCTAGGTAGTTATTAAATAGTTATTAAACTATTTAATAACTATTGTACCTAGTTAAAATAAGTACAAAGTTGCCTGTAAAATAAAAATAAATCCTAAAATAGCTACAATGTAACTATTAGTTATATTGCAGCTATCTTAGGGTTTATTTTACAGGTAAGTCTTTAGTTTTAAATAGGAATAATTTATTTAACTATAGTAAACTTATTTCGTTTTATTTAAATTATATTTAAGTTAGGGGGTGTTAGTGTTAGGGTTAGATTTAGGTTTAGGGGTTAATAACCTTATTATAGTAGCGGCTACGTTGGGGGCGGGAGATTAGGGGTTAATAATTGTAGGTAGGTGGCGGCGATGTTAGGGAGGGCAGATTAGGGGTTAATAAAATGTATTATAGTGTTTGCGAGGCGGGAGTGCGGCGGTTTTGGGGTTAATACATTTATTATAGTGGCGGCGATTTGCGGTCGGCAGATTAGGGGTTAATACTTGTAGTTAGATTGTGGCGACGTTGGGGGGAGGCAGATTAGGGGTTAATAACTATAATGTAGGGGTCGGCGGTGTTAGGGACAGCAGATTAGGGGGTTAATAGCTATAATGTAGGCGGCGGCGATATCGGGTCGGCAGATTAGGGGTTAATACTTGTAGTTAGATTGCGGCGACGTTGGGGGGGGGCAGATTAGGGGTTAATAACTATAATGTAGGGGTCGGCGGTGTTAGGGACAGCAGATTAGGGGTTAATAGTTATAATGTAGGCGGCGGCGATATCGGGTCGGCAGATTAGGGGTTAATACTTGTAGTTAGATTGCGGCGACGTTGGGGGAGGCAGATTAGGGGTTAATAACTATAATGTAGGGGTCGGCGGTGTTAGGGACAGCAGATTAGGGGTTAATAGCTATAATGTAGGCGGCGGCGATATCGGGTCGGCAGATTAGGGGTTAATACTTGTAGTTAGATTGCGGCGACATTGGGGGGGGGCAGATTAGGGGTTAATAACTATAATGTAGGGTTCGGCGGTGTTAGGGACAGCAGATTAGGGGTTAATAGCTATAATGTAGGCGGCAGCGATATCGGGTCGGCAGATTAGGGGTTAATACTTGTAGTTAGATTGCGGCGACGTTGGGGGAGGCAGATTAGGGGTTAATAACTATAATGTAGGGGTCAGCGGTGTTAGGGACAGCAGATTAGGGGTTAATAGCTATAATGTAGGCGGCAGCGATATCGGGTCGGCAGATTAGGGGTTAATACTTGTAGTTAGATTGCGGCGACGTTGGGGGGGGGCAGATTAGGGGTTAATAACTATAATGTAGGGGTCGGCGGTGTTAGGGACAGCAGATTAGGGGTTAATAGTTATAATGTAGGCGGCGGCGATATCGGGTCGGCAGATTAGGGGTTAATACTTGTAGTTAGATTGCGGCGACGTTGGGGGGAGGCAGATTAGGGGTTAATAACTATAATGTAGGGGTCGGCGGTGTTAGGGACAGCAGATTAGGGGTTAATAGCTATAATGTAGGCGGGCGCGATATCGGGTCGGCAGATTAGGGGTTAATACTTGTAGTTAGATTGCGGCGACATTGGGGGGGGCAGATTAGGGGTTAATAACTATAATGTAGGGGTCGGCGGTGTTAGGGACAGCAGATTAGGGGTTAATAGCTATAATGTAGGCGGCGGCGATATCGGGTCGGCAGATTAGGGGTTAATACTTGTAGTTAGATTGCGGCGACATTGGGGGGGGCAGATTAGGGGTTAATAACTATAATGTAAGGGGTTCGGCGGTGTTAGGGACAGCAGATTAGGGGTTAATAGCTATAATGTAGGCGGCAGCGATATCGGGTCGGCAGATTAGGGGTTAATACTTGTAGTTAGATTGCGGCGACGTTGGGGGAGGCAGATTAGGGGTTAATAACTATAATGTAGGGGTCGGCGGTGTTAGGGACAGCAGATTAGGGGTTAATAGCTATATGTAGGCGGCAGCGATATCGGGTCGGCAGATTAGGGGTTAATACTTGTAGTTAGATTGCGGCGACGTTGGGGGGGGGCAGATTAGGGGTTAATAACTATAATGTAGGGGTCGGCGGTGTTAAGGGACAGCAGATTAGGGGTTAATAGCTATAATGTAGGCGGCGGCGATATCGGGTCGGCAGATTAGGGGTTAATACTTGTAGTTAGATTGCGGCGACGTTGGGGGAGGCAGATTAGGGGTTAATAACTATAATGTAGGGGGAGGCAGATTAGGGGTTAATAGCTATAATGTAGGCGGCGGCGATATCGGGTCGGCAGATTAGGGGTTAATACTTGTAGTTAGATTGCGGCGACATTGGGGGGGGCAGATTAGGGGTTAATAACTATAATGTAGGGGTCGGCGGTGTTAGGGACAGCAGATTAGGGGTTAATAGCTATAATGTAGGCGGCAGCGATATCGGGTCGGCAGATTAGGGGTTAATACTTGTAGTTAGATTGCGGCGACGTTGGGGGAGGCAGATTAGGGGTTAATAACTATAATGTAGGGGTCGGCGGTGTTAGGGACAGCAGATTAGGGGTTAATAGTTTATAATGTAGGCGGCGGCGATATCCGATCGGCAGATTAGGGGTTTAAATAATGTTATTATAGGGTTTGCCGATGTGGGGGGGCCTCGGTTTAGTGGTTCATAGGTAGTTTATGGGTGTTAGTGACTTAGTGTACTAAATGGGTGTTAGTGTACTAAAAAACATACCGAATTTCGGAACGGATAGAACCGAATTCAGCCGAATCTGAATAAATCCGAAACGAATTTATTCGGATTCGAATAAATCCGAAACGAATTTTATTCAAATTTTTGCCGAATCAGATTCGATCCGAAACGAAATTCGAAAAGTCCGAATCGATCCGAACCGAAAACGAACCAAATTTTTTAGCGGTGCACATGTCTAACAGGAATATCCTGAACATTAGGTGTTGAAGGAACAACAAACAGGTAATGGATTATTACTAATGGAATATTGTCTGCTTTTGAAAGTTTATCATGACAACTAACACAAACTACAGCCGGGAGGAAACAGTTACCACAAGTTTACAACAAATCACTTAGCTTTGGTAGAACCGACATCAGCAGCAGCATTCCAGAAGTAGATTCTGATACAGGGTCAACTTGAGACATCTTGCAATATGTAATAGAAAAAACAACATATAAAGCAAAATTATCAAATTCCTTAAATGACAGTTTCAGGAATGCGAAAAATGCAAACAAAATAAGCCTCTGGTAACCAGAAGCAAAAAGAAACAAAGACTTAAATAATGTCAAAAAAACTGGCGCCAAGTATGACGCCCCACAATTGACAAATTTTTTGGTGCCAAAAACGTCTGCAAACAAACACGAGTGTCATAGATGACGCAACTACGTGAAAACTCTCGGCGTCAACTACGACGCTGGAAATGACGTCATTGACGTCAAACAAACGTAATTTCTCGCCGCCAAAAAAGTCTTGCGCCAAAAATGACGCAATAAATTCTAGCATTTTTTGCACCCGCGAGCCTAACAACCCCGCAAGAAAAAGTCAAATGAAAAATTTTCAGGGTAAGAATTTTTTTTTATTTATAAGCATTTCCTAAAAATGAAACTGACAGTCTGTAAGAAGGAAATATACTGATTAACCTGAATCATGGCAAATATAAGTATAAAACATATATTTAGAACTTTAAAGTGCCAAATCATAGCTGAGAGTGTCATAAATAAAATAAGACTTACTTACCAAAAGACACTCATCTACATATAGTAGATAGCCAAACCAGAACTGAAACGAGAATCAGCAGAGGTAATGGTATATAAGAGTATATCGTCGATCTGAAAAGGGAGGTAGGAGAAGAATCTCTACGACCGATAACAGAGAACCTATGAAATAGATCCCCGATAAGATGACCATAGCATTCAATAGGCAATACTCCCTTCACATCCCTCTGTCATTCACTGCACTCTGAGAGGAATATCAACGTAGAAATCTAGCACAAACTTACTACCCCACCTCCATAGGAGGCCAAGTTTGTAAAACTGAATTGTGGGTGTTGTGGGGGGGTGTATTTATAGGCATTTTGAGGTTGGGGAAATTTTGCCCCTCCTGGTAGGAATGTATATTCTATACGTCACTAGCTCATGGACTCTTGCCAATTACATGAAAGATATGGGTTCAGTGTCCCTTTAATGAAATATTAAAAACACTAAAATTAAAACAATCAAAGCATTACAATAAGCTAAACCCCATAATATACTTACATTGTCTTCAGATAAAGCCAACCTAGCTAAACAACTAATACTGTTTGAAATCATATTATATAGGGTATAGGCATTTAGGGGTTCCTTCGTGATCTCTCGAAGGTTGCTGTGTGCAACGGACAATGTTTCACTGCCATCTTTTATGGAGCTTTGGGAAAAGGAGTTGGATCCGCTGATAGAACTCAAAAATGGAAATGTGTCTTCATGTGCAAAAGAGTCTTCCATATCTTTTCAGATATTTCCTCTCCCAGTAGATTGAAAAAGCATATATCCAGCCTTGTCAGGACCATGTTAGAGAGGGGTGTAAAATGCCAGGCAACAAGATACATAATTAGTGGTCTTGTTCCATACTATAGCAGTCTAGTTAAAATAAATACAAAGTATCCTGTAAAATAAAATAAATCTAAGATAGCTGCAATGTAACTATTAATTATATTGTAGCTAGTTTAGGGTTTATTTTATAGGTAAGTATTTAGTTTTAAATAGAAATATTTAGTGAATTGTAGTAATTTTAGATTTAATGTAATTATATTTAAGTTAGGGTGGGTTAGGGTTAGACTTAGGTTTAGGGGTAAATACATTTAATATAGTCGCGGCAATGTTGTGGGCGGCAGATTAGGGGTTAATAAGTATAATGTAGGTGGCGGGTGGTGTCCGGAGCGGCAGAATAGGGGTTAATAATATAATGCAGGTGTCGGCGATGTTGGGGCGGCGGGGATTAGGAGTTAATAAATGTAAGATTAGGGTGTTTAGACTCTGGGTTCATGTTAGGGTGTTAGGTGTAGACATAACTTTTATTTCCCCAAATGAATCAATGGTGCTGCGTTAGGAGCTTTACGCTGCTTTTTTTTTTCAGCCGGCCCTCCCCCATTGATTCCTATGGGTAAATAGTGCACAAGCACGTTTTTACCAGCTCACCGCTAACGTAAGCAGCGCTGGTATTGAGGTGAGATGTGGAGCTAAATTTTGCTCTTCGCTCACCGTAATACCAGTAGATGTCTGTAAGTGTAACTGCTCGTTAGCGCCGCACAGCTTCTAACGCAAAACTCGTATCTAGGTGTATGTTTGTTTAAGACTATAAAATTGGGTAATAACCGCAAAGTGACTTTTGGAAGTTTTGAAATCTAAAGTAACTATGGAAGACGTCAAGCTTCAACAATATTGGAACTACAAGTACATTTATTAATGGACTGTGAAGATAATATTATCCTCACCAATGGAAATTTTATTTTTAAATGTCCAGATGATTTATAACCTGCTCGGATATGGAAATAGACCACATCCAGGTGAAGACTCAGAATTGCACTCGCATACCTCTAGTCAGTTTCTAATCCTCTGAGGGCATCATGAGTGGAATGGTTTAGTTTACATTCTTCAATGTAAAGGGAAATTTCTCACTGCTAAAAAGAAACAGAAACAAAGGCTAATGTATATATATTTGGGATTGCCAAGAATCTGTTGCTTTGGTAAAAGAAAATCCTATAAGATACATGAAAACAGAAAAAAAGTTAGCATTGTAAAGATGTCAAACAGATTACAATTGTATCACGATTTTAGTGAAATATTAGCATTCCTATTGACAAAAAAGTGGTTATGTCGCATTCTCACATCCTGGTGTCAACATAATACTGATACAACTCAAAGCAAGTTAGCAGACTATTCCATTTTATTAGAACCATGCCCATTTGTATGTGAAATTCATCACTTTGTATCCTTCTGTGCTAGTTTTAATTAACATACAAACACTTAATTACAATCATAAATTAACATTCTGATGATCAGTTGATATCTAGATATAGTTTTAAAAGTAAGGTAATATTTAACATTTTTATAAATTAAAGAAATTATTAAGGTTGATCACAAAACTTTCCAATATTTGCTTTCTACGCTGAGTTTTCAAATTTGGTTGATTTTGTCTGGTTGATTTTTAAGTGAAAACGATGCCAAATGCCTTCTGCTGAAAATAATGGCCTCAGCCACAAATGTATTTTCAACGAGAAACTCCAGAATACATGTTTTCAACCACTAAGCACAGGCTATATAATAGAGATGAGGAGAGGTTTTATGAATCTAGACCATATATTCATAGGGAAATCCAAAATGGTGTCCTTGGCTATTTTCAGTGTATATTGCAAATGAGCTATAAGAATTTTTCCGAATTTGAAAATTGCCTATTGGTGGTCAAAAAACTGGCTGAAAAAGTTTGGATGATAGATTGTGATCGACCCTATTGTGAGCCAAACTACGTGTGGTACACTAACTGTTTCACGCGAGCAATATCGTGTTTATCACAGATGTTGTGCGCGTCAGAAGGAGCGCTAATATTACAAGCTGAAAGTAATTGCGAACGTGTGAGAGCAATCACAATTTACACTAGAATGATTACAACAACCTCAGAGCTCTGGTTAACTGTTGCACAAGACAAAAAAGTGTTACAAAACACATCAAAATACATTAAAAATTACAATCACACTCACAATTACACTATCTGATAAAAATTATGTAAAGAAAATATTGCACAAAAAAGTTTTAAGGGCTCAAAGATATGAGGTCTAAGGGGTTAGAAAACAAAAGGCATGCAAATGCTTTAACATAGAGATACATACATATACATGTCTAAATATGTATATGTATATATATATATATATATATATATATATATATATATATATATATATATATATGTCTGTACATATTTATTTATGTATTTATGTGTATATCTGTATTTACAATGTTTTAGATGAAAAGAAAATGATCCAATCCAACCATTATAGTAAAAAACGTCCAAACTTTATTCAAGTATTAAAACGATGCTGGGAAGCACCAATACAGAAGCATAGTATAGAGCAGGCGCAGCACCAGGCTTACGTGTTTCAGCTTAGAAAGCCGTAATCATAGCCTGATGTGCCTGTGCCAAATCTTACAGTTTAAAAGCAAGAGGATTTTTTCTATTGGCTAAGAAATTATTCAATAATTAAAACAATTAAGTGGTTGCTCTAAACAATTCTACCCCTCTCCACCTTATCGCAGTTCATAGTAACATAAGGATATTATGCATACAATTGACACCTATACAGCCTTATATTCCTAAACATTTGTTAAATTAACAAATACCTTCACTATATCATAATTTTTTTAATACGTACTGTGCTATATTCCCTAGTTGGGTCTAATCACACAAAGGACATATGTAAGGTGTAATTCTATATATATACTGTAACCCTTTGTCCTCTATATCCTATACTTATGTGAACTTCACTCCTTAAGGAAAAACAGGGACCCATTATAATTAGTTAGTATTCTAAAAGGGATCTAAATAGAAGATAGCTAAATCTTTTTACCATATGGAACTTTATGTACAAACAAAATATGCTATTGAAATCCAAATGAAATCCTGGGAAAGCTAATCTCTCTAAGGAGTAAAGGAATGAGCATCAAGTAAGAGGAAAAGAAAAACATTTTATTCAAATTTTTTTGTTCACAAAAGGATTACTTTGGGGTTCTCACATTTAAGTGAAAAAGAAAAAGATGACATCACAAACCAGTTACCTGACCCAGATGATCACGTTCTAAACAACCAGTAATTGGCTCAGGAAAGCATATGTTGCAGAGTATTTGGTTCAAACAGTTGGATTCAGCTGTTAGCAGCAATACGGAATGAGCAGGTGGAGAACAGTGAACTTTTCAAGCAGCTCTGAGGAGGTAATATGTATACTCACAGTAACTAGCCCCATAAGGAAGATCCTATGTGAAAAAATTTGCGGGGAAACTAACTGCTTTAACAAAAAGTGGACTATTCAAAAAAGAAGCAGCCTATAGACCTTAAGTGCGGGGGAAACCACGATCAGCAGGCATAGGGGCCTATTTAATTAAAGGTCTTGCGGACCTGATCCGACAGTGCGGATCAGGTCCGCAAGACCTTGCTGGAATGCGGAGAGCAATACGCACTCCGCATTTAACATTGCACCAGCAGCTCACAATCTGCCGCCAGCAGGGAGGTGTCAATCAACCTGATCGTACTCGATCGGGTTGATTTCCGGTGATTCCTGTCCGCCTCATCAGAGCAGGCGGACAGGGTTATGGAGCATGTGATAGAGGAAAGTAGATCCAGCCAGCTCCAGCACGCCGATGACCTCCGTCCGGTGATCCGGAAGTAAAAACTTAGCTGTGTAAATCCAGAGCCTGGAGTGCCGTAGCCCAAGGTAGCGCAGCCCAACTACCAAAGTACTAGAAGAAGGAAAAACAACATTAATAAAGTGGACGATTCTTATTTGCATATGATATTCGTGTGCAGTGCCTGCCATTTTTTCCTTCTTCTAGGGTTATGGAGCAGCGGTCTTTAGACAGCTGCTTCATAACTGGTGTTTCTGGCGAGTTTGAAGACTCGCCAGAAACACGGGCCCGCAAGCTCCGTTTGGAACTTGATATATGGCCCCTTAATGTCTCTAAACGTACCCCAACTTTAAATTACTTATGAGAGTTTCATATATAAAATGAGGTGCACCTCTTTATTTTCATGGGACTGCCTTTGATGAAAAGAGAACATTTTCCTTTTCCTTAAAGTGACAGTATGCTAATATTGCTTGCAACAAAGTAAAATTGTTTAGTATCAATATGAATACACTTTTTAAGGGCATTAGTCTTGTTAGCAGTTTAGGTTATTTTTTTATGCTATGGTATGATGATTATGTACCAAATGTTGAATATTCTGACTTCTATGTTGTGATGGGTTTGTAGCAACCTCGTTTAGGATTATATCTTGCAAACAGGTGGATGTTTGAAATTTAAATCACAAAATAAAAAGCCCTATATTTTTGGATATAAAGAAGATTATCAGTTGTATCCATATCTTTCTTTCAAAGTCTTATTCATATATATGTCAGTATATGGCCGGGTTATAACACAATATATTTAATAATTATCCTGTAAACTGAACCCCAATAAAATATGCATATACTAGAAACCATACAATTCATATAAATTCCTGAATTATTTTTATTAGTTGATATCTATAAACACATTGAAATATATTTGTATGAACTAGAATATGAATCAATACTATACAAATTTAAATTATTAAAATATGCTATACTCTTTACAAGGCAACCCAAATTGTAACTTTTAACTAGCTTTATTCACAATAGAATTTCATTCAATTAACACAATGAGATTCCAAGATATTTTGCTGCTAACATTCAGCAATACAATTTTAACAGTGCAATAGGACACTCTATACTCTAATTGAAATATCAGGAGTTATATATATATATATATATATATATATATATATATATATATATATTATATATATATATATATTCTATATTTGCACAGATAAATTACTTAGCATACAAAAGACAATATTTAACACTATACAGGACTATGGATACCAGTTTTTAAAATACAATTTATTTCTTTAAGCCTGCTACCTACAGCAACAATGGATGTTTGTTTTATATATTTAGTATACAAAAGGCAAGCTTAAAACTCTTTAGGACTATGAATATAATTCTGAAATATAAATAATGCTCTTTTTAATCTATCAACTATAATTTAAACTGCAGTGACTATGCATATATTTGTGTTAAAATATTAATGTAATTAATAACCTTTATTTATATATATATATATATATATATATATATATAATATATATATACTTTACCAAATAAACAAATCAATATCCAGTTTCCAATGTTTCTCAACTGGTCCAATCTCACCTCAGAATACGAATAAGTATATTTTGCAATTAATGAGAAAAGGTAGGCCAGCTTTGCTAGAGTAATGGTATTTCAAACGCCCCAGTAACCAGTTACAAGTTAGCTTAGCAGCATCTGTTCCCTCTCCTATATTGCATTAAGCTTATATATGTTTCCATCATAGGTAAGAATATGGGAGGCCCTTTCAGAAAACCTGCTTTGTTATTGGCCCTTACGGAGCTGATCATGGATTGGATATCTGGGATATCTTATCGGATTGGCCCTGGGAAATTTCATTTTTAACAGCCAAAAGGCCTTCTTGCTGTAATTCTCGCCTCACAACACCGGGGGGGGGGGGGGGGGGCAACATGACAAACATACAGACTCATTTAGTCCTAACATTCATGTTTGCTACAATTTAAATATCTTCCATATAATGATTATTTAAAATCATACTATGATATTGCATTAATTACTTACACTCCGAATTCCAGGCAGGATAGCATCATGTGAATTTTCTGATTATTCCAATACTAAATACAGTGTGTCTTTAACATTTTATAATATCAAAGTAATTATACTGCTAATTATTAGCTTAAAATTAATAGCATTTAAAATCCTGATATATATATTCATATGAATACAGCATGTTTCACATTCAGTGTACTTCTTCCTGAATATATAAATTGATGCCCATGTCCAATTGTTGTCTGCAACCAAAGAAATAATTGTTTTTTATTTTATAATCATGTAGGCTGTATCAAAAATTGAATTTAAAATAGCTTAACTGTAACATGTGTATATAGCTCACAGGGGTCATTTAACAGGTAGTTGTTAAAAGCCACAATTCCTTGAATATGTTTGTATCCTCAAACAATATCACAGACGGATCGGCTCCTTACTATGGCAGGAAACCCATAAATGGGCATGTACTTTTGAGGCTCCATCATGTTAATTTCCATTTCCTTGAAATTGTGAGCATCTCATTAAGCCTTAAATCAACAGTTTTAGACATTTACATCTCTATTTACTGTATGGGGTAAAGGATGTTTTGAAGTGACTTTTATGATTCATCCTGTGTAATTAAAAACAGTGGGGCTAAATTTCACACAGTGCCATTTGAAGCTTTTCGAAACTAAATGAATTATTTGATGTACACAGCCACATCACCACTAAATAATAATAAGTATACCTGTGTATATCATCTAATAATATTTCAAATACCTTGATATATATTGTTCTGTCTATTATATGCTCATTATGTTCATGTTGATGACATCTGGTGGTTTCATGTTGCAATTACAGCTTGGTTCCTCTCAGAATAAACAGGAAGTGTTAATAAGTTTGTTAATAAAAAGTTTACTTTCAGTTTCTCAGCAGCCATCTTAGCTTCAAGAAGCATGGAAATCAGCTTTTAAACATTTGCCTCTAAACATACATATGCCTGTAAGTTATTGTTTACTAAGAGTTCATTGTACATTTCAATTGCATTGCTATTTGCTGTAAGGATTAAATGTAAGCTCTCTGTGTTAGAAACATGTATTATTGTATGTATTGCAAGCACCACGTGTAACTACATATTGTAATTTCAACTTTTCTTATTGTATTGCAGTTTTACAAAATAACTATTCAGAAGTAAAATCAGTTTGGAATAAACACAAAGCTATTTCTGTCTGGTTTGTTAACTAGCTGTCTAGTTATCAGTTAATGAGGACAGTACAGTAAAAAGGCAGGCTATATCAAGGGAAGATATAGGAGCTGAATTGTAAAGTGAGAAGCAATAACAAGCAAGATACAAAGGCTGCATTTTAAAGTAAAAAGCAGTAAATAACAAGCAAACATAAAAGACCTGCAATTTAAAGTGAAAGGCAGTAAAAATAATTTGCACAAGAACTGCATTTAAAATATTGCACTACTTTAACCTGATCACTATGAACCAAGATAAGAGTGTTGATATGACGCAGCAAACTTTAGAGACCAGATCCTATGCCTCTGGCTCTAAATATTCCATGCGCTCCAGCAGATCATCAGCCAGTTCTGCAGGACTCAGAGCCCGTTGCTAAAGCGCAAGCAGCCCAGGCACAAATTTCTTATGCTGAAAAAGAAGCAGACATGATAAAGCAAAAAGCATCATTAGAAGCAGAGGCAGCTAGGTGCAAAGCAGATATGGAAGCAGAGGCAGCTAGGTGCAAAGCAGAGACAGCAAGGTGTGAAGCTGAAACAGCGCAACGCAAGGCAGAGTTAGAAGCTAATATGCATGTGCTAAAGATTCAAAGGGCAGCAGTTGCAGCATCTGCAGAAGCAGCAGTCTATGAAGCAGCAGCTGAACTAGATGAGGAACCACTCCAAGATTTTTCAGAAATAACTACCCATGATTCAGTGCAAAGGACTCGTGAGTATGTACAGAACCATGCTCTGGACCAAGATAAAACAGAGCATGCTCCTATCCAACCTATGTCCAGCATAATACCACAGTTTCCTGACTCAACATATTTACAGTCCACTCCAAGTATTCCTGACTTGCACCCACCTTCCAGACTGAAACTGCAAATGTCTCAACACCAAGGGTGGCGCTTTCAAGAAAACAGAGGCTATGCTGATCCACAACATCCATCACATTATATGGACTCTCACATATCCCCTCTTAGAAATAGTACATTAGGAACTTCAGAGACTATTGACCTAGCAAAGCACCTGATTCGTCGAGAGTTAGTGAGTACAGGGCTACTAACATTTGATGATCGACCAGAGAACTACTGGGCATGGAGACATCATTCCAAGGTCTCACCAGAGATCTTAATCTTACAGCCAGAGAAGAGCTAGATCTTTTGACTAAGTGGCTTGGTCCAGAGTTATCTCAACAGGCTAAGAGAATCAGGTAAGTGCATGTTCATAACCCAGTTGATGGAGTTAAAATGGTATGGCAGAGACTAGAAGAATGTTATGGCAGCCCTGAAGCTATTGAGAATGCACTGTTAAAGAAGCTAGAAAACTTCCCCAAAATCTCAAACAAAGACAACATAAAGTTAAGAGAAACTTGGTGACATGTTGTTGGAGGTGAATGCAGCTAAGGCAGGGGGGCTTTTTGCCAGGACTGGCATAACCTAGACACAGCTCATGGCATCAAACCAATTATTGAAAAACTGCCATATAGCCTGCAAGAAAAGTGGATTTTTTCAAGGTTCCAAGTACAAAGAAGACCATCATGTCTCCTTTCCACCATTCAGTTTCTTCACCAGATTTATGCCAGCCAAGCAAAGACCAGAAATGATCCAAGCTTCATATTCTCAACATGCAGCAACCAATTTCCAGTAAATACAGAGAAGACAGGAACAAGGGTACAGCAACAGACCAACGGTGTCAGTAAGAAAGACAGAGGTGTCAGCTACTAATGCAACTCCACAAGTGAAAAGCCCTTTGTGGAAATCCATGGAATCAGACAGTCCATGTCCAATTCATAATAAACCACACCCACTGTCAAAGTGTCGTGGGTTCAGAAGCAAGCACATTGATGAACGTAAAGCTTACCTGAAGGAGAATTCTATCTGCTTTAGATGTTGTCCATCCACCAGACACATTGCCAAAGACTGCAAAAATAACATAAGATGCAGAGAATGCAACAGTGACCAGCATACTTCAGCTTTGCATCCAGGTCCAGCTCCCTGGGCAGTAGAGACTCCTTTACCAAAGGGAGAGCAAGGCGGGGAGCAAGAGGAAGCTACTCCACCCACTATTGTATCCAAGTATACAGAGGTATGCGGGGAAAGGGACAAGGCCCAGATCATGTTCCAAGATTTGTTTAGTGACTGTATATCCCTCTAACAAACCTGACTGTTCTGTAAAAATGTATGCAGTGTTAGATGATCAAAGTAACCTTTCTTTAGCCAAATCAGAGTTTTTTGATGTGTTTAACATTAGTGGTGAAACATTTTCCTACACTCTAAGAACATGCTCAGGCATTACAGAGAAAACAGGGCGTAGGGTATCCAACTTCACTGTTCAGTCTATTGATGGGAAAACACACATAAAACTCCCCACACTCATTGAATGTAACATGATACCTGATGACAGGTCAGAAATTCCAACACCTGAGATTACACAGCATTTCCCTCATCTGAAATCCTTAACAGACAAGATCCCAGCACTTGACCCTAACGCACAAATACTTCTCTTGTTAGGAAGAGACATTCTGAAGGTGCACAACATATGTGAGCAGATTAATGGGCCTCACAACATTCCTTATGCACAACATTTAGACTTAGGTTGGGTCATAGTTGGGGAAGTATGCTTAGGAGGAGCTCATAGACCAGCAGATGTGAACTCTTTCAAGACAAATGTGCTGCCTAGTGGGCGCACGTCTCTGTTCAGCCCATGCACTAGCTATATACAGGTAAAAGAGACTTTTAATGCTTGTAAACTACAGTCATACACCCCCTCATTGTGTTATTTAGGAACTGCAACTCACAATGTGGGCAGTTTAGATGATAATGTGTTTGTTACTACTCCAAACAACGACAAACCTGCTATGTCTATTCAAGATGGTATGTTCCTTGATGTAGTTGAAAAAGAGATGTTTATTGATGAAGCAAATTACTGGGTAGCACCCCTACCATTTCGCTTACCTTGGCTTAGACTACCAAACAACATAGAGCAAGCCCAGAAAAGACTCCTTGCTCTACGTTGTTCCTTTGTGAAAAAAAACTGAAATGAAGGAACATTTTGTTAAACTTTATGCAAAAGATCTTTGACCATGACCAAGCAGAACCTGCCCACCATTGGAACCAGGTGATGAGTGTTGGTACCTACAATCTTTGGTGTCTATCACCCCTTAGAAGCCAGGACAGATCAGAGTAGTTTTTGACCTCAAGTGCTCAGTTTTGAAGGCATCTACACTGAATGACACACTCCTCAGTGGGCCTGATTTAAATAATACACTACTAGATGTCCTTTTACGTTTCCGCAAAGAGCAAGTTGCAATTACCACTGATGTACAACAAATGTTTTACTGTTTCATGGTTAGAGAAGATCACCGTAACTATTTGAGATTTCTTTGGTTTCGTGACAATGACCTTAACAAAGAAATTAGTTCAGGATGAAGGTACATGTCTTTGGGAACAGCCCTTCCCCAGCCATAGCCATTTATGGTCTAAGACAAATAGCAAAGCAAGGAAAAAGTGAGTATGGTGAAGATGTAGAACAGTTTATCTTGAGGAATTTCTATGTAGATGATGGACTCGCATCTGTGCCTACTGAAGCTGAAGCAGTCAGTCTTCTGCAGAGAGCTAAGACATGCTCACAGGATCAAATCTCAAGTTACACAAAGTGGCATCCAACAGAAGTCCAGTAATGGAAGCATTTCCTGCCAGATGACAGAGCTAAAGATCTAAAAGACCTTGTTTTTGGTGTCGATCCTCTACCCCTCCAAAGGAGCTTAGGAGTAAGTTGGAACTTACAGGACCGACAGTTTTCACTTTTCAAGTGTCCAAAGAGGTAAAACCTTTCACACGGAGAGGTATCCTGGCTACAGTAAATAGTTTTTATGACCCACTTGGGTTTGCATCTCCAATCACTATGCAAGGTAAATCTTTAGTCAGAGAACTCTCAACAGACCAATGTGACTGGTATTCCCCATCTCACCAGATAGAGAAGCTCAATGGAGAGCATGGACAGAAGACTTGATCCATCTTGAAGATCTCAGTATTCCCAGACCCTATGTGCCAGTGTCACTATCGTCCACAGTAAGAAAGGAGGTATGTGTTTTTTCTGATGCTTCTACTGTAGCGATAGCAGCTGTGGCATATCTCAGAGTCATAGACAGTAGCGGTCAATGTCATGTAGGCTTTATTATGGGCAAATCTAAACTAGCTCCAAGACCAGCCCATACAGTGCCACCGTCTAGAATTATGTGCAGCTGTTTTGTCAGTTGAGCTAGCTGAACTTATTACTGAAGAAATGGACATTGAATTTTATGCAGTTAAATATTACACTGATAGCAAAATTGTGTTAGGTTATATTCACAATACTTGTAGGAGATTTCATGTATATGTCTCAAACAGAATAATTCGTATTAGAAAATCTACTAATCCAGATCAGTGGCATTATATTAACACCAGTCAGAATCCAGCAGATCATGGTACTAGAACAATTCAGGCAGCTCACCTAAAACATACTAACTGGTTCTCAGGCCCAGATTTCTTACATCAGGCAGATACTAGTGATCAATCTGAAGCTAAAGTATTTGACCTCATTGAAACAGATTCTGACAGTGAGATCAGACCTGAAGTGACAGCTTTAATAACTGAAGTGTATGAATGCCAGATAGACTCACATAGATTTCTCAGATTCTCAAAGTGGGAAGTCCCTTGTGAGAGGTATAGCAACACTTATTCACATTGCTAAGTCATTTTCCAGCAGCACTCAAAAGGGAGTCGTGTACAGGCTGGCATTGCTGCAAAGGGTTTATGCCATTCATTAGATTTCTTGCAAGCTGAAACAGTGACTATCAAATGTATCCAAACATGGAAATATAGAAAATGGAAAGAGAAACAAAACATTCAAGAAGAAGATCTTGTATTGTTGAAAGACTCTCAAGTAAAGAGCAATGGATGGACAATGAGTCTTATTGTAAAAACCATTCCTAGTGGTGATGGTAGAGGTCAAAATCATTAAACAAGGGACTGCTAAAGTATATCTCAGACCTGTGTCAGATTTGATTGTTTCTTTTTCAAAGTAAAGAGTTATCTGGTTGAATTTAATAATAATTTATAGATCATGTAATAGTGGCATATTTTTATACCAAGCGGGGAGTGTTCTGTCTATTATATGCTCATTATGTTCATGTTGATGACATCTGGTGGTTTCATGTTGCAATTACAGCTTGGTTCCTCTCAAGAATTAAACAGGAAGTGTTAATAAAGTTTGTTAATAAAAAGTTTACTTTCAGTTTCTCAGCAGCCATCTTAGCTTCAAGAAGCATGGAAATCAGCTCTTAAACATTTGCCTCTAAACATACATATGCCTGTAATTTATTGTTTGCTAAGAGTTCATTGTACATTTCAATTGCATTGCTATTTGCTGTAGGATTAAATGTAAGCTCTCTGTGTTAGAAACATGTATTATTGTATGTATTGCAAGCACCACGTGTAACTACATATTGTAATTTCTACTTTTCTTATTGTATTGCAGTTTTACAAAATAACTATTCAGAAGTAAAAATCAGTTTGGAATAAACACAAAACTATTTCTGTTTGGTTTGTTAACTAGCTGTCTAGTTATCAGTTAATGAGGACAGTACATATATATATATATATATATATATATTATATATATAATGTGTGTGTGTGCGTGTGTGCATTGGAGCCTTTTGCAGTCAAGTAGATGAAAACATGTTAAAGCATTATTTATGCAATATTCAATTTTAATAAAGTGTTATACTGTGTATTTACTGTAAACATTTCACATTCTAATATTCTACACTAGCGTAGCGGAGGTGGTAAGTGCGCAGTGATGGAAGCAAAATATAAATATATATGTACTGAATATATACATATATATTTATGCGTTAATATGTGTAATATATACACATATTTACACGTAAATATATATGTATATAAGCATATACATATATATTTTGAGTGATAACACAGGCCTCATAGACTGCAATGTAAAAGCACTTTTCTTAACACCCACATCAGCACACTTTAACCCCTAAAAACTGCTTTGTGCAGTTAAAGTGCCATAAAAACAGGTTGAGATCTGTGCATATCCTAAAAGGTCTAATTAAGGAAAAATAGTTTGCATACATTTTTTTTTAAAAAAATTCAAAAAAAGGAAAAATGCTTACATAGCTAAACTGTCTGGAAAACTGTGTTCCGCCCCCTTATCAGTGTTTAGACATAGGCATTGTATTTCAACTGTGTTCACAGTTCCTAGGCATGCTCCATCAGATAATCCCTGATAGGTTTTGCATTCTACCAAAACAACAATAGATATAGATACAGCCATAGAAGGAAATGTGTGGGGGGAGTTAGAGCTTTACAATTCGGAAATTTAAAAGAAAGGATTAATGGCGAGGCACTGCAGTATAAATTTGCAGGTAAAGGAATTAAAGTACATATTAATATATTTTGTCTCTATCCCAACTTGTTTTATGTCCTTTATTTAAAAAAAAAATAAAGATGTTCATAATTCTTTTTTCTTTTAAGGAACCTCCCACTTAAGTTTGTGGGGTAATTGGGCGTAATCTTTAAAATAACCAGAGGTCTGAATTCTAGTTAATTATTGGAGCGCTAATTGCTACCTTGAGGTAATAAAAAATAGAAAAAATAATCCTTTCTCCAACATTGGTTGTGTTTCCGGTCCACGGCGTCATCCTAACGTTGTGGGAATTCTCTTCCCCAACAGGAAATGGCAAAGAGTACAGCAAAAGCTGTCCATATAGTCCCTCCTAGGCTCCGCCCACCCCAGTCATTCTCTATTTGCCGTTCCACGAGATGGTTAAGAGTATGTGGTGTTTAGTTGTAGTTTTTTATTCTACTATCAAGAGTTTGTTATTTTAAAATAGTGCTGGTATGTACTATTTACTCTGAAACAGAAAAAAGGATGAAGAGTTTCTGTTTGTGAGAGGAATATGATTTTAGCAGCAGTAACTAAAATCGTTTGCTGTTTCCACACAGGGACTGTTGAGATGAAATAACTTACAGTTGGGGGGAAACAGTTAGCAGACTTTTCTGCTTAAGGTATGACTAGCCATATTTCTAACAAGACTGGTGTAATGCTGGAAGGCTGTCATTTCCCCTCATGGGGACCGGTAAGCCTTTTTCTTAGTCTCAAACAGAATAAGGGCTTACTATGGGCTATTAAAACTGGTAGACACTTTATGGGCAGATCGATTGCTTTATTTGGGGCATTTTTATACAGATTGAGGTTGATTTTCACACTTATAAACTTTGGGGAACGTTTTTTAACGTCAGGCACTGGTTTTAGACACCTTTTCAGTCAGGAAGGGCCTTCACTGTAGTAGGCTGAGCCTCATTTTCGCGACATTACTGCGCAGTTACCTTTGAGAACAAGACATGCAGCTGCATGTATGTGGATCTGAAAGTAGTTGAAAAGAGGTTCTAGAAGGCTTCTATTGGTATCGTATTCCCCACCTGGGTTTGGTAAAGTCGCAGCAAAGACTGTAGCTGGACTGTAGAGGGGGTTAAAAACTGTAACCGGCTCCGGTTTCTTCATTTTAAGGGTTAAAACTCTGAAATTTGGGGTGCAATGCTTTGAATGCTTTAAGACACTGTGGTGAAAATTTGGTAAAATTTGAACAATTCCTTCATTGTTTTTCACATATTCAGTAATAAAGTGTGCCCTGTTTAAAATTAAAGAGACAGTAACGTTTTTAATTCAAAACGGTTTTTGTACTTTTTTGTCAAGTTTAAGCCTGTTTAACATGTCTTTACCTTCAGATAAGCTATGTTCCATATGTATGGAAGCCAGTGTGTCTCCCCCTTCCAAATTGTGTGCTAATTGTGCCATAGCGTCCAAACAAAGTAAGGACAGTACTGCCACAAATAGTAAAGTTGCCCAAGATGATTCATCAGATGAAGAGAGTAAACATAGTTCTACTTCATCTCACTCTGTGTCTACACCAGTTTTGCCCACGCAGGAGGCCCCTAGTACTTCTAGCGCGCCAATGCTTATTACTATGCAACAATTGACGGCAGTAATGGATAACTCCATAGGCAAATATTTTATCCAAAATGCCTGCATACCAGAGAAAGCGCGATTGCTCTGTTTTAAACACTGTAGAGCAGGGAGGGCGCTGATGATAATTGCTCTGTCATACCCTCACACCAATCTGAAGGGGCCATGAGGGAGGTTTTGTCAGATGGGGAAATTTCAGATTCAGGTAGAATTTCTCAACAGGCAGAACCTGATGTTGTGACATTTAAATTTAAAATTAGAGCATCTCCGCGCACTGCTTAAGGAGGTGTTATCTACTCTGGATGATTGTGACAACCTGGTCATCCCAGAAAAATTGTGTAAGATGGACAAGTTCCTAGAGGTTCCGGGTGGACCCAACGCTTTTTCCTATACCCAAGCGGGGTGGCGGACATAGTGAACAAGGAGTGGGAGAAGCCCGGCATACCTTTTGTTCCCCCTCCTATATTTAAGAAATTATTTCCCTATGGTCGACCCCAGAAAGGACTTATGGCAGACAGTCCCTAAGGTCGAGGGGCCAGTTTCTACACTAAACAATGCGCACTACTATTCCTATCGAGGATAATTGTGCTTTCAAAGATCCTAATGGATAAAAAATTGTGAGGGATTGCTTAAAAAGATTTTTGTTCAGAAGGTTACCTCCTGCAACCTATTTCGTGCATTGTTCCTGTCACTACAGCAGCGTGGTTCTGGTTCGAGGAACTAGAAAAGTCGCTCAATAGAGAGACTCCGTATGAGGAGGTTATGGACAGAATACACGCACTTAAGTTAGCTAATTCCTTTATTTTAGATGCCGCTTTGCAGTTAGCTAGATTAGCGGCAAAAAATTCTGGGTTTGCAATTGTGGCGCGCATGAGCGCTCTGGCTACAGTCTTGGTCAGCGGACGTATCTTCCAAGACAAAATTGCTTAATATCCCTTTCAAGGGTAAAACCCTTTTTGGACCAGAGTTGAATGAGATTATCTCAGATATCACTGGGGGGTAAGGGCCATGCCCTTCCACAAGATAGGCCTTCAAGACCAAGAATAAGTCTAATTTTTGTTCCTTTTGCAATTTCAGGAACGGAACCGACCTCCAACTCTGCAGCCTCTAGACAAGAGGGTAATGCTTCGCAGACCAAACCAGCTTGGAAACCGATGCAAGGCTGGGAACAAGGGTAAACAGGCCAAGAAGCCTGCTGCTGCTACCAAAACAGCATGAAGGAGCAGCCCCCCTATCCGGGACCGGATCTAGTAGGGGGCAGACTCTCTCTCTTTGCTCAGGCTGGGCAAGAGATGTTCAGGATCCCTGGGCACTAGAAATAGTTTCTCAGGGTTATCTTCTGGAATTCAAGGAACTACCCCCAAGGGGAAGGTTCCAAATGTCTCACTTATCTTCAAACCAAATAAAGAGACAGGCATTCTTACATTGTGTAGAAGACCTGTTAAAAATGGGTAGTGATACACCCAGTTCCAACCGTGGAACAAGGAATGGGGTTTTACTCAAATCTGTTTGTGGTTCCCAAAAAAGAGGGAACCTCAGGAACAATTCTTGGATTTAAAGATCCTAAACAAATTTCTCAGAGTGCCATCGTTCAAAATGGAAACCATTCGAACGATTTTACCTACTATCCAGGAGGGTCAATTTATGACTACCGTGGATCTAAAGGATGCGTATCTACATATTCCTATCCACAAAGATCATCATCAGTTCCTAAGGTTCGCCTTTCCTGGACAAACATTACCAGTTTGTGACTCTCCCATTCGGGCTAGCCACTGCTCCAAGATTTTTCACAAAGGTACTCGGGTCCCTTCTAGCGGGTTCTAAGACCAAGGGGGCAGAAGTCAAAACTTCTAAGCGACTTGTCAAGTTCTTCATTCTGTTCCACGTCCTTCATAGCTCAGTGCATGGAAGTAGTAGGGTTGATGGTTGCAGCAATGGACATAGTTCCTTTTGCGTGAATTCATCTAAGACCATTACAACTGTGCATGCTGAAACAGGGGAATGGGGACTATACAGACTTGTCTCCAGTGATTCAAGTAGATCAGAAGACCAGAGACTCACTCCGTTGGGTGGCTAACCCAGGATCACCTGTCCCAGGGAATGAGCTTCCGCAGACCAGAGTGGGGTCATCGTCCATGACCGACGCCAGTCTAGTGGGCTGGGGCGCGGTCTGGAACTCCCTGAAAGCTCAGGGGCTATGGTCTCGGAAGAGTCTCTTCTCCCGATAAACATTCTGGAACTGAGAGCGATATTCAATGCCTCAAGGCTTGGGCCTCAACTAGCAAAGGCCAGATTCATAAGATTTCAATCAGACAACATGACGACTGTTGCTTACATCAATCATCAGGGGGGAAAAAGGAGTTCCCTGGCGATGAGAGAAGTGACCAAAATCATAAAATGGGGCGGAGGATCACTCCTGCCACCTATCTGCGATCACATCCCAGGAGTGGAAAAATGGGAGGCGGATTATCTGAGTCGTCAGACATTCCATCCGGGGGAGTGGGAACTCCACCCGGAGATCTTTGCCCAGTTGACTCAATTATGGGGCATTCCCAGACATGGATCTAATGGCATCTCGTCAGAACTTCAAGGTTCCCTTGCTACGGGGTCCAGATCCAGGGATCCCAAGGCGACTCTAGTGGATGCATTAGTAGCGCCTTGGACCTTCAACCTAGCTTATGTGTTTTCCACCGTTTCCTCTCATTCCCAGGCTGGTAGCCAGGATCAAGCAGGAGAGGGGCCACGGTGATCTTGATAGCTCCTGCGTGGCCACGCAGGACTTGGTATGCAGACCTGGTGAATATGTCATCGGCTCCACCATGGAAGCTACCTTTGAGACAGGATCTTCTAGTACAACGGTCCATTCGAACATCCAAATCTAGTTTCCCTTCAGCTAACGGCTTGGAAATTGAACGCCTGATTTTATCTAAGCGTGGGTTTTCGGATTCTGTAATAGATACTCTGATACAAGCCAGAAAACCTGTAACTAGGAAGATTTACCATAAAATATGGAAAAGATATATCTGTTGGTGTGAATCCAAGGGATTCTCATGGAGGTAGATCAAAATTCCTTAGGGATCCTTTCTTTTCTCCAAGAAGGTTTGGATAAGGGGATTAATCATCGAGTTCTCTAAAGGGACAGATTTCTGCTTTATCTGTGCTTATTACACAAACGACTGGCAGCTGTGCCTGATGTCAAACTTTTGTTCAGGCTTTGGTCAGGATGCAAGCCTGTTTACAGACCTTTGACTCCTCCCTGGAGTCTGAATTTAGTTCTTTCAGTTCTTCAAGGGGTTCCGTTTGAACCTCTACATTCCATAGATATCAAGATGTTATCTTGGGAAAGTTCTGTTTTTGGTTGCTATTTCTTCTGCTAGAAGAGTTTCTGAGTTATCTGCTCTGCAGTGTAATCCGCCCTTACTGGTGTTCCGATTGCAGATAAGGTTGTTTTGCATACTAAACCTGGTTTTCCTTCAAAGGTTGTTTACAACAAGAATATTTTTTTTGTAAAATAGTTTTTATTAATTTTTTCCAAAGGTAAATCTTACATCAAGACATAGGTAGTACATTTAAGCATTACTTAGCGACATAAACCTAAGCATTGACAGAAACAAGAAACATGTATATCAAAACGAGAAAAAGAAAACAAAAACAACATCAACAATCGCAGTTGCGAGTATTCCTCAGTCAACATTTAGCTTTTTACCAAAGAACACCTGTTCTGCATCCTTTATTATTTATCCTTTATCATATTAACAGTACAATTACATTTGTCATACGAAGCAACGTCATACCACTCTGTCTGTTGGTCTGAAGGGTAATAAAGAGCAAAAGGGGGGGCGATGAGCGGGGAGGAAGAAGGGCAAGGGGGGCCAATCTGTTCATTACCCTTTCAAAATGCTTATTTCTCTTCTCTAGTTGCTGAAATGTTGTTGTTTGATTGTCTCCCAATAGAATTTTAGTATCAAAGAATATCTCTAGTCTTTGAGTTCTAAATATCCGTATTCTCTAGTATTAGTGTTTCCTCAAAATGGTGTAACCATTCATGCATTGTAGGGGCTGTGGGGTTTTTCCAATTTCGGGCTATAGTTGTTTTAGCTGAATTAAGGATAAATTGGAGTAAGCCGTTGGCGAATTCGGCACATTTTTGGAATAGGTAAATTATGAGGACCATAGTTGTTTTCAATATAAAGTAGGGGTAAACAAGGTGCTTTAATAAGGATTCAAGTTGATCCCAGAAGTATACGAATTTTTAGGGCAGCTCCACCAAATATGTGACATTGATCCTTTAGACACACACCATCTCCAGCATCTATCAGATGCCGTAGGGTATATGCTTCTCAAGCGAGATGGGGTAAGATACCATCTTGATAAAAATTTTATAATTTAATTCTATAATTTTTGCAGATGTGGATGTAGTTTTGGTTGACTGAAAAATTTGTTTCCATGTGGCATTGTCTAGTTCAATGACCAGTTCTTTGTGCCAATTGTGTGTATATAATGGTAACTCTGGGCCCATACCTGCAAGCACCATGTGTTTAGCCATAGCTAGTGTGTGTCTAAGAGCTCCCTTGGCTAAACATTGTGTTTCAAATGGAGTCGGTGACCTCATCCAATCCTGTTTGTGTTCAGATGTCTCTATCAAGTGTACCAGTTGCTTGTATTTGAGCCATTGTGAGAAGGCTCCATTTAAGTACCCCGCTAGTTCATTCCTCTGTTTAACTTTTGTGTTAGTTAACAAGTTGCATATCTGAGTTGTGTAACCTATCTCAAGTCTGGTTGGCATAGCTTTTGTATACTCTAAACCCCCAAGAATTCTGCGTTTGGTGAAATTGGAGACATTGGTGAACGCGGAGTGGAAATGTATCTATATCGTGTAGTCAATTTATCCCATATAGAGAATACATTTTCAAATTGTGGGTATCTAATAACAGGGTCCGGTCTGTGTGTCCTAGGGATCCAACACAGTGCTCCTACATTTGGGGCCTTTAAAATATGAGAATCTATAGTAACCCAAGCTTTAGTCAGTGTGTTCCTATGCCAATCTAATATTCGTTGGAGTGCTATAGCTTTGTAATATGTTTCTAAGCATGGAAGACCTAGTCCTCCTTCCGCTTGCTGTTTATATAAAGTATTCCTTTTTATTCTAGGTTTTATCGTTCCCCATACGTATTTATTAAGTATACCCTGCCATCTATTAAGAAAAGATGTGGGGAGTTTAATAGGAATAGCTTGCATAACATACAAAACTCTCGGGAGAGTTGTCATCTTCAATGTTTGGATCCTGCCTAGCCAGGAAAAGGGTCCTTTTTGCCATGAGTCCAAATCAGCTTGAGTGGAGTTGAATAGTTTGGAGTAATTCAATTTAAAGAGTAATCTATTATTTGGGGTAAGATTTATTCCAAGGTATTTTAACGCGTTTTTTTGTAATTTATATGGGCAATAAGTCATTAGAGCATTTAGTTCTGACTTAGGGAGGTTAATATTTAGAACTTCAGATTTAGAGTAATTTATAGAGAAATAGGAGAGTTTTCCAAATATGTTAAATTCCTCTGTGACTGTTCTCATGGAAGTGTTTGGCATGGTGAGGGACAGGAGGATATCATCTGCATAAAGTGATACTTTGTATTCATTTTCTCCCAAAGAGATTCCCCTGATGTCTTTATTTTGTCTAATACGAGCTGCCAAGGTTTCTATACTAAGAACAAACAACAGTGGGGACAGAGGACAACCCTGTCGTGTACCATTGCCTATTTGGAATCCTTCAGAGAGCATCCCATTAAGTCTAACTTTGGCTGTCGGGGAATTATATAATGCCCGAATTCTGTTGATAAGGATGTCCCCAAAGCCAAATTTTTTGAGTGTAGCAAATAGGTAGTCCCAATTTAACCTATCAAAAGCCTTTTCGGCATCTGTAGATAGGAAGATAGTGTTTATTTTATTTAATTTGGAATATTCCATCAGTTGTAATGCTCTAATAGTGTTATCTCTAGCCTCCCGTCCCTCCACAAATCCTGTTTGATCCATGTGTATTAAAGAGGGGAGTATAGGACTCAGTCTGGCTGCTAATATTTTTGCTAGGATCTTTAAGTCTGTATTTAATAATGAAATGGGTCTATAGTCTGAAGGGGAGTCTAATGTTTTACCTGGCTTTGGGATAACTGAAATATGTGCTTCTTTTATTAGCGTTGGAAGTTGGTTATTTTTGTCTACCCTGTGGTAGAGGGTTAGTAGTGGGGCCACCAGCTCCTCTTTAAAGGTGTTATAATATTTGTTGGTTAGTCCGTCCGGGCCTGGACTCTTGCCCAAAGGCAGATCTTTGATAGCCTTTATTATTTCCAAGGTCGTTATTGGCGAATCTAGAGCAGTCTTTTGTTGTGGAGTGATCGTGGGTAGGTTCACTGATTCTAAGTATGAGAGAATATTTATAGGGGAAGGGTGTTCCTTCTCTTTTGATAAGTTATATATATGATCGTAGTATTTCTTGAAAGACTCTGCTATTTCTGGGCTACTATATTTCTTATTTCCTTCACTATCTTTGATGTGATATATGTGATTTATAGCTGTTTTCTTTTTTAAAGCTTTAGCCAACAAGGACCCCACTTTATTACCCCCATGAAAATAAATCTTTTTAAGATAAAGTGCTTTCTTATGTGCTTCCCTTTGTAAGTGAGTGTTTAATGCAGCCCTTGCTTTGGTGAGATTTCCTAAAGAGTCCATGTTACTTGGGTTCAGTTTATGTATGTGTTCTGCTTCCTTGAGAAGCTGTGTCAACTTCCGAGACTCTGCATTCCTATCCCTATTTTTCCTTGCCTTGTGTTTTATACAACAACCCCTAATAACCGCCTTATGGGCTTCCCATAAAGTCCCAATGTTGTTTACTGAGTTGGTGTTTAGTCGAAAGTACTCCCACATTTTTGTTTTTATGTCTTTAGTTACCTCTGGATCATGGAATAGTGATTTGTCTACCCTCCAAGAAGCCGATCTCGAGGGCCTATTGTGCCAATCTAGATCCATTGTAACCGATGCATGGTCTGTCCATGCAGCTGGACTTATCTCTGTGTGCGTTGCAAGATGTATATGACTATGGTCGATAAGAAAATAATCAAGTCTAGAGAAAGACTTTTGTGCGTGTGAATAATGGGTATAATCTTTTGTTCGGGGTTGTTGCAATCTCCATATGTCTACCATGTTGTTATGTCGGAAGCAATCTATTTCCGTTGGGACCTTGACTAGTGGATGTATTTTCCTCTTCTTTGTAGAGGAGCTATCTATTTGGGGATCAAATGTAATATTAAGGTCGCCTCCAATAATAACCATTCCCTTCCCCAATTCCAATATTTTATCATTAGCTTTCCTTAAAAATTTCCTCTGTTGAGAATTAGGTGCATATATGCAAGCCAAGGTCACCAGCGTGTTAAATAATAATCCTATAAGTATAATAACCCTGCCCTCCTCATCCTCATATCTGTTTTGAAGGTGAAAGTGTATGTTCTTATGAAAGATAATTCCAACCCCAGCCACCTTCCTGTTTGGGTGTGAATTAAGGAAACCAGTGGGGTACTCCCTAGATGTGAATCTGGGGGTATTTGACATAGTAAAGTGCGACTCCTGAATAAATATAATATCTCCCTTTAATTTGTGGAAATGTGACAGTGCCACTCAGGGCCGCCATCAGGGGTGACAGGGGTGACTCCATTCAGGGGCCCAATGAGCCAGGGGGGCCCCATGAGGAAAGAACTAAAAAAAAAATTTTTTTTTTTTTTTTTTTTTACATTTTGGCAGCCACCAGTGGGTACTACAGCAGAGTGCTAATTGATCATGGGAAATGCTATTACAAGTAGTAAAGTATTAGCATTTGAGAGGATTTCTTAGTGTGCACTAAACCACTATGCTCAGTGTGAGACAGACTTGGAACTTTGTACAGTGTGTGCCTGAGTCAGACAGCAGATCACTTTCATTTGCAGAGGAGGTAGGACTTACTTAGCAAATGTTTTTTATTTCTTTGTGCAATTTTGGATTGTAACTTCAGTGTGGTAGTAGTTGTATGGTGGGGCCAGGGGCCCACAAAAACATTTTTTTTTAGCAGCAGTGTATTTATGATTATTTGACAATTCTGTAGAAATTCTATATTTAAAACCATGCAGAAATGTTTCCTCCTCAATACACAAATGGTAGATGCCCTTTTGGCAGATATGCATTTTATATATGTATATATTACATTCCAGTTTACTGCCCCTTTATGCAAGGACTTTCCAGATGCAAGGAGGCATTTTATCTAAGATTTTTACATCTGCATAAAATGTTATACTCTCAGACTAAGATTGCTCAGTGTTTGAAATGAGACAGGTTAACTTAAAACTGTTCAGTTTACACTACAGCTGACTTAGTTTTGAAATACATACCAACAAGCCTAAATTCTGCATTTAACCAGATCTAATGGTATGAGTACCACAGCTTATGGTCCCACCAAGACCATATAGAGTACAGCATTTTCAAAATCCATAAGTACAGCTGACAGATGGGAAAATTTGTACACTATATTTGAAGTGGTGCTCTTGGTTGGGGAAAATGGGAAAATAACAAACAAACATATGTCAACCTTTTAAAGGTACTTTTCTTCATCTAGCCATCTACCCAGCTCATTAATGTACAATTTTGAATTCACAGAATTATTTTTGTTTGCACATTTACAAATATGATTCTTTAAAAAGTGATCTCTTAATTTCTGCATTTTTTTTATCATGCATGTCACACACTGTTGATTTAGAGGATGCAAGGTGCATAAATGTTTCCTCCTGTGAGTGTTTCTGTGGGTGTATGTGTTTATGTCTTTGTGCTTTGGTTTGTGTCTCTATGTGTATGTATTTTTTATCTGTGGGTCTCTCTGTGAGGGTGGGTGTGTATGTCTTTGTGCATTTTCTGTGGATGTCTGTGAGGGTGTGTGCATATGTCTTTGAGCTTTTTCTATGGGTGTTTCTGTGAGGGTGTTTGTGTGTATGTATGTATGTATGTCTGTGTTTTCTGTGGATGTCTCAGTGAGGGTGTGTGTATGTATGTATTTCTGTGTTTTTCATGTGGTTGTCTCTCTGTGTGTGTGTGTATGTTTTTGTGTGTTTTCTGTGGGTGTCTCTGTGTGTGTATGTGTGTATATGTCTTTGTGTGTTTTCTGAGGCTGTCTCTGTCGGTGTTTCCTTGGGTGTATGTGCAAGTTTGAGTTTCTGTGTGTGTGTGTCCATTGTCTGTTCCTTTTTAGGACATTTTGACCTTACTACTAATTATTCACATCTTTCTACAGACTTTGAGACTAACAAGACCTTTCCGGAAGTCACCACTCCACCATTTAACCTTTACGTTATTGTTTAGGCAGTTCAGGGCCCTTCCTTTCAGCCACTGCATGATGTTGTCATCATTTAGTTGGAATCTTCCTTTACAAAAAGATAATCAGAACTCCATATTTTGTTTTCTAAATCTCCTTTTTTTTACAAAACTGTAGTTTACCTCATTACTTGTCAGGTCAATGTAAACAAGTGCTAAGTGTCTGTTTGGGTTTCTGTGTCTGAGTGTGTTTCTTTGCGTGTTTGCTAGAGTGTCTATATGTGAATTCTTATATGTGAGTGTGTTTGTGTGTTTCAGTGTATGAGTGTGTCTGTGTGTGTGTATGTTACTACCTTTACAAAATTTCCAAGTTTAAATAGACAATTAAGAATAAAGTGCATATACGTTTTAGTCACTTGGTCAAAAATTGCACATGTCAAAGGAGGGGGGGGGGGCCCTGATCAATGGTTGAGTCAGGGGCCCCAAAATTTCTAGTGGCGGCCCTGGTGCCACTGACCTCTTTGTAGGTGAATTAAGGCCCTTACAGTTTTGTGTTAAACATTTAATTTGACTTAATGCCATCCTGCTATAAATAAAAGAGAATATGTATGATCTCTGTTAGGACCTGCATGTTGGAAAGCGCCACATTTTAGTATGTAATACATAGGTCTCATTAGATTTCTACTACGGACATCTTGTCCAGACAGGGAGCTGAGAAAACTGATTTTAGGAAAAGGTCTTTCATTTCCCCTTACAGAAAGGCTTGGCCACTTACCCAGTGAGTTGGTATGAGTCTTTATGCGGCTGTTAAATACAACATCTGCAACTGCAAAATACAGAACAACAGTCCAAACAACAACAGTAATGAGCAAAAATAACTTAAATAACTTCAAACAATCAACAACATAACCATACCTGGTACTAACCAGGTTACTTTCCGACATAAATGTCACTATATTTGGGGGTACCATTAAATTCAAGTATTAGAGTACTTGATTAGTATAACTGGGGGTTTCATTATAGTGAAATAGCTAATACATTTTAGTCTTTCCTTCAACACTGTGCTTTATGCAATTGTAGCATAAACATTTCTAATATTCCTACCTGACATTGTTAATTTACTGTGGTAGCTAAGAACCCAGGTTCACATTACAGGAGTACAATTTCTGAGTTTTAAATCCTAGATAGAAAGTGTTGCAGCTCTCTAATGCATATATAGACAAATTTAAGGGATATTAGAGCATCTTTATCTATACAAATTACCAGTCCCTTTTCAGTCTTAATTCTTTGCACGATCTTCTGCTTTTCTAGTGTCCTTCAATTCTCTGCTGCTGGGTGAGGGAGAGCCGGTGTATGTCTTTGCCTTTTACGATTCACTGTTTGCCAGTGAGAGCGTTGTGGTTGTGGAGCATCTGATGGATAATTCTTTGTTGGTGTCGTTTTCTCCTGCAGGCGGGGCAATGTAGGAGAAGGTATTTGCAATGCTCTGCAAAATTCTTTTAGATCCTCAGGGCTTCTATATGTTATGATTGTGTTGTCTTTATTAACTTTGAGGCAAAAAGGGTATCCCCATCTGTATGGGATCTTGTGCTCTCTTAGATGTTCCGTTAGGAATCTTGCCTCTCGACGGTTGGATAGAGTCATTGGACTCAAGTCTGCGTAGACTTGGATGGGCCTCCCTTCAAACAGGATAGGGGTGGTTTTTCTAGCTGCTTGGGCTATTGTTTCTTTATCCTGGTATTTGTGAAATTTTAGGATTATATCCCTGGGTGGTTCAGAGTCTTTTGGTCTGGGCCTCAGCGCCCTATGCGCTCTGTCTAATTGATATTGAGTTGCAGAGGGGTTATTAGTCAGGTGCTGGAACAGTTTCTGTAGATAGAGCAGGATTGTGTCCCCTGTTACTGTCTCAGGTACACCCCGGATTCGCAAATTTTGCCGTCGGCCTCTATTATCCAAATCTTCTAGTTGGCTTTTGAGCTGCTGTATCTGTATATCTTGTATTGAGAGGCATCTGGAATGCCCATCTACGATATTAGCAACATCATTAGTTTGTTCTTCAATATATTCAAACTTTTCATTAAGTTCTGTAATATCCTTTTTAACTTCTGCTAGGCCGTCTTTTAGAATTTTCGAAGCAAGTGAAGTGAGGTCTGCTCTAGTGAGTGGTGCTTCACCTTCCGTTTCAAGAATTGGGGATTTTTGAGGAGGTGAATTTTCCTCTTGATCAGAATCCATCTCATGTTCTTGGGAGGTGCTGAGAGCTTTAAAATATGTATTCATTTTAGTTGCTGAAGCAGACGCATTTTTATTTGTCTTTTCTCCCTTATTTTGCTTTCTTGTAGCCATGCTGTACTGTTTAAGTTTGTTCTCAGTTCCTCTCAGTACCTCTGTGCTATGCGCAGCTATTTTCCCTTAAGTAGATAAGGCCTTAATACTCAACCCCTCCTGTGGGTGTAGATTAATATGTCAATTAGATTCCCCTGCACAAGCTGTTCCTTAGTATGGCGTGTATAATTCTTTTACCCTGCGCAGCTTTATTGGTATAGGTATAAATTTATATTAGTGGGAGGTGAAGGGCAATATGTGATATGGCATATGCGGCTGTGACCGGGTTCACTTTCTGTTTAATTTTTGTAGTCAGCCACCCCTTATAAAATGTATGCGCTATTCGCGCCCTTTTACCTGGATCCGCTGTGTTTTATAGTGTACTGCTTGCCGATCTAGCTCCGGGTGCTGTCTCTTGTGGGTATTTTCTGCTCCTGTCTCCCCTTGAGGATGTAGGTGATTTGACTTACTGGGAGCAGCATCCAAGGTCTAGGCCCAGACCGGAATAGAAGCGGCTGTTATTTCTAGCGATCTTCCGTGTGTCAGGGCGATCCGCTTCTAGTACAGTGTCTCCAGCAGATGTGCTAATGTTAGGGGTGCTTTTTAGCTACTTCAGGATGGTTTTACATGCCAATGATTATTCCCCAGTTAGAATTTGTCACGGAGCTCACACTACATGCGACTGCTCATGGCGGCAGTCGGCTCCGCCCCCCTCCAACAAGAATATTAACCAGGAAATAGTTGTGCCTTCTTTGTGTCCGAATCCAGTTTCAAAGAAGGAACGTTTGTTACACAATCTAGATGTAGTTCGTGCTTTAAAGTTCTATTTAGAAGCAACAAAGGATTTCAGACAAACGTCTTCTCTGTTTGTCGTTTATACTGGCAAGAGGAGAGGTCAAAAAGCTACTGCTACCTCTCTTTCCTTTTGGCTGAAAAGCATCATCCGATTGGCTTACGAGACTGCCGGACGGCAGCCTCCTGAACGCATCACAGCTCACTCTACTAGGGCTGTGGCTTCCACTTGGGCCTTCAAGAACGAGGCTTCTGTTGATCAGATATGTAAGGCAGCGACTTGGTCTTCCCTTCACACTTTTGCCAAATTCTACAAATTTGATACTTTTGCTTCTTCGGAGGCTATTTTTGGGAGAAAGGTTTTGCAAGCCGTGGTGCCTTCCATTTAGGCAACCTGATTGGCTCCCTCCCTTCATCCGTGTCCTAAAGCTTTGGTATTGGTTCCCACAAGTTATGGATGACGCCGTGGACCGGACACACCAATGTTGGAGAAAACCGAATTTATGCTTACCTGATAAATTACTTTCTCCAACGGTGTGTCCGGTCCACGGCCCGCCCTGGTTTTTTAATCAGGTTTGATTAATTTATTTCTTTAGCTACAGTCACCACGGCACCCTATAGTTTCTCCTGTTTTTCTCCTGTCCGTCGGTCGAATGACTGGGGTGGGCGGAGCCTAGGAGGGACTATATGGACAGCTTTTGCTGTACTCTTTGCCATTTCCTGTTGGGGAAGAGATATTCCCACAAGTTATGGATGACGCCGTGGACCGGACACACCGTTGGAGAAAGTAATTTATCAGGTAAGCATAAATTCTGTTTTTTTGATACTTTGCAATATCGTGTACTTTAAGCAGAGAATGAGTAGGGATAACATATGTAGTTATAGAATATTTGATCCTTTCTAAAGGAAGGTGAATGGTGGAAATCCAATCTTTTAAATTTATTCTATTTATATCCATGTTTTTATTTGTTATATAGGCTATGAATAAAGCATAGACTATTATATGAAGACAGTTGGTTTCAACTGCTTTGTGCAGGGTATATCTTTTTTGTGGCTGCTCAAGAACATTTGTCATTTAAGATTAGCATTATGTGGTGCATGTGCAAACAGTAGCAGCGGATACTGGGCTGATTGCAAAATCTGGCTGGAACGTTTATATTTAGACACAAAACAACTTGTCTCCTGGGACTCTGATTACTTATTGAAGGGGAGCTGTGTGTGTTAGCTTCTTGCTGTTGATGTGACATTCAAGCTTTTTAAGGATATGATACTTTAGTCGAACTCATGTTGGCCCCAATGTGAATCATTCTAAAACACTTTGGGCTAGATTACAAGTGGAGCACTAATTTACGCTCGTTTACGTACGTGTGATAAATAACCATCCATTACAAGTGACTGGTTATTGCTACCACGAGCTTGCAGTAGCGATTAGCGCTCTGAAAATTAACCAGAGATCAGATTTCAGTTTAGTGATGTAATTCAAAATTAAAACTCTAGCAATTTTTTTAAATAACTGAAAGAAGCAGTTATGAGGGGTTAAAGATGTTGGGTGTGGGGTGTTAGACAAAAAAACGACACTAAAAAGTGCCTTTACATTGCGGTTTATGGTGAACTATTTGTTCTCTGTAAATATATATGTATATGCTTATAAACATATTATTATTATTATCGGCTATTTGTTGAGCGCCAACAGATTCTGCAGCACTATAAACATAGGCGGAATACAAGGAAACATTTATAGGGATCAGATGGGTAGAGGGCCCTGCCAAGAGTCGCACTGTTGTAGTCAGCTCTAAAGAAGGTGATCTACAAACAGCATGGCTCTTAGGCTTCCATGCTAATGGGGTTAAAGGGGATAGCAATGGAGGAGAGGAAACGGTATAAAGAAAGGTTAGTTTAGGATGTATGCATCGCTGAACAGTAGAGTCTTTAGGGAGCGCTTGAAGTTTTCAAAACTAGGGGAGAGTCTTGTGGAGCGAGGCAAAGAGTTCACCTATGTGAAGTTGGCACCCCATGTTTGTAAAAACTGAATTAAAATATACCATTTGTTTGTGCTGCGTTTGTGCTGATTTGTGCCGCAAAAACCAACGTTTGTGCCGGTTTGGTTTAGGAGATATTGCACATTATTTTTTTATGAAACCCCGCCCACTTTGCACCCCATGTTATGCAATTTTAAAAACAAATATACCATTTGTTTGTGCTGCGTTTGTGCTGGTTTGTGCCACAAAAACGAACGTTTGTGCCGGTTTAGTTTCGGAGATATAGCGCATTATTTTTTATGAAACCCCGCCCACTTTGCACCCCATGTTATTCAATTTTAAAAACAAATATACCATTCGTTTGTGCTGCGTTTGTGCTGATTTGTGCCGCAAAAACTAACGTTTGTGCCGGTTTGGTTTAGGAGATATTGCGCATTATTTTTTTATGAAACCCCGCCCACTTTGCACCCCATGTTATTCAATTTTAAAAACAAATATACCATTTGTTTGTGCTGCGTTTGTGCTGGTTTGTGCCGCAAAAATGAACGTTTGTGCCGGCTTGGTTTCGGAGATATAGCGCATTATATTTGCTGAAACTCCGCCCACTTTGCACCCCATGTTATGCAATTTTAAAAACAAATATACCATTTGTTTGTGCTGTGTTTGTGCTGATTTGTGCCGCAAAAACGAACGTTTGTGCCATTTTGGTTTCGGAGATATAGCGCATTATTTTTTATGAACCCCGCCCACTTTGCACCCCATGTTATGCAATTTTAAAAACAAATATACCATTCGTTTGTGCTGCGTTTGTACTGATTTGTGCCGCAAAAACTAACGTTTGTGCCGGTTTGGTTTAGGAGATATTGCGCATTATTTTTTTATGAAACCCGCCCACTTTGCACCCCATGTTATGCAATTTTAAAAACAAATATACCATTTGTTTGTGCTGCGTTTGTGCTGATTCGTGCCGCAAAAATTAATGTTTGTGCCGGTTTGGTTTCGGAGATATAGAGCATTATATTTACTGAAACTCCGCCCACTTTGCACCCCATGTTATGCAATTTTAAAAACAAATATACCATTGGTTTGTGCTGCGTTTGTGCTGATTTGTGCTGCAAAAACGAACGTTTGTGCCATTTTGGTTTCAGAGATATAGCGCATTATTTTTTATGAACCCCGCCCACTTTGCACCCCATGTTATTCAATTTTGAAAAGAAATATACCATTCGTTTGTGCTGTGTTTGTGCTGATTTGTGCCGCAAAAACTAACGTTTGTGCCGGTTTGGTTTAGGAGATATTGCGCATTAATTTTTTGTGAAACCCCGCCTACTTTGCACCCCATGTTATGCAATTTTAAAAACAAATATACCATTTGTTTGTGCTGCGTTTGTGCTGATTTGTGCCACAAAAACAAATGTTTGTGCTGGTTTGGTTTCGGAGATATAGCGCATTATATTTGCTAAAACTCCGCCCACTTTGCACCCCATGTTATGCAATTTTAAAAAAAAATATACCATTCGTTTGTGCTGCGTTTGTGCTGATTTGTGTTGCAAAAATTAACGTTTGTTCCGGTTTGATTTCGGAGATATTGTGCATTATGTGTACATGTACTCTTTGATTCAAAAGTATTATAACAACAAAAATGTTTGAAAGTACAAATAGAATTATAAAACTTTGGGGTGTACAAAAGAACAGATGTGACTTCCACACCAGAAAAATATATTTAAGAACATATGGGGGAGATTACATCCCTGACAACTGGAAAAAAAACCTGTTTCAGTTTTCTATGCAGCGCAGCAGTGTAGCTGCTCAGCGCAACAGTCTAGTTACGCTGCATAGAAAACTTGTGAGACAATTTTTCCCCCATCGCCAGGGATGTAATGCCCCCCTAAATGTTTTTTTTTTTTTTTAAAAAGCGACTAAAAAAGAATTGACTTATGTAAGAAAACTTGCTTGATTGCTTTTAAGCGCTTGTTAAATCTAAGCAAGTTAATATTGGGCTGTCTGTGGTTAACATGACATTACAGGCGATTAATATGGCAACAAAGAGGTTAAATTGGCTAAAGGAGATTTATTAGACCTAATGGGGTTGAAGAGGGCTTTACTGCAATTTAATTGAAAATTTCCTTTTTCAATTAAGTAGTGGGTTTCTACTTATTCACTTTGCAGTTAAATTACTTAAAGGGACACTAAACCCAAATTTTTCTTTTGTGATTCAGATAGAGCATGAAATTGTAAGCAACTTTACTCCTATTATCAAATTTTCTTCATTCTCTTGGAATCTTTATTTGAAATGCAAGAATGTAAGTTTAGATGCCGGCCCATTTTTGGTAAACAACCTGGGTTGTCCTTACTGATTGGTGGATAAATTCATCCACCAATAAAAAAAGTGCTATCCAGAGTCCTGAACCCAAAAAAGCTTAGATGCCTTCTTTTTCAAATAAAAATAGCAAGGGAATGAAGAAAAATTGATAATAGAAGTAAATTAGAAAGTTGCTTAAAATTGCATGCGCTGTAATGTTTGTTAAAATTAAAAACAGATGAGGTTCCGGTGGAGGAGGAGCAAGCATGTGCTGCTGAGCTACCTGCTTCAGCCCTTCAGCTGCTGGTGGTTTTTTTGCGCCATATCCCAACCTAGGGGATAGCTAACGGGATAGCCAAGACACCGCACCTGAACCTGAACAGCGACAAACTCCATCTCGCTGTTATTGCAAGAAGGGAAGTGGTATCCCCCAAACAGATGAACTGTTACTAACCGATATAACTAACACCTTAACAAACCACTCAGAATAGAGACATAACCTGCCGGGCAAATATTAGCCTCCCACTACTCCTAAAAAAGGTACAGAGAGCAACCCAGGAGATACTTCTTTATCTTTAAAGACCCCTCTGCTCCCCTTTCAGCAAAAGACAGAACTAGATGTTAAAAAAAAAAAACCCACGGAACACGGTAACAACTGAGGACATACCTGGTGCGGTACGTATCCTACCTCTCACTGCCGACAACAGCCTACAGCAAGTTCCTTGGGATTGTGCCTGTCCATCGCACACTGTTCTCCCTCTCCTCTTGCCGCTGCGAAGTGAACGGAGGTGAAGCTGGGCCCTGCCCCGACGGAGGACCAAGCACATCAAAGACAGTACAAGCAAGCCCGCCCACCGCCGCGGCTGATTCCTTTCTCATCCACCTGAGTAGTGTGTCCGGCACCAGGGAATTCATCCCCCTGAGTGGTGCGGGACCCTACCTGTTTCCTTGAGGTGGCCCTCCCCTTGAGATTTACCGCTGGACCTTGGCTGCAGCGCTGACTACTCCATCCCTCTCCCACCGGTGCTGCGTGAGAGGGACTGGAGTGAGCGCCATCCCAGTGGAGGGCTAGGAACGGAGGAAAAAGCCCCTGCACGAAGAAAGCCTGCCTTTTCTCCCTCTCCCCTCTCTCCCACCGATGTTGCGTGAGGGAGGGAGAGATTGTTAGGTGGTTAAGGCAGAGAACCTAAAAACTGCGGGAGGTGAATCTGCAGGTCTCAGCTAGGAGAGACATTTATCGCATACACAAGGATCCCATCCTCCAGGACAAGCTAGATCGCGGTGTGCAGCTGGCGAGGAGAGGTGAGTTTACCTTGTGCTTCTAGAACTCAGTACTGTACACTCTAGCAACTACTGACAATTGAAGTAGCCGTTTGGGCGAAAATAGGGGAGCAGACAGGGCCATGGTGCAACTCTTCCAGTATTAATATCAAGCATCTTCTTTTCAAAGCTACAATAAAAATTGAGTAGCCCCATAACACTCACATAGCACTGAAAAGTTTACCCAAGGAAGACATCTCTCTCAGGTTGTTTTCAATTTTACTAATATCTGCATGAACTTTGGCAAAAGTTAAACTGAACAAGAAAGAGCTATATGCTCTATATTCAATGAATGTGCTACTAACGTTGTTTGTTGTATTTTCTGGCTGACAAACTAACAGATAGTTGCTTCTATCACTAAGACTCTGTTATCAAATTAACCTGGACAATTGTGCCTATCCTGCTTGCAGAATAACAAGCTAACTGTTGGACATTTCATTTTTCAATATATTGCTTCATTGTTTATCTAAAATCTATAAGCTTTAAGGAAAATATAACATACTGCATAACTGTCTAGGACCTAAGATACTTTTTTTTTTTTTTTTTTTTTTTTTTTTCCTCTTTTCTCATTTTATTCTACCTCAAACTAAGTTTTCTTCCTATCTAGCACTAACCTAAGCAAACTAATTTTCTTTTATTTTTTTTCTCTAAACTCTGACTAGCAATAAATTATAAGCCCAGAGGTAAATATATATCATTAAAAGCACACCAAAGCTTTGCAACCTTTCCTAACTAACAAGAACCTGTGCAAAACAGTGTGCTATTAACTTTGAGTGGTTGATTCTATCTGATCTTTGTAGATTAGCAAAATCTTTATAGGATTATCTCACTGTCTATTAGAAATATCAATATTCTTTTTTTTTTTTTTTTTTTTGCTTGAAACATTATCTTACAGGTTTTTCTGTAATTAACAACTCTCTTTACTTGTGTATTTCTTCTGGTACAAGATCAAACTGATATTGCTGTTTAGGCAGATACGTTGTCCTAATACCAACTCGCTCAATTGTATATTCAGATATTAGGAAAGCTAGGACACAGGTTACCCTTTATTAAAATTATATCCAAAGGCTGGAATCATTAGATCTTAGCTATAAAGGCAAGAGAGGTTTAACATAATAATAATAATAAGAGAATCAAAGTCTATCTTCATTTACTTTGATTAGGGAAACCTAATCATATTAGAGTAATATTAAGACCTCCTCTTGAAAAATTGTTTAGGAATCAGACCTAATTTAATTGGGGACCAGTTGAGAATTATTCAATCCCTAGATAAGATTCTTTAACCCTATATTGTGCTAGAATACACCAAGGGAAACCCTCTTTTCTCTTTACTGTTTTCTAAAGTTGATAGAACTATATATTACTTTATGATGAAATGTTCTGATTTTCTGTGTTCCATCTGAGACTCTGTACTTATAAGTCATGTATTAAGATGAATTTACTTTAGATTTTCTTTAATTGATCTACAGCCCATTTTAGAGTACAGAATATATCTCAAAAATCCTTAACAAATTTTTGTCACTGCCGAAGCCGCCCTTCCCCCCTACCAGGGAAGTATAAAGTAATAAAAACTAAAGCTCTTTACTATCTTTAGTATAAATATTAATTCCATAGTACCAACTAGATTAGCAAGTTAAAAACTACACAAGAAAAATTACTCCTATAAGATTAATTAACTTAGATAAGATTAATATTTTCATCTAAAAAGTGTTCAATTTTCTCTGTATGACTAATTTAATTTTAAACACCTAATAAGTCAAGTTAATATATACAGACTAATATTAAAGAGAGCTCTATATCATTTAAAAAATCTTCCACTTTCATAGGCTTCACTTGCTATAAATCTTTTTTTTCCTATAAAGTTTAAGATAAAATTAATATTCATTTACAGTGAAAGTATTAGCCTAGGTGCTGTTGAAGTATTTACTTTCCCTGCATAACCGAGGTAGGGAACATATCTAGTGTTTTTTTTTTGTTTTGTTTTTTTTTCTCTTCTTTTTTCACAACACACTTTTTTTAAGGACTAACTCACCAAAGGGATCAACATCCCCCTAATCACAAACACTTTTCCCCCCTCACCTCTTTCTCACGCTCCCTCCCCTCCTCCCTTCACTACCCACAAAATTTGCTGTAAACTGACTCACAAAAGGGGCTAATATCTCCCCTCTCACAATAGTTTTATCTCACATATCCCCACTACACCTCACAAAATTCTCTTTTTTTTTTTTTCTTTTCCTCTTCTCTCACTTTTTCACTATTCACAAACCACTTACTAACCAGTCTTGGGAATCACTGATTGACTTAACACTATATGGATAAGTATATTCACTCTCACTCTAAAACTTCTCCCTCAGTCATGTCAGGGAAACAAAAAGATAAAAGGAATAGAGCAGCGCTTGAAACCTCAGTAGGCGCACAATCATCTCTTATCAATCTCCCGGCTATGCCTGACACACTAGATGTTCAAGCACTGGTTATAAGCATTTCAGAAGCCCTAGCCCCAAAATTTGAGATACTGAAAAAAGAGATCAAACAAGACATAGCATCTCTGTCCAGTGAGGTGAAACAATTTGCCCACAGACTCTCTGAGGCTGAGCAAAGGATATCTGATTTGGAGGATCTTAATTTAACATATAAAACTGCTCTTGACTCTACGAAAGCATCTCTAGTAAAAATGCAGAGTAAAATAGAGGACATAGAGGACAGATCCAGAAGAAACAATTTGAGGATTATAGGGGTCCCGGAGGATAAACAGTATGAAGACCTAGATAAGTTGCTCACAGTAACACTACCTCGTCTACTTCAAATTTCAGAATCTCATCCTCAGATTGTCATAGAAAGGGCCCATAGGATAGGCTCATTCAATCCCACTAAAACAAATAGCAGGCCGAGACCAATAATTGCCAAGGTTTTACATTTCCAACACAAAATCTTATTGTTACAAGCTTTCCGTAAACATCAGCCAATTTCCCTCGGCGGAGCCAAAATACTCATGTTTCAGGATTTCTCGGTGGAGACGGCCACAAAAAGGAGGGAGTTTGCCCCGCTTTGTTCTAATTTTATTGAACAAGGTGTTTGGGCAACTTTACTCTACCCAGCAAAACTGAAACTAGTAATAGACGGCCAAACACACTTTTTCGAATCAGCACATGAAGCACGAAAATTTTTCAATTAAAAATTTCCCTCTGCTTAAAACTCTAAACAGGTGGCAAAATGAAAGTTGACAAAATAGACGCTCAGTACGAGCTAGATTATATACGCTTCTTAGATAGGAAACTGGAGGGAAATGGGACGAAAAACCCTCCATTGGCTTGTCTTTTTTTTGGGGGTGGGATATTTTCTTTTTCTTTTCTTTTTCTCCAGGGTCATAGGCCTTCCTTTTTTCTGTCTTTTTTTTTTTTTTTTTTTTTTTTTGTTCTCTTCCCTCTCCTTCCCTTTCTCTTATTTTAATAACATCAAATGACTACTAACAATAACTTTAAACTAACCTCCTGGAACATAGGAGGCCTTACTTCACCTATTAAACGCAAAACAATACTATCTCATCTAAGAAAAAGTAACACGGATATAGCTTTCCTGCAAGAAACCCATTTAAAACCGGAAGAAGTGCTCAAACTGAAGACTTCATGGGTCAAGGAAGTTCTATTCTCCTCGTCCCTAAATAGAAAGAGTGGGGTAGCAATCCTCCTGGGAAAAAAGCTTTCATATGAGATAATACACGTAGCCACAGACCACGAAGGAAGGTACATAATGGCAAAAATTAAAATATTAAAAACACTATATACATTCTGTAATGTCTATGCTCCAAACGTATTCAGCCTCCCCTTTTGGGATACCCTGCAAAACAGTCTTATGTCATATGCAGAGGGCTATCTAATCCTCGGTGGTGACTTTAACATGGCCCCGAAACACCCTTTAGATAGGCAGAGACATAATCTCCATACCTTAAAAACTAAGAGAGATAATTTGGAAGCAAAATTATTCACAAAAATTATAAATAACTTAAAGGTCTGTGATATCTGGAGACTTCAAAACCCTGATACTAGAGACTATACTTGCCACTCGAGGGCGCATAAATCACTATCCAGAATAGACCTTTTTTTGCTGGATGATAGGCTCTCCAAGTCAAACATCACAGCAGAAATTTCATCAGTTACCATTTCTGATCACGCTCCAATCTCTCTTCATTTTAAATCTAATCCCATATTTCCTAAGAATACTGGGTTCCGGTTCCCATACTACTTAGCTGCGGATATCAAATTCAAGAATTGGCTAATAGCCAGATTTCGCGAATATGCGGTATTTAATCAGGAATACACTTCCAAACCTGCAGTATTTTGGGAGACAGCCAAAGCAGTCCTTCGAGGGGACATACTGGCATATAAAATTTCAAGGACTAAAAAACTTAAGTTAAGGGAAAAAGAACTTCTAAAAGCAGTGACAAATGCATATAACCAGTATATCTTCCAAAGGACCTCGGATAACTGGGATAAATATACAGCCGCATTAATAGAAAGGGACTCATTTTTACTTTATCAAACATCTCGAAGGGATCTGAAACTGCAGGCGAAATTATACCGCTTCGGGAGTAAAACTGGGAAGCTACTTGCGAACCTGGTCAAGAGGGAAAGGGCCTCTCCTAAGATAGACTCTATACACTTTAAAGGTAAATCTTTTAATACAGCTGAGGAACTACTTGGTGTGTTTGCAGACTACTATAAGTCTATTTACTCTTCTAAGACCTCAAATATTGAGGAACGTGAGGAGTTCTGGGGAAAAATATCCTTCCCGAAAGCAACTCCTCAGTTGCTTGAGGGGCTGTGCGCCCCGATAACAGAGATAGAAACTGAAGCAGCAATTAAAAAGCTTGCTTTGAACAAAGCTCCTGGACCAGACGCCCTTCCAAATGAATTCTATAAGATCTTAAAATCTGAAATATCAACACATTTAACAGCTTTATTTAATGATCTATACATAAAGGGCAATATCCCATCATCCGATTTTGTTGCTTCACATACAACCCTTATTATCAAACCAGGCAAAGATCCAACTAAAAAAGAATCATTCAGACCCATAGCACTCCTCAATACCGATTATAAACTCTTAACAGCAATACTGGCACAGAGGCTTCAAACCCTTCTCCCCACTATAATCCATAAAGACCAAGCTGGCTTCTTGCTGAGGCGTAATTCCTCAGCCAAAATAAGAGAGGTATTTCTTGTAATAGACTATTTCAAGGCAAGAGAAAGCCAGCAGGAGGCGGCGAGAGAGGACACCCCAGACATGGCAATTATCTCAATTGACGCGGAAAAAGCGTTTGACTCGGTACATCATGACCATATCTTATATACTTTAGAACATTTTGGAATTACGGGCCATTTCCTGAGTTTTTTTAGCAACTTGTATAAAAACGCCTCCATGAGAATAATAGTAAATGGTCTCCCTACACAGGCTATTAAGTTAGAAAGGGGTACGAGGCAGGGGTGTCCTCTTTCCCCCCTCCTGTTTGACTTAGCTATTGAACCCCTCGCGATACAAATCCGGCAACAGTTAGAAGGGATTAAAATTAATAAAAAAACATTACAAATTGCATTATATGCAGATGACGTTTTATTATACATATCTAACACTTCCAGAAATATACCAAAACTTCTTACAATAATTCAACAGTTTGGCTCTTTCTCAGGTTATAGGGTCAACGCCGCAAAATCAGAGTTACTTTGGGTCAAACAGACCAAGGATTCATTATCATCTATTCCCTTTAATATTGTGCAACATTCATTTAAATACTTAGGTATCTGGATATCATCTAATCCAGACAACTGGTACACTTTGAATATACTTCCCGTTCTTAATAATGTAAAAGAAACTTTAAAAAATTGGCAGAATCTTCCTCTGTCGCTGTCGGGGCGCATAGCCCTATATAAAATGACTCTTCTTCCCAGAATTCTCTATGTTCTTCAGAATACCCCTTTGCTTCTTAAACCAAAAGATATTTTATCATGCAATAGGGTGTTGCGATCATTTATTTGGCAGAATAAAAAACCAAGAATCTCGTTAGCTAGACTAGCGTTACCTAGAAATCTTGGGGGATTATCACTCCCTGATCTCCGAACATATAATCAAGTATTTTTGGCACGAATTATAGCAGATTGGACTACCAACAGTAACTACGTAACAAATGGTGAACTAGAAAGTAGTATAGTATACCCATTTGCATTGACAGCTCTAATCCATTGCAGTGGTAAAACACTTCCCATTGAATTAAAAAAGATAAGATCTATTTGTAACCCAATATATATGTGGAGGAAGATTTGTTCCTCTCTTCGCACCAGATCTGAGATCTCCAGATATGCCCCAATAATGAATAACTCTCAGTTTTCCCCAGGAATGCAGTCAGCTCTATTCTCTAACTGGGCAACTCTGGGCCTGGCAAAAGTTGAACAACTCCTTGACTTTGAAAGAAGATGCATAAAGACTTTCAGTTCTCTCAAGGAGGAATTCCACATTCCCAACCAAGACTTCTTTGCGTACCTTCAGGTGAGGCATTTTGCCCTCAAACAGGTGGCTGATTTTGGCTGGGACTGGTCACTAGGTGACATAGAGAACTGGTTAACATTAGTTAAGAATGGAATCACCTCAATCTCATTCATTTACCAAACTTTGATCTCATTTAAAGGCCCCGATACTATGGATAAACTTCATTCTAATTGGGCCTTAAAGCTTCGACAGGATTCCTTAGACCCAGCCCTACTTACCTTCTCGATTCTTGAGGTCTCCCGTGTCACCCTTTCTGCAACCTGGAGAGAATCACATGTAAGGCTTATACATATGACTTACTTCACCCCGGAAAAGGGATCTAAATGTCTTAACATCGGGTTCAACAAATGCCCAAAATGCTCGCTTCCGGCCGCTAGCCTTCTGCATATGATATGGGACTGTCCAAAAATCAAGAATTTCTGGCTGAGAATACAATACTGGCTCAATAACATTGTCAAAGTTCCTTCCTTTTCCTTCTCTCCCAGGAGGATAGTGTTCCTTGCTGATAACCCAGACTCAACATACGATAACAATAAAACTACAAGTATGGTCATCCTAGCGGTTAGATATCTGATCTTAAAAAATGGAAAACAAAAACAATTCCAAGCATAGCAGAAGTTAAAAACTGCCTAAAGAAGCAATGTATCATTGAACAAGTTGACACTGACTTGCAAAATGACAGAGATATCAGAAGTTTCTTCTCTAAGTGGTCTCACTTTATTAAAGCTCTCTCCCCCAGTGAGATTGAATATATAATTTACCCTTTCAGAGATACTGAATTAGTTCTGCTAGGAATTTGGTAAACAACACAGCACCCGTTGGGATCCTGATAATGAAGGAGGGGAGAGGGAGGGAGGGGAAGAGACAATTTGCGCTGTTTTCTTTATTCTTTTTTTTTTTTTTTTTTCCTCTCCTTTACTTCTTTTTATTTCATTTCTTTTTCTTGTTTTATACGAAGTTAGGAAGAAAGTTACAAGGCTAAAGGGCAGAATGTCTATCTCCCGATTAATAGGCGAAGTTAGCCAGTCAGGTTTATATCATATAATGGAAGATGGCCTACTTTATTTCATGAATTGAATGTTTCTTACTTTCTTTATATTGAAAATCCCAAGAATGTGATCTAACATTAGACCTTATTATAACCTCAGTTTGCTACACTGACAACTTTTTAAGTTTTTTTTGGTTAAAATGAAAAATGTTAGTTATTTTCACTGTTTGCACTTCTATAGCTTCCTCCCCACCCTGCGTGATGGGATGAAGGTGCTATTTGTACTACTATTTCACTTCTTGGAAGAAAGAGGGGAATAAAAAGAAAGAAAAAAGCAATGCATTATCGAACAAATTGATACCGATCTACATAGTGACATAGACGTGAAGAGTTTCTTCTCTAAGTGGTCGAATTTTATTAAAGCTTTATCCCCTAGCGAGATTGAATACTTAATATATCCATTCAAAGATACGGAACTGGTCCTTTTGGGATTATGGTCACCCTCCTCAGCCAAAAGCTATAGTCATGGAGGGGGGGGAGGGAGAATAGAGAAATAATTTCTTAATTTCTTTTTTATTTTTTTTATTTTTTTAATTTGTTTTTTTTTTTGTTTATTTAAATTTATGAGTGTTCAATTGTTTTTTTATTTTTTTATTTTTTATTTAAAATTAGAAAAATCCCAACTAGATGTACAAATACTTCATATAAGGGAATTAGTAATTTGGAATGTGAAATGTGAAATTTTCAATTTAAAATTGTCTGGCTTTGTAATATATTATGTTTTACCTGGCCCTGCGAGGCATAAGAGGTTGAATTTATTTGATTGTACACCTTGTTGGCTATAAATAAATAATTTGAAAAAAAAAATTGCATGCGCTATCTGAATCACGAAAGACAAAAATTGGGTTCAGTGCCCCTTTAAGCTATGGTTTGGGCTTCTTCCAATCTATTTCTCTTCAATAACCCCATGTATGCCGTATAAACCCGGTATGTTACCATGTTCATCCTTTAATGCCCAGGGCCGGATTTACATTTCGGGCGCCCATAGGCACAGAGTGCACTATACAGAGTGCATCCCCCTTGTTTTCTGTTACCGGCGTCTTCCGTGGTGCCAATGAAACGCCTGCCTGTGCTGGACAGACTTTTTAATGGGCAGCCTACACCGAGGTCCCTCTCTGCCCCACGGAAGCTGCCGGTCATGGAAAAGAAGGAGGTGCGCTCTTAATAGTGTTCTATATAGAGCGCACCCTCATTGTTGTTGCCGTTGTTCTGTTGAATTAATTGACAGAACACCAGCAATTAGGCACGGCTCCCCTCTATGGAGGGTGCCTGTAGGCACATGCCTACTCTGCCTCATTAAAAATCTGGCCTTGCAAATGCCACATTAACCTCTCTGGTGCAATATTAACCCTCTTACATTTTACTTTCTGGTGCAGTGTTAAAGGGACAGTATACACCAATTTTCATATAACTGCATGTAATAGACACTATTATAAAGAATAATAAGCACAGATACTGATATAAAAATCCGGTATAAAACCATTTAAAAACTTACTTAGAAGCTTCCAGTTTAGCTCTGTTTAAAAGGTTACTGGAGCACCCATTGCAAGTGGGAATTATCAGACATTCCCCCTCCCCCTTCCTTTGCATATGAAATGACCCTTTACACAAACAGAAGCAAGGTGGAGTAGGTATACTTCGGTATTCTCCTAAAACTTTGGGGCTTGGTTAGGAGTCTCAAAATCAGAGCAATGTTATTTAAGAATAAGCAAAAACTATCAGTTTTTAAAAAAAAAAAAAAAAAAAACTTTATGGGCTATATAAATAGATTGTCTACAAAACATTTATGCAAAGAAAAAATGTGTATAATGTCCCTTTAATCACTGATGTTCTATATTTCCCTTAACACAACACGACACAAACGTTAGTTTTTGCGGCACAAATCAGCACAAACACAGCACAAACAATCAGTATATTTGTTTTTAAAATTGAATAACATGGGGTGCAAAGTGGGCAGGGTTTCATAAAAAATAATGAGCTATATCTCCGAAACTAACATGGGGTGCAAAGTGCGCGTGGTTCATAAAAAATAATGCGCTATATCTCCGAAACCAAAATGGCACAAACATTCATTTTTGCGGCACAAATCAGCACAAACACAGCACAAACCAATGGTATATTTGTTTTTAAAATTGCATAACATGGGGTGCAAAGTGGGCGGAGTTTCAGCAAATATAATGCGCTATATCTCCGAAAACAAACCGGCACAAACGTTAGTTTTTGCGGCACAAATCAGCACAAACGCAGCACAAACGAATGGTATATTTGTTTTTAAAATTGAATAACATGGGGTGCAAAGTGGGCGGGGTTTCATAAAAAATAATGCGCTATATCTCCGAAACCAAAACAGAACAAACGTTCATTTTGGAAGCACAAACGCAGCACAAACAAATGGTATATTTGTTTTTAAAATTGCATAACATGGGGTGCAAAGTGGGCGGAGTTTCAGCAAATATAACGCGCTATATCTCCGAAACCAAACCGGCACAAGCGTTCGTTTTTGCGGCACAAACCAGCACAAACGCAGCACAAACAAATGGTATATTTGTTTTTAAAATTGCATAACATGGGGTGCAAAGTGGGCGGAGTTTCAGCAAATATAATGCGCTATATCTCCGAAAACAAACCGGCACAAACGTTCGTTTTTGCGGCACAAACCAGCAAAAAAACAGCATAAATAAATGGTATATTTGTTTTTAAAATTGCATAACATGGGGTACAAAGTGGGCGGGGTTTCATAAAAAATAATGCGCAATATCTCCTAAACCAAACCGGCACAAACGTTAGTTTTTGTGGCACAAATCAGCACAAACGCAGAACAAACGAATGGTATATTTGTTTTTAAAATTGAATAACATGGGGTGCAAAGTGGGCGGGGTTTCATAAAAAATAATGCGCTATATCTCCGAAACCAAAACAGCACAAACGTTCGTTTTTGCAGCACAAATCAGCACAAACGCAGCACAAACAAATTGTATATTTGTTTTTAAAATTGCATAACATGGGGTGCAAAGTGGGCGAAGTTTCAGCAAATATAACGCGCTATATCTCCGAAACCAAACCGGCACAAACGTTCGTTTTTGCGGCACAAGCCAGCACAAACGCAGCACAAACAAATGGTATATTTGTTTTTAAAATTGCATAACATGGGGTGCAAAGTGGGCGGGGTTTCCTAAAAAAATAATGTGCAATATCTCCGAAACCAAACCGGCACAAACGTTCGTTTTTGCGGCACAAACCAGCACAAACGCAGCACAAACAAATGGTATATTTGTTTTTAAAATTGCATAACATGGGGTGCAAAGTGGGCGGGGTTTCCTAAAAAAATAATGTGCAATATCTCCTAAACCAAACCGGCACAAACGTTGGTTTTTGCGGCACAAATCAGCACAAACGCAGCACAAACGAATGGTATATTTTAATTCAGTTTTTTAAAACATGGGGTGCCAACTTCACATAGGTAAAGAGTTCTACAAGATGGGAGCCAGTCTGGAGAAGTCCTGTAAGCGGGAGTGTGAGGAGGTAACAAGAGAGGAGGAGGTCATGAGCAGAGCAAAGGGGAGGGGAGAGAGAGTATCTGGAGACAAGGTCTGCAATATAGGGGGGAGTAGTGTAGTTGATGGCTTTGTATGTCAGAGCGAGAATTTTGTGTTTAATCCTGGAGGCAAGAGGAAGCCAGTGAAGGGATTGACAGAGAGGTGCAGCAGATGAAGAGCGACGTGTAAAGAAGATGAGCTTGGCAGAGGCATTCATTATGGATTGTAAAGGAGCTAGGCAGCAGCTAGGGAGACCAGAGAGGACAGAGCTGCAATAATTGAGGCGGGAAAGGATGAGAGAGTGGATTAAAATTTTAGTTGTGTCTTGTGTAAGGAAATGTCTATTTTTAGAGATGTTTTTAAGGTGAAAGTGGCAGGATTTAGCCAAGGACTGAATGTGAGGAGTGAAAGAAAGAGCTGAGTCAAGTGTGACCCCAAGACATCGGGCATGCGGGGTAGGGGTAATGATGGAGTTGTCGACAATTAGAGAGATTGGGGTGGAGATTTTGGAAGAAGGGGGGAAAATAAGGAGCTCAGTTTTGGAGAGATTTAGCTTGAGGTAGTGAGAGGACATCCAGGAAGAGATGTTAGAAAGACACGGGTTAGCAAGGAAGGAGATAGGTCTGGTGCAGAGAAGTAGATTTGGGTGTTGTCAGCATACAAATGATATTGGAACCCGTGGGACTTTATTAGGGAACCTAATGATGACGTGTAGATTGAGAAGAGAAGGGGACAGTGGACAGAGTCTTGCAGTACCCTAACAGAAATTAGTGATGGGGCAGAGGAGGCCCCAGAGAAGGCTACACTAAAGGTACAGTTTGACAGGTAGGAAGAGAACCACGAGAGGGCTGTGTCACAAATGCCAAAGGATTGGAGGGTTTGGAGCAAAAGAGGATGGTCAACAGTATCAAAGGCTGTGGATAGATCAAAGAGGATAAGCAGAGAGAAGTGGCCTTTTGATTTTGCTGTAAGTAGGTTGTTGGTTACCTTAACGATTGCTGTATCTGTGGAGTGATGGGGATAAGATCCAGATTGCAGTGGGTCGAGGAGGGAGTTTAATGTAAGGAAATGGGATAGGCGTGCATATACTAGCTTTTCGAGAAGCTTTGAGGCAAGAGGGAGTAGGGAAATAGGGCGGTAGTTTGATGGGGAGGTTGGATCAAGAGAAGGTTTTTTGAGGATAGGTGTGACCAGTGCATGTTTCAGGGATGAGGGAAATATACCGGTGTTGAGGGAGAGGTTGGAAATGTGTGTGAGTATAGGGGTAAGGGTAGATGAGAGGGAGGGGAGCAGCTGTGAGGGGATAGGGCCAAGAGGACAGGTAGGGAGGTGAGCGCTCAGTATAAGTGCTGAAACTTCTTCCTCAGTAACAGGGGAGAACACATATAAACACATATATATGTTTATATTCATATACCTATATCTCTCAATTTTCTGCACATTGCTGCGCAACTTACCCCCTTCGCTGCGCTAGGTTCTCATGCTGTATCTTATGGCATGAGAACAAGGCTCCCATTGAAGCCTATGGAAGTGCGCTCTTGCAAAGCTTCCGTGCAATGTGAACGCAAGGTCGCATTGCACCTCACTTGCAATAGCAGCGCACATTTGTAATATAGCCCTATCTAATGAAGATTTGTACTTTTGCTGTGTAGTCTATTTATTTTTTTGTTCCAGCCCATCACAAATTGTTGTTTTGTTCATAAGCCCTAATTGTTAGTGTAATAGACACATTTGTGGATCAATTTGTTCCTTGTGTGAAAGGCTAAGTTGTACCATGACAGAGGATGTTTTATAAGAATGAAGCTTGTAACAGGGTGAAAATATACCTTAGGCTCTAGATTTATTTAAGCAATTTTAACTTTTTAAAGGTAAAACTGCTATGACTTTTTATAGTGGGCTTACTTTCTATTTCACTTTTTAATCCTCTGAGCTGTTTGATATCACGACAAATACCAATATTGGGGTCAATCACAATATCAAATGATTTATCTACAAAATTCTCTAAAGACTTAAATGGGATGTTTTTCATAAATCCATCAAATAAACTTTTCCAAAGAATTGTGTTTGACTCATTATTTTAAAAGAAAAAACACTAATCTCTATTACAAAGGCTAAAAATAGCTTTATTTGAGTTATGATTTTCTAACTGTCAGAAACCATATTCTGCATGGGCTAATAAAAGAATGTTTGTATTTGCTGGTATTTTACACTGTGCAGTGTGAATTTTATTACAAGACTAGAGACTCATATTTTGCTTTCTTTCCTTTACTTCTTAAATGGCAGTCATTAAAAGCACATATAATAATACAAGAAAACTGTCATATTTGAAAAGAGACAGTTAAAACAGAGAATAAATCAGTGACCAATAACAATGTAGAACTGATTAGACCAACACAAAGTAACCAATCAGATTCAAAATATAACCTATAAACTGTCCAACATATAATAACACATCCTCTTTCTTTTACTGCTTCAGTATAAGATAAGTATTGTGTTTTAATCTTATATTAAAATTTTAGTGATTGACTTGGGGTTTGTTATTACAGACTTCAGTTTATTATTTTTATTGTTTATATTATTCCTTCATTGTTTATACAAAATTTCTATTATTGTTTTATTATTATTGTAAAAAAAAATTCTTTGTATTTATTTTATTTATGTCTCACTCTTTTATCGTTTCCGTTTTGACCTTTTAAGTGCTTTTTCTTGTTAGGTCTGTTTTGTTATTTTTTTCCGTTTTCGTTTTTGCCCCCTTTGGTTTCTCTCATTCTGCTTACCTTGTTCGCTAGTTCATTTTTCCATTTTGGCCGCTTTCACTGCTTACTCCGTCCTCCATCTTGCTAAAAAAAATTTAGTCCCTCTGCGCATGCGCGCGGCGTAGTCCTCTTTGCTACGCACTTACGTTTTCCCTCCGTTTTCTTTTCCTCTATCTCAGCTGAGTTTATTGCCGGAGATAGTCGCAACTTTGTTGCGATCCTTTAGAGAAAGTGGCAATTTCATTATTAGTTTGGCAGTTTATAAAACAGCGTGTTATCTCCATCTGCTGTTTGGTTTTGGAATCAGTTGTTCACATAACTGTTTGGTTAATTTTATTATATTACATTTTAAGATACTTCATTTATTTGTATTCCTTGTTATCACATTCTTTGGGGCAATTCGTTTATTTTCTGTCAGAATTGTTTTTTATTTAATTTAATTAGTCATATTATCAATAATTTTATTATTAAGTTTTTATTCAGATATATATAAAAAAAATTGAAAATGTCTCAATCTCCTGATTTGAATCCTTCACTCAATACTGAAGGGATTCAAAAGATGATTGACACTTCTATGGATGCCATGTTTGAAAAAATTTCTTTTTTGATTAATAAATCAAATTCTAAAAAAGCTATTAAAAGAAAAAGAACTGTTTCTAGTGCAATAAAGACTAGCAAGAAACTTGTGAAAAAGTCTCGTCAACTTGCCTCAAATGTGTCTGTTCCTTTCAGGAAAGGAAGAAAAACACCTGCTTTATCCTCTACTCCCAAGAGGTTACTGATGGGAGAGGCTTTGGCCAAACAAAATATTTCTGATGCTGTTTCTGAGACAGAAGTTAATTCTGATTCTTCATTAGATTCAGAAAATTCTGAGGATTAAATTTCTCACTCTTCCTCAGAAGACTCTTCGGCTTCTCCGAAAATTAAAAAATTTAAAAAATGTCTTAAAAAGTCAAAACATTCTGATTCTAATAAAGTAAAATTTTATGATTGTCTAGGTAATCCTAGATTCAATGCAGATGATTTGCACCATCCGAGATCTGCGGAATGGTGCCCTTCTTCTGACATTGCTGAATTTATTGACTACCAGCTTCGGCAGCCCCTTAAAAGGGATTCTCGTAACAAAATGAGGGCTGAATGTCCTAGACCTATTTTACCCAACAACGCTAGTTGCACTCCAGAAGTTGACCTGAAAATTTTGAAATTTATAGGTTCCCCCGGGTTCAAGCTCAAAAAAGGTATGGATAGGGCTTGGAAGATCTGTCAGGATAAAATGCTTGACACGATTGGCCCCCTATCAAAATTATTTGACTTATCGGAACAAGCTGTTTATGATAATTCCCTTTTAGATCCTATCATAGTTAGGGAATGGTTGCAGAGAATGCTTTCCTTTTTAGGCAATGCTAACTCTGCTATGTATACGGAACGCAGACGCAATTTACTGCGTAGAATTGACCCCAGAGTATGCGATTTCGCGATTAACGACACCAAAGGTCTGTTATTCGGTGATACATTTATCAAAGAATTGAATAGTTATGTGAACACTTTTTCTAATCTAAATAAAGTGAGAACGTCCATGAAAAAGATATTTCATCATGATCGTTTCTCCGAGCAGGCTGGGAAAGGTAGAGCCACTTTCCCGGCCGTGCTTCATACCCCAACAGGTCTCATTTCTCTACCCAACAGTTCCAGCAACAAAGACCATACCAAAATCCAGTTTCCTCAGGTTTTTTCCCATCAAGAGGAAGATTTTGGAACCCCAGGATCCAGCGTTCCAGACAAAGATCCCGTGCTTCACAAGGTAAACCTTTCTTTTCCCCCTTCTCATGTTTTTTCCCAAAACATAATAGGAGGCAGATTATCTCTCTTTGCTCACAATTGGAACCTGATTACTACAGATCAATGGGTTCTCCACACCGTTTCAGGTCTTTTTATAGATTTTATTTCTCCTCCTGTTCAGAATTCTCTTCCCATTCCAATAAAATTTTCAAATTCAGACAGAATTTTGGTTCAAAACGAAATCTCAAATCTTTTATCAAAACAGGCTATAGAACCTGTTTCAAAACCTCAAAATTGTTTTCTCAGCAATCTTTTTCTTGTAAAAAAGAAAAACGGACAATTTCGTCCAGTCATAAATTTAAGAACTCTAAATTCTTTCGTTGTTTATCAACATTTCAAAATGGAAGGTATTCATCTCCTCAGAGATTGTCTTTTAGACAACGATTATCTTATCAGACTAGATTTGACAGATGCTTACTTGACAGTTCCTGTAGCTCAAAAACACAGGAAATTTCTGACTTTTGTTTGGGAAGGAAAGACTTGGAGTTTCACTTGTATGCCTTTCGGCTTCTCTTTAGCTCCTTGGATATTCACCAAACTAATGAAACCTATCATCACTTGGCTTCGTCTTCGAGGAGTTTGTCTTATAATTTATTTAGACGATATCTTGATTATGAATCAGAATTCGGTCATCTTAAAATCTCAACTCCAACTTACTTTATATATTTTGGAAAATTTGGGTTTCCTAGTCAACAAAGAGAAATCAGTTCTTTCTCCAACCAAGTCTTTAACCTTTCTAGGTTTTCAGATAGATACTTTGAATTCTACTCTCAGTCTTCCCAGGGACAAAATTATGAATATCAAGAAAGAAATTTCAAAAACTCTTTCTTTATCTTTGGTTCCCATCAGGACTATAGCCAGAATAGTTGGGTTCTCTCATCCTCTATTCAGGCTATTTTCCCTGCTCCACTTCATTACAGGGAACTTCAACATTTAAAAATTTCTCATCTTCAGAAAGGACTTTCATACTCCCATTTAATTCCTCTTTCTTCAGAAGCCAAAGAAGAGTTATCTTGGTGGCTTACCCATATAGAAGCTTGGAACGGGAGAGCCATTTTTGGGAAAACTCCGGATCTTGTGATAGAATCCGATGCCAGTCAATCGGGCTGGGGAGCTCGGTGTGGTCCCTCTATCACGGGAGGAAAGTGGTCCTCAGAAGAAAAGCGTTTTCATATCAACTGCTTAGAACTTTTGGCAGGCTCTTTTGCAGTCAAGAGTTTTGTCAAAGGTTCTTTTCCTGTGTCCATCTTACTCAGAATGGACAATATTTCTGCAGTTCGATATTTAAATCGTCTCGGTGGTACAAAATCGAGAGATTTATCAATTATTACGAAAGATTTCATTCACCTTTGCTTGGACAGAAATATTTCTGTCAAAGCGGAATATATTCCAGGTTTATCCAACGTAGCAGCGGATTGGGGTTCCCGGTATCTGACAGATTCCAGCGATTGGAAACTTCATCATCAAGTTTTTCGCTCGCTCCAATCTGTCAGAGGTCCCTTCTCAATGGATCTGTTTGCCTCCAGACTGAATTTTCAAATTCATCCATATTTCAGTTGGCGTCCAGATCCAGACGCTCTGGCGATTGATGCATTTCTTCACCCTTGGCCACTTCAAACAGCCTACGCGTTTCCTCGGTTCTCCATGATTCAGAGAACCATATCGGTAGTCCGGTCGAGATCTTCTTTTCAATTCTACTAATCACTACCCTTTGGCCATCTCAAGCTTGGTACCCATCTCTTCTGAATTGTCTGTCAAGCATCACTGTTCTTCTTCCTCTTTTTTCCTCTTCTATTGTCAGATCCAGAAGGTCATCCTCACGATCTTATCATTCAAGGAACTCTTCGCCTCATAGCATGGTCAATTTCGGGCAAGCTTCATCTCTCCAAGGCTTATCACAACGGGCTAAGGACCTCCTTCAAGACTCTTTGGCCCCCGGGACCAAAAAATGTTATTTTTCCGCATGGACCAGATGGTCTAGCTGGTGCATGGAAAGACATTTGGATCCCCTTTCAGTTGATATAACTTTTATTATTAACTTCCTTACTTCTCTCTTTGATTCAGGTTTAGCTTATAGAACGATCAATGTTTCTAGATCTGCTATTTCTGCTAAACATTCTTTTGTTAATAATATTCCTGTAGGTCAACACCCCTTAATTTGCAAATTATTGAAAGCAATTAAACTAAAGAGACCTCCGGCTCCTAAATATTCTTCTTTTTGGGATGTTGATCTTATATTTGCTCTTTTTAAGTCTTGGCCTTCTAATGAATTTTTATCTTTGAAACAACTTTCTGCTAAACTAGCTACTCTTTTGTGTTTAATTTCTTTTCGTAGGGTCTCTGATGTCAGAGCTTTAGACTTTAATTCTAAACATTTTACTCCTGAAGGTGTTACTTTCTTTATTTCTAAAAGAACTAAATCTTTTTCAACGTCTATATTCTATCCTTATTTACCTTCTGAACCCCTCCTATGTGTGGTTTTATGTCTTAAAGAGTATGAACGTAGAACTATTTCTTTTCGTTCTCCTTCTTCTAACCAACTTTTATTATATTTTGTTCCTCCTCATGATCCTATCTGTTCTACATCTATTGCTAGGTGGGTTAAATGGGTTATGAGTGAGGCAGGTATTGATTGTTCCTTTTCTGCTCACTCTGTTAGAGGATCCGCTGCTTCTAAAGCATTTTTGAAAGCTGCTACCCTTCAACAAATTTTGGCTGCAGCTGACTGGTCTTCTGATTCTATTTTTAAACAATTCTATTTTAAACCCATTGAACACGCCTCGCTTAGTTTATTTTGTTAGTTGCTTTAAACTAGCAAAATATGAGTCTCTGGTCTTGTAATAAAATTCGGATTATCCTAAGTTATGAAGGTATAATCTAGATTTTATTAAAAACACAGAGACGAGTATTTTCCCTCCTCTATATTGAATGTTCATATTGTTCCCTCCCTTATTTTATTATGTTATTATTAATCCTTTTTACATTTGTTTTAGTTATCAATAATATGGACATTCTGCTGGATGGTTTTGTTCGCTCTCAGCTATGTGATGAATCAATTCTTCAAGCAAGTTTTCTTCAAAGATTACAGAGTCCAGTAGATCTTCAAATTCTTCATTCAAGTTGGTTATTCCTGCATGGATGTGTTTCCTCTTCAAGTTCCTGCTCTTCAGTCTTCTGGGTTGCCTTTTCGGATGGATCTATTGTGTTTTGATGGACTTTATGTTTTCTTCATCAGTCGACAAGAAAGAGGATGTGTTATTATATGTTGGACAGTTTATAGGTTATATTTTGAATCTGATTTGTTACTTTGTGTTGGTCTAATCAGTTCTACATTGTTATTGGTCACTGATTTATTCTCTGTTTTAACTGTCTCTTTTCAAATATGACAGTTTTCTTGTATTATTATATGTGCTTTTAATGACTGCCATTTAAGTAGTAAAGGAAAGAAAGCAAAATACTCGTCTCTGTGTCTTTAATAAAATCTAGATTATACCTTCATAAATTAGGATAATCCGAATTTCACCAATTAAAGCTAAGAATTATCTTCTCAATATAGCCCATTTCTCACTTCATAGTGAAGTACCTGTGGCTGTAGACTGTCAGAAAATCCATCTACAATGCAAAGCGTATCATTTTTTACACATTAATAACTCAAAAATAAACTTCAGATTTTAGATGATTTTAGTAATTGATAGTACAAGGATAATTTACAATTTCAAAAATTAAAAATTTGAAAAAATATTACACATAGTTACTCAAGCAAAGAATGGTGCATTTCAAATATCATTATAAACATATTTTTTATATCAAATACATTACCAGCAGTACTTAGAGTTTGTGAGGCTGACATATGTGTTCTCACAACTTACTGCTATATCCACTATGCTATAAATTGTAGCAGTTATAATGTTTAAAGGGACAGTCAACATCAGAATTTGTTGTTTAAAAATATAATCCCTTTATTACCCATTCCCCAGTTTTGCATAACCAACACAGTTATAATACACATTTTACCTCTGTAATTACCTTGTATCTATGCTTCTGCAGACTGCCTCCTTATTACAGTTCTTTTGACAGACTTGCATTTTAGCCAATCAGTGCTGACTCCTAGGTAACTTCACGTGTGTGAGCTCAATGTTATCTATATTACACACATGAACTAACACCCTCTAATGGTGAAAAACTGTCAAAATGCATTCAAATTAGTGGTGGCTTTCAAGGTCTAAGAAATTAGCATATGAACCTACCTAGGTTTAGCTTTCAACTAAGAATGCCAAGAGAACAAAGCAAAACTGGTGATAAAAGTAAATTGGGAAGTTTTTTTAAAACTGCATGCCGTATTTGAATAATGAATTCAAGCTTTTTTTTTTTAACAAAATGCTTTTTCTATTGTTACACTACATGATTATTCCTTCATGGTATGAATTGTAATTTTAAAAAAAATGTACTGATCTTTGAAATTAAACATTAATTTGAATATTATCATAGATTTTTTTTTTAAATTTATGTGACTCTTCAATCTTTCACATTTACTGGAATGCTAAAATGCATGTTGTTTGTCAATTTAGTCATAAAACTCTGCATATTTTTCTCCAAACAGTTTATTTCCCACAATGTTATTTTTTTAGGCTTTAGCCCAATATCTAAATTCTTGCAAATAACATGTCAACTGTCAAGTAATTATTTTGATGTTTTAGTCTGTGCAAAACAAGCTTCTTTTATGAGCTCAAATTTAGCTGTGAATTATATTCCAATTTTTTTTTGTGAAATCTAGGAGGCAAGAAATGTGATCTGTGCTTAACTTTTTCAATATATAAAAACTTATAATGGCAGGTTTAATAATGTTTGATATGAAAAATGTTGCTTCCATCTGAATACTAGTGACAAAATGTAATTGTTTCCAGACATTCTTTAGAGTTAGTTACAGAAGGACATAGCAGCGGAATGATATGTTTTCTTGATGTAGCAAGCATGGTATTACAGCATAATATTTTAAACAAAATCCCTGTCTGAATATTTTCTTTGTTGCACAACAGAGATTAAGATATGTCATTTTTTAAAATAAATTATTGAACAAAACAGGTCAGTAAAATGTACACTTCTATATACTTTGTTTTAATTCAATAACTTTAATGGTTTTCTTATTTATGACAAAAATATCTTCAAATGAGAACTTATTTGACTGAAATGTTTATTTTCTTAAAACATTGAAGTATATAGTTGCCTTGTTAAATTATTTTCACAAACATAAATTTGTTATTAATACAAGATTTTAACAATACATGAATCACCTTTCATTCCATTAAATTTTGCAGTGCAAAACTCAGGAGATTTCGGCTTCTGTTTCTATGACAAATCCATGTATTAGAAGACATACTGTATGAATTAGTTAAAGGGATAGTGTACTTCAGAATTTTCATTGTTTACAAAGATAGATAATCCCTTTATTACCCATTCCCCAGTTTTGCAGAAACAATATGGTTATATTAATACACTTTTTACCGCTGTGATTTCCTTGTATCTAAGCTTCTGTAGGCTGCCCCCTTGTTCCAGTTCTTTTGACACTGCCCTCTTATAAGTAACTCCACGGACATGAGCACAATGTTATCTATATGGTACACATAAATGAATGCCCTCTAGCTGTGGAAAACTGTCAAATGCTTTGAGATAAAGTGGCCTTCAAGGGCTAAAAAATTAGCATACAAGCCTACCTAGGTTTAGCTTTCAACAAAGAGAGCAAAAGCTGATTTGATGATAAAAGGGGATTGTAAAGTTGTTTAAAATTGCATGACCTATCTTAATCATGAAAGTTTAATGATTGCATAATTGCATAATTGCATAATTGCATAATTAACAAGTAAACAATAAAAAGACAAAGCAATAGCACTTCCTCTGAATTTAAAATAAGCAGTAGATTTTTTTTCTGACAAATTTATTTTTTCTCCCATTGTCTGGCCCCTTTGTATCATGTTATAGATATCAGCGAATCACAAACTAGTATACATATATACTAGTGAGCTTGTGAGCTTGTGCACATGCCTAAGAATGTGCATAATGTGATCATTGAAGTAAATTGGAAAGTTTCTTAAAACTGCATGCTCTATCTGAATCATAAAAGTTTATTTTGACTTGAGTGTCCCTTTAAACAACCAGATATTGAGCTAGATAAAAAGTGTTGCGCTAATGATAGTGAGATAACCGGTTTCTCTTGACTGCGCTACCATTAGTGTGCAACTTTGATATTACAAGTCTCTGGTTAGTGCCTAGGGAGACCACATTTCCAAACTGCCATTCAGGGACACCCCCCTCCCTCCCTTCCAAAAAAAGATAATTTTTATACCTTTTCTTTTGTGCCGATTTTTTAAAGGGGGAAAATAATTATGCTTTATACTATAACTTGTAACCACTCACTAACCTAAAAAATACCAATGATTAAAATATTTACAATAGCAAAATATATATTTTCAATGAATATATATATTTAAGCTACAATGTTACAATACAGTGCACCAAAACAGAATTGTTTATAAGTTGTTTTTTTATGATCCAAATGAAAGAAAGACTGTACGAATAGGGAAAAGTACAACCAATTCAATTAAAAGAACTGCGTTTGTATGTTTTCTCCTATGCTAGAGCAGTAGACAAAACAAATGTCACTGCAAATTATATGCAAAACACACGGTGATAACTATCAATGCCAGGATGTTAAATATAAGGTAGCAAGCACCTATCATCTGCTTGTTACAGACAACCAAAGTTATATGACAGTAACGAGTGGCCTCTCTTATACCTGTTAAGCAGGATTGTGGACGCGGTAAGGGACAGCAATATATATAACATTACAACGGTACTGTCTTACACGCCTCACGCAGAGCTCCAATTCTCACCCACTGCCTAAGGTGTCTCTCTAGGTCTGGAACCAGCGAGGCAGCTTTGCTGGCTAGAACGCTTGCTTACTTCCGGTGGATTTAGTGCAGAAAGTGGAGAGCAGCGGCTGTGTCACTGCTGTCAGTTTCCACTGCATTGCCCCAGAATGAAGGTGCCCGGGACCTGGGACAGACCTGCAAAATGCGGGACTGTCCCGGGCGAACCCGGGGCACATGGTCACCCTATTAGTGTGCTTGATTTAACTCTAGTGCAACCATTATTTTCAAAAGATATTGCGACCGCATTAATTTGTGCTGGTATTACAAGCTGAAAGTTATAGGTTGTGCTTGAGTGAAAGCCAAAACTGCGCTAGAATATTTAGCGCACCTTGAGACCTGAAGTAAAAAGTAGCACAAAACACAACAAAAACATATTGTAATAAAGTATTACACACACACATATATATATATATATATATATATATATATATATATACTTTTTAAAATACAAATATATTGAACCTTCACATCTGAGAATAATTTTACAATAAAAACTGTAACTTTAGTTTGTTAAATTAGTATATTGTTTTATGTGTGTTCATTTCACTGGTTTCCCTGTCCCCCTAAACAAAAGAATCATTGCTAACCAATCACAAACTAATATTCAGATAAAGCACAAACTCTGTTTGCACATGTGCAGTTGAGAGAAACTGGGGAAGCCTGCCCTTATCTCTTCCCTTAAAGGGACAGTATACACCAATTTTCATATAACTGCGTGTAATAGACAGTACTATAAAGAATAATATGCACAGATACTGATCTAAAAATTCAGTATAAAATCTTTTTTCAAAACTTACTTAGAAGCTTAGCTCTGTTGATTAGATAAGCAGAAACACCAAAGGAAAGTGACTAAATTGCAGACCCTACCCCACCCCTTCCCTGCATATGACAGATTTTACAAACAGAAGCCAGCAGTAGACTGGAAAAGTATGTCTACTTCTGACACTGAGGGGCTTGGTTAGGAGTCTGAAAATCTGTACAATGTTATTAAAAAATAAGCAAAACTATACATTGTTATAAAAACACTCCCAGATTGGCTATATCAATGCATTATCTATAAAAAATATATGCAAAGAAAATGTTGGTGTATAATGGCCCTTTAAGGTAGTTTAGCACTGATTCAACTTAGTTAATATTACAATGAATGATTCTGCTATCTTGATTGTTGATGCAATACATTTTATGCAATCAGCCAATAGGATTGAGCTTGCATTCTATTGGCTGTTCCAATCAGCCAATAGACTACAAGCTCAATCCTATTGGCTGATTGCATCAGCCAATAGGATTTTTCCTACCTTAATTCCGATTGACTGATAGAATTCTATCAGCCAATCGGAATTGAAGGGACGCCATCTTGGATGACGTCACTTAAAGTAACCGTCATTGTTGAAGAAGACTCTGGATGAAGAGGATGCTCCGCGTCGGATGTCTTGAAGATGGACCTACTCCGCGCCGGATGGATGAAGATAGAAGATGCCGTCTGGATGAAGACTTTTGCCCGTCTGGAGGACCTCTTCTGCCCGGCTTGGATGAAGACTTCTGCCCGTCTGGAGGACCACTTCTGCCCAGTTGGGTGAAGATGTCTCACGGTAGGGGGATCTTCAAGGGGTTAGTGTTAGGTTTTTTTAAGGAGGGATTGGGTGGGTTTTAGAGTAGGGTTGGTTGTGTGGATGGTGGGTTTTAATGCTGGGGGGGTATTTGTACTTTTTTTTTACAGGTAAAAGAGCTGATTACTTTGGGGCAATGCCCTGCAAAAGGCCCTTTTAAGGGCTATTTGTAATTCAGTTTAGGGTAGGGCATTTTTTTATTTTTGGGGGCTTTTTTATTTTGTTAGGGGGATTAGAGTAGGTGTAATTAGTTTAAAAATCTTGTAATTATTTTATTATTTTCTGTAATTTAGTGTTTTTTCCCCCGTACTTTAGATAATTTTATTTAATTGTAATTAATTGTATTTAATTTAGGGAATTTATTTAATTGTAGTGTTAGGTGTTAGTGTAACTTAGGTTAGGTTTTATTTTACAGGTAAATTTGTCTTTATTTTAAATAGGTAGTTATTAAATAGTTAATAACTATTTAATAACTATTCTACCTAGTTAAAATAAATACAAAGTTACCTGTAAATTAAAAATAAACCCTAAGCTAGCTACAATGTAACTATTAGTTATATTGTAGCTAGCTTATAGTTTATTTTATAGGTAAGTATTTAATTTTAAATAGGAATTATTTAGTTAATTGTAGTAATTTTATTTAGATTTATTGTAATTATATTTAAGTTAGGGGGGTTAGGTTTAGACTTAGGTTTAGATGTTAATAACTTTATTATAATGGTGGCGACATTGTGGCCGGCAGATTAGGGGTTAATAAATGTAGTTAGGTTGCGGCGACATTGGGGATGGCAGATTAGGGGTTAATAAATATAATGTAGGGTTCGGCAATGTTGGGGGCAGCAGATTAAGGGTTCATAACTATAATGTAGGTGGCGGCGATGTCCGGAGCAGCAGATTAGGGGTTAATAATATAATGCAGGTGTTGGGGATGTCGAGGGTGGCAGATTAGAGGTTAATAAGTGTAAGATTAGGGGTGTTAGACTCGGGGTTCATGTTAGGGTGTTAGGTGTAGACATAAAAAGTATTTCTATAAGATAGGGGGCGCCCTAAAAAATTAGCACTCAATAGGCTATATGATGTATATGATAGTGAATATAGTACACAAAAAAAGACAATATGAAAAATACTATTAATCAAATAACAATTCAACAAAATATAATAAAAAGTCTTTAGATTTGTGAAATGAGATAATGTTGAAGCAGCAATCTGTAGCGGACCCGGCCTGGATCCAAGAGGATAATCTATAAACAAAAGAAAAGACAGATGCGCCACATGGCCCAATATTGTTTGATCCACAAAGTTAAACTATCAGATTGTATTGCATTAGACTCACAATCTTGGAAGCACTCCAATTAGTGCAATGGGAACAGTCTGGGATCTATAACAGTCACCCAGCAGACTGACCTCTTAGGGTGAAGATGGATAATCTGTAGTAAAACACAAGAGGACACAAAGGTGCCTATATGGCCTAGTACAGTCTTATACCAGGAACAGCAGTATGTATGGTAAGATATATACTCACAAAAAGTAAGGCATCTCCATTGATGCTAGTCAGACAGGAAGGGATCAATGTAGTCACCCAACAGACTGTAACAAGGCTTCCACAGGAGGCAGACAGCAGAGGTCCAGTGGACCAATAAAGATCCAAATAAAACACAGTAGCAAGTGTTTGAGATAAAAAAGTATTAAACTTTACTGACAAAGGTTAAAATAAAGCAACGCGTTTCTCAGTCACAGACTGTTTCCTCAGGCCTGGTATTGAGGTGAGATGTGGAGCTAAATTTTGCTCTTTGCTCACTTTTTTGCGGTTAACGCCGGGTTTCTAAAAACCCCTAATACCAGCACTGTCTGCATGTGAGCGGTGAGCATAAACTGCTCGTTAGCACCGTACCCCTGTTAACACAAAACTCATAATCTAGGTGAAAGGAATTTAAAATATTCTAATGCGGTGTCGGGTTAGCGAGCAAGTCACATGTGTTATATTTCTTCTTTAAAAGCATGCTCCATTGAAGTCTTTGGGGAGAAGAAGTAAGCACAGTCATAATATTGGAAGTTCTGAAATTAGCACGCATCAGGTTTAGTTCTTATGCTAACATACTTTCAACTTGTAATATGAGTGCTTAACCCAGCCTATTAAAATTGAACTTGTTTTTTACTAGGGCAGTTATTCTTGTATTGTGAACCCTGTTTATTACGTACCTATTTCCTATGTGCTTTACTTATGTATTTGTCTTGGTCTTATATACCCTCAATAATGCCTTTTCAGCTTTTTCTGATGCAGATTTCTCATGTCATGATATAAACAGGAAACAATGGTATAGTTTGAATCTGCTGGGTGTTCTGTAAACAAACAGACAAAACAATATATACTATGTTTGGGTTTTTTAATTTAAAATGACCTACAGTGGGTCTTAAAGGGACAGTCTAGTCAAAGTTAAACGTTCATGATTCAGATAGGGCATGAAAGTTAAAACAACTTTACACTTTACTTTTATCATCAAATTTGCTTTGTTCTTTTGGTATTCTTTGTTGAAAGCTAAACCTAGGTAGGCTCAAACTGATTTCTAAACCGTTGAAAACTGCCTCTTATATATAGTGCTTTTTGACAGCTTTTCACAGTTATCCAATGCTAGTTCATGTGTGTCATATAGATATCATTGTGCTCACTCCCGTGGAGTTATTTAGGAGTCAGCACTGATTGGCTACAATGCATGTCAGTCAAAAGCACTGATATAAGGGGGCAGTGTACAGATGCTTAGATACAAGATAATCAAAGAGGTTAAACGTTTATTAATATAACCGTGTTGCTTATGAAAAACTGGGGAAAGGGTAATAAAGGGATTATCTATCTTTTTAAACAATACAAATTCTGGAGTAGACTGTCCCTTTAAACATTAGCAGCATCTAAACAATTCAAAACATCTCAGCCGTTAAGGGGTTAAATTATTTTTAACATATAGTAATAAAGGAGAGAGGCACTGAAACTAGGGCTTTTTCTTGGGTACAATTAAATCTACACCCATACAATCTCTAATGTGAGACTCCTCTTTAAAATGTGAGGTAATTTGTCCCTTCATATGATGTAAAAATGCTAATTATTATTTCCATAGCATAATGCTTTAAAGTTAGACTATTGGAATTATAAATTGATATCTTATTTTTCTTCTTGATGTTATTGATTTCAGTATATTTTATTTCCGCTCTCTCAATAGATTAGGGTTCGCTCATTGTGGGCCTGATATTCCAAACCTCGCCGCTCAGATGAGATGGTCTAAGAAGTCTCGTCAGTACAGCAAGGCCCTTAATAAAAATTTAGAAACTAGACATGTGCAATTCTTTCATTTTCGGCCGAATTTTGGCCAATTTGGAGATTCGGATGAATCTGAATTTCCGAATCTGTACCATAACAAAAATTCAGAAATGAATAAATAAGTTTCCGAATTTTCGGATCCATTCTTTATTCATATTGGGAATTTTTTATTGTTAATCTAAACCTCCCCCCCCCACGTCGCCAACACTAACTAAAACACTAAATAAAGCTTTTAACCCCGACATCACAGACACTAACTATACCTATTAACCTCTAAACCGCCATTTCCCGACATCGCTGACACTAACTAAACCTAATAAACCCTAAACCACCATTCCCCGACACCGCCGATACTAACGAATCCCAGCAGCGAAGCATCTTCATCCAGGTGGCTCAATCTGTATCTATTGCGGGACCGGCATCTTCTATCTTCATCCCAGCGGAGGCGGAGCGGTCCAGGCGGAGGTCTATTGGTCCGACTTCATGCGATCATCAGCCGCACACTGAAGATTAAATGCAAGGTACCCCTTTTATATTGGGGTACTATTACATTCCTATTGGCTGAAAAATTTAAATCAGCCAATAGGATGAGAGCTTCTTAAATCCTATTGGCTGATTTGAACAATATAAAAGGGGTACCTTGCATTCAATCCTCAGTGTGCTGCAGACGATTGCATGAAGAGGACCTCCACGTCAGACTGATGGACCTCCGTCTGGACCGATGGACCTTCGTCTGGACCGATGGACCTCTGTCTGGACCTCCACCTCCATGCATCCACTGACTGCTCCGCCTCTGCTGGGATGAATATAGAAGATGCCAGTCCTGCAATGGATACAGATGGTACCACCTGGATGAAGATGCTTCGCTGCTGGGATGAAGATCTTTCGCCGGACTTCAGGAACAGTGAGTACCGATTTTGGGGTTAGTGTTAGGTTTTTTTGGGGTTGTTTTTTTTTAGATTAGGGCTTTTTTTATTTTTAATGGGCTGTAAAAGAGCTGAATGCCCTTTGAAGGGCAATGCCCATATAAATGCCCTTTTCAGGGCAATGGGTAAATTAGTTTGTTTTATTTTGGGGGTTTGGGGTGGTGGTGGGTTTGTAATGTTAGGGGATATTTGTTTTAGTTTTTTGGCAAAAGAGCTGTTAACTTTAGGGCAATTCCCTACAAAGGGCCCTTTAAAGGGCTATTGGTAGTTTAATATAGATGAGGGTTTTATTTATTTTTTGGTGTTATTTAATTTATTTTTTTTAAACGGGGTATTAGAATAGAAATAACTTTTATTATTTTGGATAATTTAGTTTGTTATTTTTTATAATGGTAGTTTTTTTTAGTAATTTTAATGTTTATTATTTTTAGTAATGTTAGGTTTTATTATTTTTTGTAATGTTATTTTTTTTTTTTAGTTTAAAGGGACAGTCCAGTCCAAAATAAACTTTCATTATTCAGATAGAGAATGTAATTTTAAACAATTTTCCATTTTACTCTAAAAAAAATCCCAAAAATTTAGTTTGATTTCTCTCCATGTTGGCGAGGTTTTGAACATCAGGCTCTGTGTGAGCACAGGTAAGTCAGCTAATGGCTCAGGTACCTTCATTTCTGACACAATGATATCCCTACAATCTGCAGAGGCCCTGAAAATAAACTTTAATCCAAGTTGGCAAAGATTTATTTTGCATCTCAGAGGTCTGAACAGTCTCTTAATAATAGTTTCATAAAATGATTTCACATTGCCAAAATAACTAGAAAGAAAGATGCACTGGAAGGCCCAGTCTTACTTCAAGTAAGGAGAAACATAGAAAAATATATGGTTAAACTCGGGCATGTTTTATGCAAATAAATACAATGTAAATACTTATTCTAAATACATAATCAGATTTAATAAAAACATCAAAATATGGTTCAAATTAAACTTTTCAATCTTTGGACATAGCTTAAATATGATCATCATAATGTTCATTTGTCAATGCAATGAAGATGAGATTAGACACTGAAATGACAATTGCTCAAATTGAAATAAATTTGTTTTGTACGCATACAATGAATTGATATTATTATGTGAAAATGTTGGCTTAGAACACATTAGGCAGTCCTACCTCAGTAAGGCAGTGGAGGGCAGAATAGCCCGTAACAAACATAAGAATTAAGGCGCTTAGGGGGGGCGGAGCGCAGCCGTGCAGGAACATGGCCGCACTTTGACACAGCTTCGTTACACATTCCCACTCACTGGCTCTAATATGGTGATCTAAGGGGCAAATGAGGGTCTAAATAACGACTATACCACCTCTAACCGAAGGGCACATAGTCCAAGTTGTTGCCGCACCCTAGATGTACTTTACAGAGAAGAGAGTCTCCTCCGCAAATACAGGCCTGCTTCGGCGATTCCCCGCCTAGTGATCTCTGACCGGGGGACCTCACGACCTACCTGCCTGAGCTGACCTGCCGCATCGAGGTGCCCGGAGCAACGGAGAAAGACCCGGGGCAGAACAATCGAACGGATCCCCGCGACCAGCCGCACGCCCGCACATTACCCACGTGGCGTCTCTCCTAACTGAACAACGGCAGCCTGCGCTCACTCGCCCGGCCACGAACATCCTCACCAGGCCCATCAGCGCACAGGTATAAAGCCGCATAAGGCCCCTAACACCACACCAGTAAAGTTGTGCCTTTATGACCCGGGCCCATAGTTCATATCTTGACAACTGGGAGGAGGGTTCCTTTAGGCCTACACACCATTCCATAACCACGATAAACACAGACCTAGTTGGTGGTCACGGAGGGCCCCGGATTGCCTTGTAATCGCCCCGCACAGTCGCCTCACCACCTGACAGCCCAAATCCTGATACATACCACAGAAAGAAACGGGATAGCCCACTATACTAATGGCGACTAGGCAGAAGCCGAAAGCAGACAAAAAGGCCTCCATCCCAGCCGCTGCTACTATGTCCTCATTCTTCCATAAACAGGATAACGAAGCTCCTGACCCTGCTAAAGAACTCCTGATGGCTGATACACCCATATTACAAGATCAGGACCCTGCTCCACACTCACAGCAGCTCAATCTGATACAGCAGACTATCTCCCAGCTTCCCTCAAAATCCGACCTTGCTGATCTAAAATCTTTCATTAAAACGGAGATGTCTTCCTTGAAAAAGAACATTGGTGAACTTGGGGCTAGAATAGAATGCCTAGAAGAGGGACAAGACACCTTAGATACCATGATGTCCAATGCTAACCACCAAATGATCAGACAGGATCTCACGATGCAAGCACTCCAACTTAAAATAGAAGACCTCGACAACAGAGGTCGCAGGAGTAATCTGAGGATAAGAGGAGTCCCTGAAGAAGCAACTCAGGACTGCCTTGTCTCCTACCTGCTACAACTATTCGAATACATTGCCCCAGCCCTTAAACTTACTGAAACATCATTGGAACGCGCACATAGAGCACTGAGACCAGTCCCAAAACCACCTAATCCTCCTAGGGACATTATTGTTAAATTTGCTCACTACTTAGAGAAGGAGGAGATTTGGAGACAAGTACGCCTGCAGAAGGAGATTAAGTTCCAGACCTATAGTATTCAAATATTCCAGGATATTAGCCCAGCAACAATTGAAAGGAGAAGAGGAATACGTTATATTACCCAAGTCTTACAAGAAAGGCGAGTGAAATATAGATGGGGGTTCCCATTCAGCCTCATAGTCCAGCATGATGGAAAAACACACGTCTACAAAGATACCGAAGACTTGGACGCTTTCTCAAAAGGTCTTAACATTCAATTCCCTCAACCGAACCCTAAAGACTCGGATCCACCCTCCACAAGCAATCAAGCAGACCCCAAGCCGCAAAGACCACAGTGGTCCCAAGCCATCAAAAAGAAAAAACTGGACCTTCTTTCATCCTAGGTCCCCTTCACCAGCCGCGCCCATGGGCGCCTGACTGCTATGCAGAAATGCAAGCACAGAAGACACAGAATCTCTCTCTCAGGACATGATAAGTATAATATGGCACAGGGTAACTCTCTAGTGGGGGGATGGGAACTGGGATAAATGATGGACTGCCTTGAAATGTTGCTCACTTACTTTGTAACTCCTATGTTTTTATTGCTTTTAAAAAAAAAAAAAAAAAAAAAAAAAAAAAGGTTTTGACTTCACTCCTCCCCCTCCCCATCTTCCACCCCCTTCCCCCCCCTCCCACGCCTTTCCTTCCCACCTACCTGCCTACTACCTACAAAATCTTCCCACGGCACGTGAACTGTAATTGGTATGATTTCCTTTTTTGCATTGAAATGTGGGGTTACTGTACTGTAAGAGATACTTGCTGGAGGGTGGTTATTGTACAATGTTGAACCGTAACTGTATAAGAATTTGTTTTAATTGCATTCCCTTCCATCCCCCACAAATATAGGCTACTAACTCTCCCCACGCCAGCCCCCCCAAAAACTAAGCACTAGCCAGATTCGATACGAACCCATGCCCCCCCCCCCAATTATTATAACCAGAGGAAAATTCATCTTCCACCTTTAAGCCCTGGCCCCCCAGGGCCTGTAACCAGATTTACTTAAACCGCACTAATATAACCTGAGAGTCTAAGCGGTCCGCCCCCTTTTCTTGAACCCTGCCACCCAAAGCAAGATTATATTACTACCTTTATACACGGTCCGCTATAATTGTAGGCGACCCAGCCTGTAGTCCCTAGAGGAACTCCTCTCATCTACCCTTTGAACTAAACCCTCTCCCAAAGTTTGCCCCCAATCACTCAAAATTCTTTTCGATGAGTCAGTACCAGTTGGGATGTGACACCCCCTATCCCTTAACTCATGTTATTGATGGTTCTCTCAATAACTCTTGTTCTTTTGTTAAATGTTTTTCATTTTAAGAGATTGTATGTTCTGTTTAATGCTACCTCAAAATTGCATGGCCAGTTGTTTAGGCCGTGCTTGGGCCCCCCCGGTCCGTCCCGCGCACAGATACTCATACCCATAATACAACAAATAGAAACCCTACTAGTCACACATTATACAATTCCACCCCAAAACATAGATAATGGCTAACCTAAAGACTAGACCCCACGCTAGCAATGACATAACTATATACTCCATCAACGCAAAAGGCCTGAACATACCCTCCAAGAGGTCGACAGCCTCCAAAGACTTCCACAGACTTGGAGCAGACCTTGTGTTCCTACAGGAAACCCACTTTCGCAAAGGAAAAGAACCCTCCACCTTCACACGCACCTTTGGCAGATGCTTCTGGGCATCACATTGTAGTAACAAGAAAAATGGGGTGGGGATCTTACTTAAGAAAAATATACCCTTCACCTCAATACAAACGATAAGAGACAGAGAGGGCAGATACCTTCTTCTAACTGGCCTATTATACGGGAGACCTATTACACTGGTCTCAGTATATGCCCCCAACACCGCACAACATTCCTTCATGAAAAAAATCAAAAACCTAGTTTTAGATCACCAGAAGGGCACACTCATCATATGTGGAGACCTAAACACTGCGCTCAACCCTAAGTTAGACTGCTCAACACTCCACTCCTCCACACCATTATCGAGGATCTCCAAAGTTAAATCACATTTAGAGAAAATCGTAGCCCAAGATGTGTGGCGGACCTTACACCCGCAGACTAAAGATTTCACCTACTTCTCATACCCACATGGTGTTTACACCAGAATTGACTATGTGTTTGCGGATGTGGGGGGCTTATCTCTATTCAATTCGGCCTCGATATCCCCAATCACATGGTCCGACCACGCCTCCATAGTATGCTCAATGACATGGCCTTCTAAACCCATAAGAGACTTCCTCTGGAGACTCGACGAACACTTACTGACAGATCCGGGAGTGATCTCCAAACTGACAGAATCCCTCACAGAGTACTTCACACATAACTCCCTACCTGAGACCCACGCCCACACTCTCTGGGAGGCGCATAAGAGCGTCATAAGGGGGAATCTGATAGCCCTTAAAGCACACATGAATAAATCCAAGAGAGAATACACAAACTCCCTGATAACACAAATACTCCACTTGGAATCCCGACACAAGAAATTCCCCTCCGATAGAAACCTGTTAGACGAAATAACGGCTCTCAGACAGACTCTAGCTTCCCATCTCGACAAGACACATAAAAGGCAAGCTTTCCTCACCCAACAAAAAAACTACGAAGGAAGAAACAAATCAGGCAGATTATTAGCGAGATACCTCAAGCAAAAAACACACCAAAAATACATCATGCAGTTAAAGGATAATAGAGGTATCCCCCAATTCTCCACTCAGAACATCTCTAAAGCCTTCAAATACTTCTTCCAGAAATTATATAACATACAACCCACCGACCCCAGTAACCCATCCCAAATCTCCACCAGGGCACAACTAATAGAGGGATATCTTAACAAACTACATATACCACAATTAAATGACCAGCAGAAAGAAAAACTAGAAAACCCCATTTCCCTGTCTGAACTTAAATTAGCCCTGAGGCACCTGCCCAACGGAAAAGCGCCAGGCCCGGATGGCTTTAGCAACAAATATTACTCAACCTTCCAAGATACTCTCACTCCCCACATGTTGAAATATTTTCAATCTATAGATGAAAGTAATTCATTCCCCTCTTCCGCACTGGAAGCCCACATAATTTTAATCCCCAAACCAAACAAACCCCAAGACCTTCCCAGTAGCTATCGGCCAATATCATTGCTAAACACCGATGTAAAGATATTTGCTCGCATATTGGCACTCAGAATGAATGACGTCCTCCCAGACCTGATCCACCTGGATCAGGTCGGGTTTGTACCTGGAAGGGAAGCTAAAGACAACACGGTCAGGGCCTTAAATTTGATCCACTACGCTAGAACTAAAAACATCCCCTCTGTAGTATTATCCACCGACGCAGAGAAGGCCTTTGACCGCGTTGCCTGGGACTTCATGCGGGCCACATTGAACCACTTGGGACTGGGTGCGAAGACCCTTACTAGGATCTTTTCATTATACTCTTGCCCCACGGCTAGATTGTTAGTCAATGGAACCCTATCCCCTCCATTTCCTATTAACAACGGCACACGCCAAGGCTGCCCCTTATCCCCCCTCCTATTTGCCTGCGTCATAGAAGCTTTAGCAATTAAGATCAGGCAGAACCCTCAGATAACAGGTATCAATATTAAAAACCACAGATACGTCGTGTCACTATTTGCCGACGACATGCTCCTTACTCTCACTAATCCTGACCACTCGATACCCCATCTTCTGGACGAATTTGCAACCTTTAAACTCCTTTCTAACTTTGTTATCAATATGTCCAAATCAGAAATTTTAAATGTCAACATGAAAGGCCCTTCCCTGGACGCCACACGAGCAGTTTCCCCCTTCACTTGGTGCACTCATTCTCTAAAGTACTTGGGAATCCATCTGACCTCCTCACACGACGACCTATTCCACCTCAATTACACCCCTATCAAGCACAATATCATACGAGACCTCTCCTCATGGGGTTCCAAGAACCTAACGTGGCTAGGACGTATCGAAACCATTAAAATGAATATTTTCCCACGCATATTATATCTTCTCCAGACACTACCGATCCCACTCCCCAAGACATTCCTCCCATCCCTTCAGAGAGCATTCAGCGACTTCATTTGGCGTCGCAGACCGCCAAGAATTAGCAAACAAACAATGTTGACTTCCAAAACACAAGGGGGGCTGGGGGTCCCCGACCTTGCCGCCTACCGCCAAGCAATCTTTTTACAACGCATTGTAGACTGGAATATCCACTACAACCATAAAAGGTGGGTCACACTAGAGCACCTATCGATGGATAAACCTCACTTAGGAAGGCTGTGTTGGAGCAGCCCTCGCCTACTAAAGTCCATCAGCTCATCCAACCCAATAATACAGGAAACATTTCAGGTCTGGGAACATACAATTAATACATCTCACTTCATTTCATCAATCCCTTCACCCTTGACCTCCTTGATAGAAAATGGAGAGTTTATCATTAGACCATACACCACACAAACCACCACAGAAGCCACAAACAGAGATCTTACAATACACGACCTAGCTAGTAACGAAATCCTCCTCTCACGAAATGACTTGGTAACAAAAGGCCTCGCATGTTTTGAAGACTGGTTTACATATGCACAGGTAACCCACTTCATCACCAAACACCAGGGTTATAGAAATATGATCAGGCCCCTGACTTCTTTTGAATCCCTTTGCACCCAAGAACCCCCCCTACGACATACACTCTCGATTATATATAAGATCCTGACTCACACTCCCCCAGGCCATATCCCCCCTTACCTTGAAAGTTGGGAGAGGGACCTGGGAGTAATCATCTTACCTCACACGAGTAGACTAATGTTCCAGGGCACAAAAAAATCCTCTATCTCATCCTCAATTCAAGAAGTTAATTTTAAACTCTTGCATAGATGGTACCTAACCCCGAGAAAGTTAAACCGTCTCTTCCCCACCCACAGCAACAAATGTTGGCGCTGCGGTCATGTTAACAGTGACACCGCCCACATGTGGTGGTGGTGCAACAGCATTCAGAATTTCTGGAGAAAAACCATCTCCGAAATGGAGACCATTTTGACAACCCAATTCCCGATTGACCCCCTCATTTGGCTACTACACAACCCCCCCCCAACACTCAAATATAAACCCTACCTACACCTTCTCAACATCATGACCAATGGGGTTAAAGTATTGATAGCTAAGAACTGGAAGAGTAGGGAGGCCCCCTCTATGAATATGTGGATCACAAAAGTCACGGAAATACTAGATCTGGAGGAATACTACTTCCTCAAAAATGACAAAATGGACTCCTATGCGGAACTCTCCCAACTTTGGACCACTTACATCCAAAATAAACACAAAGGCACCAATTAGCTAGTCTTCCCAAAAATCAGTCAGGTTTCCTCCCATTCACTACCTCTACATAATATGCTAGCAGGGGATCCAAAAGCATCCCACACCCATCACACTCATGTTCTGTGCGCGGGCGGAGCGGGGGCGTTCAACCTCCGTTCATGTAAATTGTTTTGTATTTAAATTCTTAATTTTTAAAAAAAGGATAATCAGGACAATACCCTTTGGTAGTTACCTCCCAGTTTCTTGCGATCCTACAACAGGACTCTATCACAGACTTTTCAATCATAACCAGATATCGCAGAACACTCAGAATGGACATCCTGGGAGGTCCTGCCATTTTGTGCCGATAGGTACCTTGCATTTCGACTTTATCCTTAAAAATTAACAGCTGTTGTTGTACCTGGCGACCTGGAGCTGCGTCTCCAACTACTTGTAACCTCATTTTTTTATCCTACAATAAAGCTGTTTAAAAAAAAAAAAAAAAAAAAAAAAAAGAATTAAGGCGCTTAGGAGTGTGATGCTGTGACGTGGCAACAATGTTGCATTAGTGTGGGTGGGGATTTAGCTGACCTATAAGAAGCTAGGTTACAGGCCCCAGATCCTCTTTCCAGCTCGTCTTCACAGCTTGCTGGATCTGTCATTCTGTCTGAAAATAGTCTGCTGCAGCATGGATCATTCAGCCGGAGTACCTTTGAGGATTGAGGAGTAGGATGAGCTGATGATTGGGGACTTTGATTCAAAGGAGGATGTCGTACCTCCATCACCCTGAGACCCGGTGAGTCGTTCCCCGGTCTCTTCCTCTTTATATCCTGGGGTCAGTGTGGTGTCCCTCCATCTTGCCCTCCGCCCCTTGATTCCCCTGTGGTTGGGTCCAGGGTTATTCTCCTTTCTTCCAAAATTTTGCCTCCTAATGTGTCGGTGGCTGGGGCTAGTGGGAGCATCGTGGCCTTACCTTGGCTGTCGGTTACCCTATCCAACAATGCGGTATCTGCTGCGGTCGCGCTCCTTCAGTCCTTGGCGTCGGTTATAGTCTTCCCTCGGCAGGCGCGGGCTTCGGGTCTCCTCTCCCATCCCAGGCTCGTCGGTTGGTGTCTGCGGTGCGGGACTCTTCATCCACGCGATCGGCCATGTCCGCTCCGGATTACGTCACTTCCGGTTTGGCCATTCAGGATCAGGCAGCAAAGTGGGCAGCATCGTCTTCGCCTCCGGGGTGCTCAGTAAAGAGAGGAGGGCCTCAGGATGGGCTCTTGGGGGGTGCGCAGCTTGCCACTGGGGATCAGCGCTCGAGTGGGGGCAATGTGATTGGTACTTTAGGGGGCCATGGCCTGGAGCCATGCCTGGACATTTTGCAGAGTGGAGATTCTCAAGTAGGGGCCATTACTGATGATTATGAGCAGGCCGCAGGCCTGACAGGGGATGTGTCAGTTGCGATGGACACTTTAGGGCATCAGCCATTGTCTAGTCAGTCGAGGGCAAGAAGTGGGCCGGTAGTAATTCAAGGCCTAGTAGGAGTCGTGCGGCCTCATCACAATGAACTTGCAGTGCATTGCGAGGCGCACGTGGGTCGTCTGCGGGCGTGGCCTTCAGCGGGGCTTCCCCGGGCGTCACTCCTAGGGCTTTTGCTAAGAAAGTCCCTTGCGTCACACACAGTTTATGCCAAGGTGTTCCAATGAGCGCAGAAAAGGGTCCAGGCAGGCAGGTTCAGTTTGCTAATGTGGTGTTGGATGTGCACATGGGCAGAGTGTCTGAAAGTATGGAGCCTGCATGTGGCGCAGGGCGCAGGAGTGTTAGCCTAGGGGGGTTGATGCCTTTTTTGATCGACCTTTGTCCTCCCCCCGTGGTACTCCTCTCTCTCATTTATCATTTCAGGATACCATGGAGTCTCAGAGTGAGTTGGTAGCCGTGCAGTCTGGTCCAATTGGTCGTGGTGAGGAGGAGCAGAGCCGTGAGCAGCCATCAACTTCCTCTGATCCCCTGCCTGTGCAGTGTCCTCTGAGAACTGGTGAGGCCATTTTGTCTTCTGGGCATAGGGGCTTTAGTTCTTCTTCTGATGATTCTGAGTCTGAAAGCGATAAATTACTGGGGTTGGAGGCCAAGGGTCAGAAGAGAATGTATAGGATAATGAAATGGTTAGTTGAGGAAAGAAAGGCCATGGGTCTCCCCCTCCCCCTGGCTCATCCCACATGGAGCACCATGTTCCATTACCAACACCTCCTGTGCCAGCGGGGGTTGCTAGCCCTGAAGCGACAACTAGATGTAAGGCGGCTATGTATGGGGACACAGATCCGTAGCCCTCATTTAGCCTTCATGAGCATCTCAAATCTAAAATGGTTAGGCGGATTTAGTAAGGTAAATATGTCCATATGTTCGAACTCTCGCCCAAAGCCTATCACCAGAAAGAAATGGTGGAGGATGGTATGTGCCCCAAAAAGTTCAAAAGGTCTGATTCGTTTGATGAGTGGCGTAAATGTTTTCGGGTGTATGCGTCGTGCTATATCACTAAATTTCCTGATCAGGCATTGGATATTCTGAAATATCAGGATTCCATTGAAACCGTTTATGAACGATATAAGGAAGGGGTATGGTGCGACTATGATGTGGCATTTTGCAGGAAGAAGGTTGGTAACCCTCTCCTGTCTTTTGGGGACATAGACTCAAGGCTATGTGCACAGTTAGGGCCTGAAAAGCAGGTCATACCTGGGCAGGTCCCCACTGGACCTTCTGGCACCCGAGATCCCCAGCGTTCTCAGCTGCGGCACATGGGGGTTTGCTGGTGGTTCCAGGATAAGCTCTGCACTAGGGGAACGGCATGTGCATTCCGCCATCCTTGTAAGCACTGCGGGGGTGGCCATTCGGGCTCCGAGTGCACCAGATCCCAGGACGCCAGTTGCTCCCGGGTGCGGCTGGGTCTCGGCCCCAAGCCTTTCGCTGCTGGAAAGGGCGGCCACCCCACTGAGGGTAGCTGTAATTGAGAGACGGCTGCTGGTTTATCCTGATAAAGGGGCCGCTGATTTACTTAGCGTCGGTCTCCGATGGGGATTTACTATCCCCGTCAGATCTGCAGTCGTGGGTTCCTCTGTTTGCAGGAATCTAAAGTCTGTGTATCAATTTCCCAGCATAGTGAGGGAGAAACTGAGCAAAGAGATAGCCTTGGGATGCATGGCAGGCCCTTTTGGGGAGATTCCAATTCTGGGGTTGGTTATCTCCCCTTTAGGGGTCATTCCAAAGAAGGAGCCCCGTAAGTTTCGGCTCATTCAGCATATTTCCTTTCCAAAGGCGCGGCCGATTAACAACGCTTTCTTTCCCGAGCTTAGTTCAGTCCTTCGATGACATGCTTTCGCTGGTCCATAGGGCTGGGGCAGGGGCCTGTTTGGCGAAACTGGATGTGGAATCCGCATTTCGGCTCCTTCCCATTCGCCCCTCCTCCTTTCGCCTCATGGAGTGTTGGTTAAGGGGAGGTATTTCGTAGATAAATGCTTGCCTATGGGTTGCTCCATCTCCTGTGCCTATTTTGAAGCTTTCAGTAGTTTCTTGCACTGGGACATTGCAGCAGTTGCTGGTTTTGATGGCCTGGGACACTATTTGGATGATTTTTTGCTCGTAGGGCATGCCGGGTCTGATGCCTTGTACGTGCCTAACTTTTCTGCGCATTGAAATCAACTCAGAGGCCAGGCAATGTTGTTTGCCACAAGATAAAATTGCCCGCATGCTGGGGACTGTAAGGTCCATGAAATCGGAGCCTTACGGGTCCGTATGGACCTTCAGACCCAATTGGGCCTCCTAAATTTCGCCGGCAGGATTATTCCTATGGGTAGGATTTTCCTTTGCTCGAATGGCAGTTGTGCAGTGAGCGGTCCCAAACGCGCAGGTTTCGCATGTCAACTGAAATGGTGGATGACCTTGCAGAATGGGAGCATTTTCTGAGCCATTTTAATGGTATCTGCCTGTGGCAGAAGGCTGTTCCTTCCAACTCGATGATTCAATTGTTCACTGACACGGCAGGGTCCCACGGGTACGATGCCTTTGTTGTCCGGTCAATGGAGTACCGGCCCGTAGCCTCGCTCGTGGGTTGATAGGGGGCTGGTTCGGAATCTGTGTCTTTTGGAGCTTTTCCCCATCATAGCGGCTCTCGAGGTTTGGGGCGCACAGCTCCGAGGTGACAAAGTGGTATTCTGGACAGATAACATGACTGTTGTTTTTGCTATTAACAAACTCACATCTGGGTCTCCTCTGGTGGTGTGATACTTAAGGCTGCTGGTGCTGAGGTGTCTGCACCTGAACATTGTGTTCCGTGCACAGCATGTCCCTGGCACCCAGAATAGGATGAGCTTTCCTGTTTTCAATGGGCAGCCTTCTACGCGTTAGTTCCTCAAGCAGATACTAATGGATCCCTTTGTCCTGATTATCTATGGCAGGTAGCGCTGGATGGGGACCTTTGATCGAGATGATCCGTTCTTCGCTTGCCCCTTCTACCTGGAACACTTATGTGAAGCACTGGACTGAGTGGATTGCTTTCTGTGATAGGAGGGGCCGACCATCTTGCGATGGTGATCAATGGGGTCTTCTGGAGTGGATATAGAGTGGGCCTTGACCCGAGGGTCATTGCTCCTCACTCATTCAGGGTGGGAGCAGCTACCACTGCTGTGGGTTTGGGTTGGTCTGATGACCACATTAGATCACTGGGGAGATGGAGGTCTAAGAGATACCTATTGTACGTTAGACCTTTAACTGTGTGAATGTTTGTTTTGACTTGCGATGTCCCTGTTTAACTGTTGTTTCTTTCAGAGGGACGGTCCATTGAGAGTGTGGATCACGGGTCACTCCTACATCCATTGTGCAGAGCTGAGAGCGATTGCAAGACCTGATGGGCGTCAACTGGGATTACCTTCCTCCAGGGACACAATCAGATGGTTGGGACATAGGGGTCGGACTTGGCAGGGTCTGCCTGAGTTACTGCATGGGGCGTTGCATAGGTGGGAGAAATGCCGGGGGGAATGATATGGGGCTCTTACCGTGCAAGCAGCTCCGTGCAGTAATTCAGTCGGATCTGCGCACTTTTCAGACCTGGGTTATCAATGCAAATTTAGGGTAGTCCAACATCATCCCTGGAATTGAGTGGCACCATATGCAGTCCCACAGGGCGGCCTTTCAGCTCCGAAAGAAGCTTAATAGGGAAGTTAGGATCTTCCTAGGACAGTTAGGAGGTTTTGTTGTGGAACATGGGAACATCACAATGGCTGAGAGGAGCCCCTATAGGAGGGACAGGGTGCACCTCTCTGAAAGGGGCATTGACTTGTTCCTGTGTAATTTGAGGCGTGCTATTTTGTTACATCTATGAGAGTGGTGGCAAGAGCTATGCCTGTTGGGCTGTCTCTTGTGGCGGTTGGCCATCAGAGGTAGAGTGACGCTGCCCAGGGGGAGGGTGTCTCTGCAGGCACGCGTCTGGGGTCTCTCCCCCATTCTGATGATGCCAAGAACTCCCTAAGTCTTCTGCGTGCATCTAAGCTCCGCTTATGTAGGCATTCACGGGTGTGGCCCATCTTCCTAGTAGGGGTTGCTTACTCTCCTGGTATAGGTTTGCCTTGTTGCTTCCAGCCGGTTCTCTTGTTCCATAATGAACGTGACCCACTGGTCTTTTCCACACTCTGTGTTTTGTGTTCATTTATAAGTTATAAGTATATAAGTTATTATTGTTATTGTTCTGTCAGTTCTATGACTGTTAGGTTATAATACAGCAAGCCAGGAGGAGAGGGCATTTAATTACTTAAAGGGACACTGTACCCAAAATTTTTCTTTCATGATTCAGATTGAGCATGAAATTTTAAGCAACTTTCTAATTTACTCCTATTATCAAATTTTCTTCATTCTCTCGGTATCTTTATTTAAAATGCAAGAATGTAAGTTTAGATGCCGGCCCATTTTTGGTGAACAACCTGGGTTGTCCTTGCTGATTGGTGGATAAATTCATCCACCAATAAAAAATTGCTGTCCAGAGTACTGAACCCAAAAAAAGCATAGATGCCTTCTTTTTCAAATAAAGATAGCAAGAGAACAAAGAAAAATTGATAATAGGAGTAAATTAGAAAGTTGCTTAAAATTGCATGCTCTTTCTGAATTACAAAACAAAATTTTTGGGTTCAGTGTCCCTTTAAGACAGTGGAGGGCAGAATAGCCCGTAACAAACATAAGAATTAAGGCCATTAGGAGTGTGCTGCTGTGAAGTGGCAACAATGTTGCATTAGTGTGGGTTGGGGTTTAACTTACCTATAAGAAGCTAGGTTACAAGCCCCAGACCCTCTTTCCAGCTTGTGTTCACAGCTTCCCTCCCTCACTTTAATCTGGTAAGGCGGCAATCTTTAGGCTGGGCATCACTATTGTCTCAGCAGGGGGTCTGAGGCAGGATGAGTGCTACACGGCTCATTTCCTTAAGTCCACGGACGGTAATTTTTGACTCCTCAGGTAGTGGCATGCACATGCGCCTAGTCACACCTGGTCCTACTGGATCGGAGTGCTATGTTTTACACCCTGTTTGGGCGGTTGGCCCGCACCCTGGTTTGCCATCAGAGGTAGAGTGACGGCTGCCCAGGGGGAGGGTAGTCTCTGCAGGCGCGTGCCTGGGGTCCCTCCCCCATTCTGATGATGCCGAGAACTCCCTAAGCCTTCTGCGTGCAGCTAAGCTCCGCTTGTGTAGGCATTCACGGGCGTGGCCCATCTTCCTAGCAGGGGGTTGCTTACTCTCTTAGCTAGATTGCCGCCACCTGTTATAGGTTTGCCTTGTTGCTTCCAGCCATTTCTCTTGTTCCCTAATAAACGTGACCCATTGGTCTTTTCCCACACTCTGTATTTTGTGTTCATTTATAAGTTATAAGTATATAAGTTATTATTATTATTGTTATTGTTCAGTCAGTTCTATGATATAGGTTATAATACAGCAAGCCAGGAGGATAGGACATTTAATTACTTATGCTCTCATGGAAAACTAATAGAAAGTGGTGCATTCTATAAAAGAAATACATTTAAAAGGTTTTTTTTTTAAGATTGTTTGCTCTATCTTAAGCATGAAAGTATAATGTTGACTTCCATATTGCTTTAGTTTATTCAAGCGGCAGCTATTCAAATTGATTGAATATCCTTCACAGACGCCATTAACTTTTGTGATTTTCAGGGTGGGCTGAAGTTTTTGAACCCTGGAACAGAACAAGAAATGACATATAAGGACTTCCAGAGTGGTGCATTGTGGGAATCATTTGTATTAAGCGATATGCGTGTTTATCCCCACACAGGCACCATGCACAGTTCTTGAGAAATAAAATACTACATGTTAGGGAACCCAAAGTCTTGGGGGAAATTAATGTTTGGGGATGACAGAGGAACTTTTGGCCAGGTGACTAAAATTTGAGGTCTGATATGACTATAGCATAACAGAGGGGTTGTAGGGGCAATTGATGCGTATCTGAAGATAAAATAATGGCTACAGAGCCAGGAGTCCAATCTGATGTTCAATCGTTTTATTATTATTATTATTATTATTATATTTGTTCTTTATTTTCAATCTTAATACAAAAGATAAGGCTTGCACACGTGATCACATTATAGTATTACTTTGGTACAGTACTCATAAAAGGTTCCCAGCCCCTGGTCTAAGTTTTATCAGATATTTATATATTTTACCTTGACTTGCACTTCTGTTTTGTTTTGCACAGCTTTGTGAGTTGGAGCAAAATACCAAACAACTGAAGCTGAACCTGATTTGGGATTTTACTTGATGTGCTTTTTAACTGATTGGCAACATGATGCCTATACAATACAGTAATTGTATACATATGTTAAAGTGCATAGTCAAATTGAAATATCTGAGTGTTGTGTACAAAATGAAGCCAAAATGATACAATTTATACAATGTTGTCCCTTAGATTAGAAAAGAGGACATGCCACCTAATATTTAGTCAGGAAATGGCAGCTAATAGTAAAAGGAATTGAGCCAATAACAAGAGATATACTGTATGTGCATAGCCACCAGTCCCCAGCTAGTTCCTAGTATGCATTGCTACTCCTAGCTAGGTACAAAGTGCACTTAGTAACACAAGTAAATTAATACTCCCTTACAATTGCATGCTCTATCTGAATCATGAATCAGTCTGCTAATATGTTTCTATACGTTGTTATTTTTATGTTGTTATTTTCATGACATATCCTTTGGAATAGATAGTAATCTACATGAAATGACAGAGATACTTCCTTTTTAAGGAGAGTTACTCCATGTGAAAAAAATTGAATTGCATTGCTTTAGCTATTTTTCCTTTGTTCTATTATCGGACAATAAAATTATGTGATATGAAAAATAATGCATTTTCCTCAGATTTTCAGTATTGTACATCCTAAGTGTCACAAATAATTAGAGCAAGACTATAATAACTGAGTACTTAAAAAAAAAAATCCTAATACCCCTACTATTTTTGTTATTACTATTTGAGTCTTGATCCATTTTATCTGTGACAATCATTAGATTGTAACTGTAAGACTTGATAGCACTGTATCTTGCAAAATTATGTACACTCTATACACTTAATAGTACTTAAAGGGACAATTTTTCTTTCATGATTCAGATATAGCATAGAATTTAAATAACTTTCCAAATTACTTATCTTATCAAATTGGTTTCATTGTCTATGAATCCTTTGTTGAAGGAGAAGCAATGCACTGCTGGGAGCTATATAAACATCTGGTGAACTAATACCAAGAGACAAATGTGTGTAGCCACCAATCAGCTGCAGCATTGCTGTTGCTGATCATATGCACATATACTTTTCAACGAAGGATATCAAGAGAAAAAAAACTTGATAATACAAGTACATTAGAAAATTGTTTAAAATTGCATGCTCTATATGAATCATTAGAATTTAATGTTGACTTTACTCTCCCTTTAATATTACTCACTCATCTGCCTGTCGTGCTGTGTATGCATACTCTAGAATAAATAAATAAAAACAGACATATAATATTATGACCATGTGCACTGAGTTTATTTTACATATTTACAAATGGGAATCTTTATTAATAAAATTGAAGTGTTGCTTTATCTTATAGTTTACTTTGCCAGATTCAGTAGCTTTTATATGCATTTATATTGTGTAATACTAGGTTGCACACTCTAGTGACCTATTTATAACTGTCCCTAATTGGCCACAGCAGAGAATGTAACCTAAGTTACAACATGGCAGCTCCCATTGTTTTATAGACACTAAAACTTTACACTTATTTTGTCAATATTTAAACAGCTAAGGAAACTTTAAAAAAAATACATCCACATATTATTATCAGAGTAATCTTTCTTTGAATTAATTCTATCTAGCATTTATTTAGTGTTTAATGTCTCTTTAAAGGGACAGTCTAAGCCAAAATAAACTTTCATGATTCAGATAGAGCATGTAATTTTAAACAATTTTCCAATTTACTTTTATCACCAATTTTACTTTGTTCTGTTTGTATTCTTAGTTGAAAACTTAACCTAGGAGGTTCATATGCTAATTTCTTAGACCTTGAAGGCCACCTCTTTTCAGAATGCTTTTTAACAGTTTTTCACCACTAGAGGGTGTTAGTTCAAGTATTTCATATAGATAACACTGTGCTCGTGCACGTGAAGTTATCTGGGAGCAGGCACTGATTGGCTAAACTGCAAGTCTGTCAAAAGAACTGAAATAAAGGGGCAGTTTGCAGAGGCTTAGATACAAGATAATCAAAGAGGTTAAAACTATATTATTATAACTGTGTTGGTTATGCAAAACTGGGGAATGGGTAATAAAGGGATTATCTATCTTTTAAAACAATAAAAAAATTCTGGTGTAGACTGTCCCTTTAAGGGTTTGGGACAGGAAGTAAAGGACACTGCAGGAATGACGTTAAAAAGGATTTAGAGGATTTAAAGTTAAATCATTTTAAAATAATGAATAATACATATTGCAATGATTTATTTTATGTATAAGCCACTGCTTAGTGCTTTTTTTTTGTTACTACAATGAAACAAACTGTTTACCATCCCTTGAAAGCCCCAGTTTTATCCTTACTACTAAGAGAGCTGGGTGAAGTGCGCAAGGTAAATTTTATTAAACAGCATCAACATCAAGTTTTTTTTAACTTTAAAAGGTAACTATACATGGCAACAAGCGGGCCCTAACAATAAAAATCAATGCTAAGCTGTTTGGTGCCCAGGCTTGGTAGCTAACATGACCCTAAACCTAAAGGCAGGGACATTCATCCGAGCTCTTCAGCCAAACGCTTTCCTGGGGGTGCACCCTCAGACACGTACCGGGGGATGATGCTTGCTCCTCAATGGCGCTCACCGGTACTCACTTTGTCATAAGCCTGGGCCCTGACCAACCGTCTAGCTAACATGTAAGCATAAGTACTCCAATCCATAAGGACCCCAGTGAGAGTCCAATCTTTCAGTGCGACTGTCCAAGTGGAGCGCAATATTACAAATTCGGTCTTACCTCCTCTAGGCCAACTCACCCTGTAGGCATCAAAAGGACTAGTTACCACTCCAGCAACCTCGCTCCTTAGGGGCCGTAACCCTTAATTGTATTCCAATCTTAGGCTTACATTACCATTAGCTGTGTGTAAGTTGGCCAGTTTCCCCCCAATAAAAATACAGGACAACTTGTGGGTTAATGAGAAGGGTAGGAGGGAACGCACAGTGACCCTACCTAAAACTCCCTTGTTCCCACCCAACCTGAGGATATACTTTTTAACTGAGCTGTGATTTTACTCTGTTGACTTTAAAGGGACATGAAACCCAAATTGATTCAGATAGAGAATACAATTTTAAACAACTTTCCAATTTACTTCTATCATTTAATTTGCGTCCTTCTCTTGTTATCCTTTGATGTAAGGTTTATCTAGGCAAGTTTAGGGGCAGCAGAGAACCTAGGTTCTAGCTGTTGATTGGTGGCTGCATATATATATATATATATATATATTGATTGTGATTGGTTCACGCATGTGTTCAGTTAGAAACAATTAGTGCATTGCTGCTCCTTCAACAAATGATACCAAGAGAATAAAACAGATTAGATAGTAGAAGTAAATTAGAAAGTTGTTTAAAATTGTTTTCTCTATCTGAATCATGAAAAAAAAATGTGGGTTTCATGTCCCTTTAAGTAATAAACAAAGTAGTAATTCTTTCCCCCCAGAATTCCACTGGGAAGAATAGAAAACTTATTTTAACCCCTTCCACCTTTGGTTTTCCAGAGCAAGTACAGAGAATTGATGTTACCTCTTGTAAATAGCAGTAACACATAAAGCACTGATTTGCCAGTAACACACCGGGCAGTTATATTTTTACCCACATAAAGTAGTGATGTAACCCTTTATGCAAGTATTACCTTTACACCAGTGATTTAATTCATTTTGTGCTAGTAACAGAAAAATATTCTGCATATTTAAAAGCTTAGGAGGCATTATTTCAACTTTTGAATGAGGCATTACTTTTTTGCATATACAAAATTGCAGCATGAACACTGCCACCTCTTTTTTAGCTATACGTCAAAAGGATCGAGTAATAACTGGCAGTTCAAATGTAGGCACTACTCACGGGACTTAAATAGACAATCTACTTAAAAATGTAATATTTAAAAAGATAGATAATCCCTTTATTACCCATTCCCCAATTTTGCATAACCAACACTGTTATATTAATACACGTATTACCTCTGGGATAACCTTGTATCTAAGCCTGTGCAGCCTACCCCCTTATCTCAGTGCTTTTGACAGACATGCACTTTAGCCAATCAGTGCTGACTCCAAAATAACAACACAGGGGTGAGCACAATGTTATCTATATGATACACATTAGCTAGCACTGAGATAAGAGTCGGTTTTCAGTGGTTTAGAAATCAGATTGAGCCCACCTAGTTTTAGCTTTCAAAAAAGAATACCACAAAAACAAAGCCAATTTGATGATACAAGTAAATTAAAAAAGTTGTTCAAAATTGCATGCCCTATCTGAATCATGAAAGTTTAATTTTGACTAGACCGTCCCTTTAAGTGTCCTGCTTTTTCTTTATATTTTACTGGACAGCCAGTGGAAATATTGGAACATCGAATTGCAAACTGGATTCCTGGCAACGCTAACTGCGTAAATAGAGTGGATGTAAATGCAGATGATTTTTGGTCTTTATTTTTTAAGATAATTTAAATCCGATAGTAGAGCACCCTTTAAATGAGTAAAATGTAAGAAGTACACATATGGGGGCCTATTTATCATATGTCTGTTGAACCTAATACGACAGTGCGGATCAGGTCCGACAGACATCGCGGAATGCGGAGAGCAATACACTCTCCGTATTCAGCATTGTACCAGCAGCTCTTGTGAGCTGCTGGTGCAACGCCGCCACCTGCAGACTCGCGGCCAATCGACTGCCAGCAGGGTGTCAATGATTTACGGCGATTCCTGTCCGCCTCATCAGAGGAGGAAAGGAGAGGAGGAAAGGGTTATGGAGCAGCGGTCTTTAGACCGCTGCTCCATAACTTGTGTTTCTGGCAAGTCTTCACGGGCCCTCAAGCTTGATAGATAGGCCCCATAATATCACATGAAAATCTGATTAATCCTCATGAAACTATAAGAAACAGACATTTCACAGGTTTCAAGGTAGATATCAGTGTTTTTTTGCGGATCTTAAACAGACATGAAATTCAACATTCAATCTTCTTGTAAAATGTTTCCTTAAAAGAGTGTAATCCAACAAGCAGTTATAAGAGTTCAGTGTATTTAAAGATGATTTAGGAACATCCTTTAAAAGTTACAGGCTTTCTTTCTCTCACCTACTAATAGGTTCATTTCTTCTGATGCTTCTTGTTTTACACAGATTTTCTGTAGTAGTTACATAAGTATTTAAATGTTCTGTTTAGTTAGGTGGAGGTTTCAACAAATGGCAAAATAGCTATTTCAAATGCCAAAATAAAGATAAAGGAGTTGTTTGGGGAAACGCTAGGATTTACCGTTGGAACAAATAAAGGGGACATTCAGTCATGAAGTATAAAATACTTCATGATGAATGATCCTTTATTTGTTTGCAGCGTTCACCGCTCTGAGCTGCTAAGGCAGCCCACGGCAGAACGCTATTTGGCTAAGAGGTGATGTTTCCACCTCTTAGCCAATAGTCGTGCAGGAAATCCTGCTTGGCGCCGTATATTTTTTTAAAACCTTTTTATTATTTTTACTTATTTTTTTTAAACCTTTTTATTAATCAGGAGACAACCATATTTATTAACGTGACCTGAGCTGTTCGGATAGTCATAATCAAAAATGGTTTTTTCAAAATATAATGGCTGTCTAATTAGAAAAATAAAAAAATCAGTTGCAAATATATTGTATAGTGTTTGGTGATAAATTGCTGTACGGTTGTTTACTCATGTCAGTGCAAATCACTTAAAATTCACATAACTCTAATGGATTAGAATGGACTTATAAAAACCCTGTGAAAATCCTTCTGAGTTTTGCACATCTCTTGTAATAAATTTGACCTGGGAAAAGATAGTTAATAGTAATGGGACATAAAACAGCAATAAGAAAATGATAAAATACCTTAAAATATTTGTATATACTACTGCTTGCTTTTAACTATCTGTCTAACACTGCAAAAGGGTTAAACACATGGTCAAAATAAACTCTGTAGCAGCACGTCACTGCTGATTCTGAGCTGAACTAGTATCAATGAGCAAAACACACACAGCATATGTATGTAGCCACCAATCACAGACCTGTGTCCAGTTAACTAGCAAATGTTCATTGTCTCTCTAGGGCTGATGTTTACTATGTGTTTAACCCCATTTATGTGGGGGTTAAGAACATTGTTATAGATAAGAAATAGTGCAATACATTGTTTTTAATAGTAACATAGTAACATAGTAGATGAGGTTGAAAAGTCCATCAAGTTCAACCTATACAAATCTAATATACTTGCAAAAAAGCTCCAGTTGAACTTAAAGTAATCCCATTAAAAAGTGACCCATTTTACACAAGCAATCATATCCCTGAATTCTGTTTCTAGCCAGAAATGTATCCAAACCATTTTTAAATGTATTTAAGGTATTGGCATTCACTACCTCCTTTGATAATGAGTTCCAAAATGTTATTGCTCTTACAGTGAAAAAACATTTCCGTTGCAGGAGATTAAATCTCCTTTCCTCCAGCCTTAAATTGTGACCTCTTGTCACAAACAATTGTCTTGGCATAAACAGAGCTTCAGCCATCTATGTATATGGGCCTTGAATATATTTCTATAAAGCAATCATGTCACCTCTCAAGCACCTTTTTTCTAGAAAAAAATAGACCCAGTTTGGCTAACCTTTCATCATAGCTTACATTTTCCATTCCCCTTATTAGCTTTGTAGTCCGTCTCTGAACTTTTTCTAGGTCTGCAATGTTGTTTTTTAGATCGGTCCTCAGAACTGCACTCCAAGCTCAAGGTGAGGTCTTACCAGGGATTTATATAGTGACAGAACTATGCTTTCTTCCCTTGCATCAATGCCTCTTTTAATACATGCTAGTATTGTATTAGCCTTAGAAGCCGCTGCCCTGCATTGTGCACCCATCTTTAGCTTGTTGTCTATTACTAATCCAAAATCCCTTTCCACCTCTGTTTGGCTAAGTCTTGACCCATTTAAATAATACACTGCCTGCTTATTTTTACTTCCAAAAATGTAGAACCTTGCATTTTCCCGTATTATATATAATTTTCCTTTTACCTGCCCATTCTTCTAATTTTTGCAGATCCCCTTGTAACGCAAGTTTTTCCTACTCTGACCTAATGACCTTATACAACTTTGTATCATCTGCAAAAATAGAGAAAAAAATCCTTGCTCCAAGTCATTAAAATTATTAAAAAGAACACTGCCCAGTACTGATCCCTGGAGACTCCATTGATGTCCTTTGTCCAATCTGAGTATGATCCATTTTCTATTTTGTAAGTTACACTAAGCGCCAATTGCTATAGGACCCTTTGCTTTAATAAATTGACCCCTAGCGGTCAAACAGAAATGGATAATCAGATAAGAGGTAATTAAAGCGCCAAAGAACAAATGGCCGGGTCCAGGATTTGTAAAAATATATGTCAGTTTATTTATACAATTACATAAAAGTTTACATTCCGTTAAACCAATAAAAATAAAAATAAATAATCAAGGATCCAAGATTTTACAATAAGTTAAAACCAAAAATAAAAACAATTCTTTACTTATTCTTTTCATATGACAGTAAAATTTCAATAATGTGGAATATCCGGCTGTGTGGGTGGATCAGTGTAGCTGATTTTGCTTGAGAGACAATATCTTGTATAGTGATCTGTCTACTGATAACTAAATGTCTTGCATCATATGGTAATGGTAATGTGTAATATGATTACGTGTGTCTTGATAATTTGTGTCTTCCAATAAACTAATGTGAGTAAAGAGTGCCTGAAGATGCCAAAATGTGATCGTGTCTAAAAATAGAGTGTTTAAAAAAAAATTTAAAATGTTGAAAAACAAACTTTTCAAACGATAATCAAAGAACAATGTGAACAAACTTAATACACAATTATTGATTAACGGTTTTCAAATATGGTGAAATAATCTTCAAAGGATATCACAGTTAAAGGTTATCACAATCAGTGGTGATATAAAAATAAAAACGGTGAAAAAATAAAACTTCAAATGTGGAAGAAAAAATTGAAAAAATGGTCCTGAAAAATTGTGAGCAATCACACACCCATAAAATTGTCAGATTAGGATATAAGTGTGTGCTTGTTATTCCTCCCAAATGGAGTGCAGAAACTTATCTCCCAGTGTTCCTCTCGCCAGTGTGAAGTGCAATCTATCTTCTAAGTGGTGACCCAAACGGTCAATGCAATTCTCAGCAGTGTTCTATTCTTTTCTGCCAAAAACAAAAACAATAATAGTGCAGATGGTTTTAAACAAAATGATCCTACCAGAGTGTCACTTACCAGTCGACGCGTTTCGGTCATACACTGACCTTTCTCAAGACTCATGATGATCCATTTTCTCACTACTCGTTGCTCCCTATGTTTTATCCAGTTATTTATCCATGAGCTAACATTTCCAGCTATTCCCAGTCCCTTCATTTTGTACATTATTCTCTCATGTGGCACTGTATCAAACGCCTTTGCAAAATCTAAGTATATAACATCAACTGATTTCCCTTTCTCTTTATTTTTACTTACTTCCTCATAGAATCTAATCAGATTAGTTTGACATGATCTATTTCTCATAAAACCATGCTGATTTGAACTCATAATCTTATTTACACGAATATACTCCTCAATATAATCCCTTATAATCCCTTCAAGTATCTTCCCCACTATTGATGTCAGACTAACTGGTCTATAGCTTCCTGGATTTCTAATGCATTAGTGCATTTTCTTATTGCAGTTTTATGGCACTTTAATCATATTTAAATTGTAGCTTTTATGAAGTATGGTTTGATAAGAAAAGTATTTTAGGACTGTATTTTTCCAGCCTTAGTCCTCAAGTACAGCCAATTAGGTAGATTTAAAGGGGGAAGTCAAAATTAGACGTGCAGGATTCAAATAGAGCATGTAATTTTTAGACACCTTTAATTTAAAGGGACAGTCTACACCAGAATTTTTATTGTTTTAAAAGATAGATAATCCCTTTATAACCCATTCCCCAGTTTTGCATAACCAACACAGTTATATTTATATACTTTTTACCTCTGTGATTATCTTGTATCTAAGCCTCTGCAAACTGCCCCTGTATTTCAGTTCTTTTGACAGACTTGCAGTTTAGCCAATCAGTGCTGGCTCCCAGATAACTTCACGTGCATGAGCACAGTGTTATCTATATGAAACACATGAACTAACACCCTCTAGTGGTGAAAAACTGTTAAAATGCATTCTGAAAAGAGGTGGCCTTCAAGTTCTAAGAAATTAGCTTATGAACATCCTAGGTTAAGCTTTCAACTAAGAATACCAAGAGAACAAAGCAAAATTGGTGATAAAAGTAAATTGGAAAATTGTTTAAAATTACATGCCCTATCTGAATCATGAAAGTTTATTTTGGACTAGACTGTCCCTTTAATTTCTATTTTCAAATGTGCTTTATTCTCTTGGTATCCCTTGTTGAAAATGAATACTCACAGATCCTACACTAGTGGGATCTAGCTGCTGATTGGTACCTGCACACATTTTTCTCTTGTGATTGGCTAACTAGATGTGTTCAGCTAGCTGCCAATAGTGCAATGATGTTCTTTCAGAAAAGGATAGCAAGAGAATAATGCAAACTTTATAATACAAGTAAATTGTGCTTTTAATAGTTAATCATCATGTTGTTGAGAAAACTTCAGGACTAGAGTTGAGAAAGGCTTTTCATATGTTAAAAAGAGACGTAATTATGCACAGCTGTAAACCAGAAATTGATCACTTTATTCTTTAGCTCAATACATTCTCTGCAGCATGGAGTTAATTAAAAAAAAAAGTTAATTGACACTATCTTGCAGTCTATTTTAGGGAAAAAAAATCTCATTGCATTGCCAGAAGGAGCTGAAGTAATTTATCCAAAACATACAAGTTTAGATACATTTGTAATTAATTATTTTTCCCAAACAGGTTTCTGGGAATAAATACTGTATATATCTGGCATTAGCAATATTATGACTGCATAACTGTGCTTAGAAACACTTTAATATAATCCATGACTATGCCATATTATGTTCCTTCTGAAGCATCTGCAAGTGGGTACAGATTTGAATACAGTCAATGTGAAATAAATATTGCAGTTGATTTTATGTAACAAATAAAACCTGCTATTGTTCTTAATAAGTTAGTGACATGTTTTTCAGATATTTTCATATCAACAGACAAAAGTAAATCTTTAAAATAAAAAGATATTGTCAGTTTTTTATTACTTTGACCGAAGTAGGAGCAGTCACCTTGTTGGCTACAAATGTGTAAGGATTGGAATGTTGTTTTTAAAATGATTTTGTTGGAATAGGCTTTGTCAGCCCCATAACAATCATAACTCCTGAGTGCCTCTCGTGGTTTTCCACGTTTTTCATTTGTAATCCATTTCAATTGATAGAAAATCCCTGTCATAACCATGTACTTATCATAAGCTCGTCTAATACATTTTTGGCACAGTATCACCTGCTGTGTCTTTAAAGCAGTATTCCAATCCACTAGAATATATATATATATATTTTCTTTCATGATCATTTAACTTTTTTTATTTAACATCCTTTTATCTATTAAAAAATAAAAAATAATCTGCCTCCTCTTAATTGACCTATCATGCTTGATAGTGTAGCTTTTTAATGTTAAAGTTTGTATGCATATTTAGTTCACCTGTTAAAGAAACACTAAGGTCAAAATTAAAGGGACAGTCTAGTCAAAATTAAACTTTCATGATTCAGATAGGACATGCAATTTTAAACAACTTTCCAATTTACTTCTATTATCTAATTTGCTCAATTCGATATCCTTTGTTGAAGAAATAGCAATGCACAGGTGTGAGCCAATCACACAAGGCCTCTGTGTAGCAACCAATCAGCAGCTACTGAGCATATCTAGATATGCTTTTCAGCAAGTGATATCAAGAGAATAAAGCAAATTAGATAATAGAAGTAAATTAGAAAGTTGTTTAAAATGACATACTCTTTCTAAATCCTGAAAGAAAAAAATTGGGGTTCATGTCCCTTTAAACTCTCATGTTTTAGATAGAAAATTACATCAATTGTAAACAACTTTTCAATTCACTATTTCACTTCCATTATAAAAATGTGCAGAATCTTTTTATATGCACACTTTCTAAGGCCCCAGCGCTTACCGAACATGTGCGGCAATTCATAGTATATAAGTATATGTATTTTATGATTGGTTGATGGTTGTCACATGATGCAAGGTGAAGAAAAATTGAACTAACTGAAATTTGTCAGAAAAAAATCTACTACCCATTTGAATTTCAGATATAGGGTCGGATTACAAGTGGAGGGCTAAATATAACTTTCAAGAAAGCGATATTTGCGCTCCATTGCATAATACCAGGGCAAGCTAATGTGCGCTGGTATTACAAATTAACAGCAATGCGAATGTGAGCTCACGTTCGCATTGATGGAAAGCATTGCGCTCACGAAAGCGGACTTCCATAGGATCCAATGGGAGCGTCGTTCTGATGCCGTCAGAGACAGTATCAGAACCTAAGTGCAGCGAAGGGCGTAAGTAGCTCAGCGATATACATTTATATTTACTGGGAACACATAGCTCCCATAGAAAGGAACATGAAATCCAAATTGTTTCTTTTATGAATTGTATACATTTGCAAGAGCACTATATGGCAGCCCTATTTCCCGCAATGTAGTGCTCCAGACACCTACCTAAGTATCTCTTAAACAAAGAACATCATGGGAACTACACAAATTTGATGATAAAAGTAAACTGGAAACGTATTTAAATTTGTATGTTCTGCCTGTGTTCCTTAAATAAACAAACAAAAAAAAGAAAATATTGCTCAAATCACATATTTAAATTATTAAACTTATACTCAGATTAAATATGGCCATTAAGATGTTCAATATATGAAGTATTTGGATGTTAAAAAATGATAATTATTAAATTATGTGAAATTGTTGGTTACAATGTTGCACACCTTATGAATTAATATCCCCCCTTAAAGGGGCAGTTTACTCAAAAAATTTCTCCCCTTTAATTTGTTCCCAATGATCCACTTTACCTGCTGGAGTGTATTAAATTGTTTACAAGTAGCTCCTTTACCCTTATATTGGCATTTGATTTAGCATGTGGTATCCCCACCTATTCTGAAAGTTTGTGGCCGCACGTACCAGCTATAGATAAGCTTTGTAAACACAGCCAGCAGAAGAAATTACACTCCCAGTGTGATATAGCAGAGATAAGGTAATAAAATGTTGATTTTCCATTGTTCTCTCAAAGTATTGGTGATTGTTTTAAAGACAGATATAAGATAAAGAAGCAGGTATATGTGCACAATGTGATACAGTAATGAGATCTGATTATACCTACAAGCTCAACCTATTTTATTAGGCTGTGGCTTCAAAACACAAAATCAGAGCTTTAATATACAGAAATAAACCTTAAAAAGCAAATTTTCATACATTTTTTACTCTGCAGTTGGTAAAAAAGCAATTGTAAACACATTAAGGGAAAAACTATTTTACAGTATACTGTCCCTTTAATGAACTTATATTTGTGGTTAATCTACAAATCCTGCATTCATAAACATTAGACAGTCAGCATCAATATTGAATTAATAGGTTATCCTGTTTTACTTTTACTTTATAAAACTTTCTGCCATATGCTGGTTTCTATAAATTTTGTACGTTTTAATCAGATTTTTCTGTTTTACAGTGTATGTAATTTGAATGGTTTCACTAATTCAAACAGCAACTCTTTTAAAGGACAACGGATGATGGATTTTATTTGGCTTCATTGTTATCATTGAAGATATTTTCAGGATCGACAACTCTTTTAACGGATAAAGGATGGTGGATATTTTCATAATATTGTTATTTTTTCATTGTTTGAATTCAGTGGACCGTAACCTTTTATTACCCCCAACTCATTTATCAAACTCAAGTTATACCTTAGTTTCTTCTTTTGCCAAGTAAGGGATAGACAAGACTTTATAAAAAAAAAGAAATAACATATTTAAAAAGTTTCATAGTTTACATTAGTGGTACAAAATCTACAACTTGTTACAGCCAAGAACATATTAAAAAGAGGCCAGATACTTGAACCCTCATACATCCTGACAAGTGCATGCCTTTTTGAGGTCTTAGACATTTCAGTATAAAGTCTGATACTTTTTAATTGGGAAAATGTGTTCTTGAATGAAAACCACAGAGGATAAATAGAGAACATTTGAAGACTTGTTGAATAAATACACATATCAACACATAAAAGTATAAAAAATAAATCCAAACCAATGTGGCTCAATAAAAAAAATGATGAAAATGTGATTTAAAGCATTCAAGAAACAAAATTGCTAATTCCATGTATATTAGTAATGAAGCAAAGCATACAACAAGGCAATCAGAAAATAAAAAGGATAAACTAACTGTAAAGAATTGCAAGACAAATAGTAAAAGGTTTTTTAATTATATAAATGACAAAACATCTAAGAAGTAACAAAAGTCAAAGCACTAAATGTGAGAAAGGTACAATGACCAAGGTAAAGCTGAGATGTTCTTCATATACACAAGAGGAACCAATAACAGAGGCATTAAAATAAATTAGAATTCATATCCTCAGACATAGAACCAAAGAACTGGTGTAAATGTGAGGTGGTACCATAGTTATTAAAAGGAAATTTACTTCACCGGTTGGGATTATAAATAGTGATGTCGCGAACATAAAAATTTGGGTTTGCGAACGGGCGAACCTGGCAAACCGCCATAGACTTCAATAGGCAGGCGAATTTTAAAACCCACAGGGACTCTTTCTGGCCACAATAGTGATGGAAAAGTTGTTTCAAGGGGACTAACACCTGGACTGTGGCATGCCGGAGGGGGATCCATGGGAAAACTCCAATGGAAAATTACATAGTTGATGCAGATTCTGGTTTTAATCCATAAAGGGCATAAATCGCCTAACATTATAAAATATGAGGAAAAAATGGAAAAAAACACACTTTTTCTAACTTTGACCCCCAAAATCAGTTACACATCTACAACCAACAAAAAACAACCATGCTAAATAGTTTCTAAATTTTGTCCTAAGATTAGAAATACCCAATGTTAACATGTTCTTTGCTTTTTTTGCAAGTTATAGGGAAATAAATACAAGAAGCACTTTGCTATTTCAAAACCACTTTTTTTCAAAATGAGCGCTAGTTACATTGGAACCCTGATACCTGTCAGGAATACCTGAATATCCCTTGACATGTATATATTTTTTTTAGAAGACATCCCAAAGTATTGATCTAGGCCCATTTTGGTATATTTCATGCCACCATTTCACCGCCAAATGCGATCAAATAAAAAAATGTTTTCACTTTTTCACAAACTTTAGGTTTCTCACAGAAATTATTTACAAACAACTTATGCAATTATGGCATAAATGGTTGTAAATGCTTCTCTGGGATCCCCTTTGTTCAGAAATAGCAGACTTATATGGCTTTGGCGTTGCTTTTTGGTAATTAGAAGGCTGCTAAATGCCACTGCGCACCACACGTGTTTTATGCCCAGCAGTGAAGGGGTTAATTAGGGAGCATGTAGGGAGCTTGTAGAGTTAATTTTAGCTTAAGTGTAGTGTAGTAAACAACCCAAAGTATTGATCTAGGCCCATTTTGGTATATTTAATGCCACCATTTCACCGCCAAATGCTATCAAATTTAAAAAAACTTAAATTTTTTCGCAATTTTAGGTTTCTCACTGAAATTATTTACAAACAGCTTGTGCAATTATTGCACAAATGGCTGTAAATGCTTCTCTGGGATCCCCTTTGTTCAGAAATAGCAGACATATATGACTTTGGCGTTGCTTTCTGGTAATTAGAAGGCCACTAAATGCTGCTGCGCATCACACATGTATTATGGCTAGCAAGGGGTTAATTAGGTAGTTTGTAGGGAGCTTGCAGGGTTAATTGTATCTTTAGTGTAGAGATCAGCCTCCCACCTGACATATCAGACCCCCTGATCCCTCCCAAACAGCTCCCTTGCCTCCCCACCCCACAATTGTCCCCGCCATCTTAAGTACTGGCAGAAAGTCTGCCAGTACTAAAATACAAGGCTTTATAAAAAAAAAAATATTTTTTTTAGCATATTTACATAAGCTGTGGTGTAGCATCCCCCTTAGCCCCCAACCTCCCTGATCCCCCCCAAGACAGCTCTCTAACCCTCCCCATCTGCCTTATTGGCAGCCATCTTGGGTACTGGCAGCTGTCTGCTATTATTTCACAGTCAAAAAAGTGTTGTTTTTTTTTAAATGTACACTACTGTTACACCAGATATGAGTAGTGGCACTGGGCACTGGGCAAGTGGGCACAGTATACGCTGTGAGCCTGACACACATGCTGGCAGGCAGGCAACTGCAATTAGATTACACAGGGAAAAAAAAGCAGACTGATGTTCTAGCCCTAAAAAGGGCTTTTTGGGGTGCTGTCCTTACAGCAGAGATCAGATGAGTCCTTCAGGACTGTAGTGGACACTGAATACACTAGCCTAGCTATCGATTTCCCTATTAAATCAGCAGCAGCTACACTGTCCCTCCTCTCACTAAGAATGCAGCTTCCAAATGAATCTAAAATGGATGCTGTCCAGGAGGTGGGAGGGTCTGGGAGGGAGGGTCTGCTGCTGATTGACTGGAATGTGCCTGCTGACTGTGAGGTACAGGGTCAAAGTTTACTCAATGATGACGAATAGGGGGCAGATCGAACATTGCATATGTTTGTCCGCCGCGGCAAACGCAAACATGCTATGTTCGCCGAGAACTATTCGCCGGGGAACTATTCGCAACATCACTAATTATAAAGGATTATATTCATCAGTATATTCATGAAAACAGAATTATGAATGGCAATGATGTACAACCAATTGTGATATTAAATAGGCTTGAAGGTGATCAAGACGCTTTAAATGGTTTTTCCTATATCCAAACCTTGGTGCTTTATTTGAACTTCATCTGCCTGACCTATTGGAGAGAGCTGTCAGCCGGGACTCAGTAAGCTGGAGCACTGTGAATCTCCAGAACGCTCCCAACAGCACAACAGAGTGCTGCTACACTTTATAAGTGTGTAAGACTAGATATGCTATACAAACATAATGGTCATCGTTCTGAGGCACTAAAAAAGCTGAATATATAAGCGGTATCAGGCTATGTATGAAAATATGCAGTATCAAACTGTCTATAAAAATAATAATATTGTCAGTGCTAGGTCAATACCATATAATATCAACATGAAATGTGAAGTATCAAGCTGTCTATAAAATTAATATTTAATAACGGCATCAAATATACAGAAATAAAAAACAATCAGTTTAAAAACAATTAGTGAAACATAATGCTGCAGAGTTCATATGGGGACTGAATTCATTAGTGGAGTCCCAGATGGTAAATGATATCCAAAGATCCTATGATAAAATAAGATAAGACAAAAGATCCTTGTCAGAGTATGGCAGAGTTATTTACTTTAAGGTGCACTTTTTTTTACTTACACCGAAAATGTGTTAAAGCTGTCCCGAGTATATGTTACACTGTGGGGTCTTCTCCATCTGTGATTTGAATGCACAGCTGTATTCCAGATATAAGTTCCAATGTAATGTGCGTTTAGTTTTTCTCAAATCCACCGCCTGGGATCAGAGCGGTCAAACTACGGAAGCCCCAATGTGACCAAAAAACAGAGCAACGCATTTCGGCTACAAACCTTTCTCAAGGTCTGCTATACAGTGTATCTTTTACCATCTGGGACTCCACTAATTAATTCAGTCCCCATATGAACTCTACAGCATTATGTTTCACTAATTGTTTTTAAACTGATTGTTTTTATTTCTGTATATTTTGTGCTGTTATTAAATATAAATTTTATAGACAGTTTGATACTACACATTTCATGTTGATATTATATGGTATTGACCTGGCACTGCCGATATTATTATTACTTTTATAGACAGTTTGATACTACACATTTCATGTTGATATTATATGGTATTGACCTGGCACTGCTAATATTATTATTATTTTTATAGACAGTTTGATACTGCATATTTTCATACATAGCCTGAAACCACTTATATATTCAGCTTTTTTAGCGCCTCAGAATGATGACCATTATTTTGTATAGCATATCTGGTCTTACACATTCTCTGTTTATTTGAGGGTTCTAACTTTGGAGGAGCTCCCTATCTGTGGCATTATATTGGTATCACCCTAGCACAGTTAACTAAACTCTTTGTTCTTCATACACTTTGTGAGTACCCTGTGTTTCTATACCTCTTGACTGTCATTATACCACTTATATGCACATGAAACACCCTCTGTTTTATATGCCTAGGCAGCATGGATTTATAATAATAGATTCTGACAAACAGAAAGTTGAATAATCTAATTTGATATACTTGAAAATTGCAAAGACTTTTGATTCAGTGCCACAAGGCAGCTTGTTTTACAAAATTTAAAGGACACTAAATACATTTCATGCACCTCCCTCTAATCATGGGTGCTGCCATGTTTGAACTTAGGTTACATTACAGGTATCTAAAGGAGTGTTGCTGTACATGTGCAAACACATCAGCACTGGAATGCAATTAAAGCAATTAAAGCATTAAAGTCAGCGCCCATGACTAGCAGGAGGAGGGAAATAACCTAAATATTATGCTTATAAAATGTATTTAGTGTTTAATATCCCTTTAAGGACTGGGAATAGCTGGTGCTACAAAAACTGGTTGAAAGTCAGGGGGCAAAGAGTTGCAAATGAATCATACTTAGACTGGACAAAAATTAATAAGTGGAGTATCTAAAGGTTAGTAGTGAGACTAAATCTATTTAATGACCTAGATGAATGATTAGATAGCAACATCTATATTAGTGATTAGGTGAGAGCAAGATCACTCACCAAGGGTATTTGAAAAAGCTAGAATGAGCTGGTAAATGGTAAATGAGATTTAATACTGGTAAATGTAAAGATTTAGGGATTCTTGTAAACAACAAATTAAAGCCATTATCAGTGTCTGCTAGAAGCTTTTCAAGCATGTATAAAAAGGGGAATGGATGCAATAGAAGAAAGTAGAATTATGCCTTTATATAATGCCCTGGTAACAACCTTTAGTACCAAGAAAAAATCAGAACTCTAACAGTTCAAAGAAATGCTAAAAATATTATAAGAAACCTGGAGAATTTAAATTATGAAAATGTATAAAAAGAGGTTAGCCAGATTGGTTCTATTTACTTTAACGGAGGGGCACATGGAAGGTGATATGATTTCTTTATATTTTTTATACCTATATTTTATTTATATATATTCATGATCCATATAGATATTTGGCAGGAGGAATTTTGAATGCAAGAAAATTGAAGGAATGAAAACTGTTTTTAACTGTAAGAACTACAAAACTGTGGAACTTTTTGCCAGAGGAGATAGTGACTGCTAATACAATACATAACTTTAGATATGTTTTTGGCTAAAAACATTATGCAACGTTATGATTATTGTGTTAAATGGGCAGGTATTTTAAAGGTATTTTGTCTGTTCACTTAGAAGATTGATCAGGAATCAAAAAAGATTGGATAAAGTTGAACGCAAAGTACTTTTTGTCTATTTTCATCCATAAAGCATTTTACTCGTTTACACCATTATAGCTCAGAAATAATGAAAAAACAATCTGAGTTTATACTGTAATGTCCCAATCCCGTAAAGGCTCCCACAGCTGTGTCAGTGACGTTTGTGTACCTGGCTTCTACATTGACTACAAAAGTGTTTGCTGTATAGTACATATAGCAAATACATTTAAAATCCTAGGAATATTTAATAACAAACAACTTACAATAATGCTAGAGTTTGAAATCTTTGTTAAACATGAAACAGGGAAATCCAGATTTTGTTACTCAATAAAAACTACTTTCTCAAACGCTGGTTATTGCTATCATGAGCTTGGGGTAGCAATTAGCGCTCAGAAAATCAGATCTTTGGTTAATTTTCTAAATGGCCCCCAATTGCCCCAAATTTAAGTCTTGAAGTTTTTTATTAAAAAAAAACAACTTTTTTTTATGAAAAACAACTGCACAAAGCAGGTTTTAGGAGTTTATATATATATATATATATATATATATATAATATATATATATATATATATATATATATATATATATATATATATGCTTATACATATATATTTATGTGTTAATATTACACATATTAACACATAAATATATATGCATATATTCATATACATATATATTTACACTTTGCTGCCCATCGCTGTGCAACTTCCTCAGAGTCAGGAGTAATTTGAGGAAACACTTCTTTACAGAAAGAGTGATTGACTTATGGAATAAACTTCCTCAAGAGGTAGTAGCGACAAACACTGTGGGGGATTTAAAAAAAAGCATGGGACAAGCATAAGGCTATCCTACAAACTAGATAATTTTATACTGTTAGGTGTCGCGATCGCTCAGCTGCTGATCGCTTCTTTCTACAGTGCGGTAGCGCTTTCATTGGTTGCCTAGCAACCCTGTTCCTGTCGGCCCTTCCGATGACATCAGGAGGCCTTCTTATTCTGGCGTCTCCTCTCATCGGTGCCTGTTTGTTTTACTCGTGGGCTTTTGTGAGTACAAATTTATTCCTGAATCTGTGCCTGTTTATTCTGAACCCTTATCCCCTACCTACCGGATAACGTTGCTGGACACTGCTTTCCTGACTACTCTATTGGTTAATCCCTACCTGCCTGATAACACGTTGCTGGACACTGCTTACCTGACTACTCTATTGGTTAACCCCTACCTGCCTGATAACACGTTGCTGGACACTGCTTACCTGACTACTCTATTGGTTAACCCCTACCTGCCTGATAACACGTTGCTGGACACTGCTTACCTGACTACTTTATTGGTTAACCCCTACCTGCCTGATAACACGTTGCTGGACACTGCTTACCTGACTACTCTATTGGTTAACCTCTACCTGCCTGATAACACGTTGCTGGACACTGCTTACCTGACTACTCTATTGGTTAACCCCTACCTGCCTGATAACACGTTGCTGGACACTGCTTACCTGACTACTCTATTGGTTAACCCCTATCTGCCTGATTACACGTTGCTGGACATTGCTTGCCTGATTACTCTATTGATTAACCCTTTCTACACAAAGTTTCTTCTCCTGACCCTGCTGTGTCATCTTCCAGTCTATTACTGTGAGTATACAGGGAGTGCAGAATTATTAGGCAAGTTGTATTTTTGAGGATTAATTTTATTATTGAACAACAACCATGTTCTCAATGAACCCAAAAAACTCATTAATATCAAAGCTGAATCGTTTTGGAAGTAGTTTTTAGTTTGTTTTTAGTTATAGCTATTTTAGGGGGATATCTGTGTGTGCAGGTGACTATTACTGTGCATAATTATTAGGCAACTTAACAAAAAACAAATATATACCCATTTCAATTATTTATTTTTACCAGTGAAACCAATATAACATCTCAACATTCACAAATATACATTTCTGACATTCAAAAACAAAACAAAAACAAATCAGTGACCAATATAGCCACCTTTCTTTGCAAGGACACTCAAAAGCCTGCCATCCATGGATTCTGTCAGTGTTTTGATCTGTTCACCATCAACATTGCGTGCAGCAGCAACCACAGCCTCCCAGACACTGTTCAGAGAGGTGTACTGTTTTCCCTCCTTGTAAATCTCACATTTGATGATGGACCACAGGTTCTCAATGGGGTTCAGATCAGGTGAACAAGGAGGCCATGTCATTAGATTTTCTTCTTTTATACCCTTTCTTGCCAGCCACGCTGTGGAGTACTTGGACGCGTGTGATGGAGCATTGTCCTGCATGAAAATCATGTTTTTCTTGAAGGATGCAGACTTCTTCCTGTACCACTGCTTGAAGAAGGTGTCTTCCAGAAACTGGCAGTAGGACTGGGAGTTGAGCTTGACTCCATCCTCAACCCGAAAAGGCCCCACAAGCTTATCTTTGATGATACCAGCCCAAACCAGTACTCCACCTCCACCTTGCTGGCGTCTGAGTCGGACTGGAGCTCTCTGCCCTTTACCAATCCAGCCACGGGCCCATCCATCTGGCCCATCAAGACTCACTCTCATTTCATCAGTCCATAAAACCTTAGAAAAATCAGTCTTGAGATATTTCTTGGCCCAGTCTTGACGTTTCAGCTTGTGTGTTTTGTTCAGTGGTGGTCATTTTCAGCCTTTCTTACCTTGGCCATGTCTCTGAGTATTGCACACCTTGTGCTTTTGGGCACTCCAGTGATGTTGCAGCTCTGAAATATGGCCAAACTGGTGGCAAGTGGCATCTTGGCAGCTGCACGCTTGACTTTTCTCAGTTCATGGGCAGTTATTTTGCGCCTTGGTTTTTCCACACGCTTCTTGCGACCCTGTTGACTATTTTGAATGAAACGCTTGATTGTTCGATGATCACGCTTCAGAAGCTTTGCAATTTTAAGAGTGCTGCATCCCTCTGCAAGATATCTCACTATTTTTGACTTTTCTGAGCCTGTCAAGTCCTTCTTTTGACCCATTTTGCCAAAGGAAAGGAAGTTGCCTAATAATTATGCACACCTGATATAGGGTGTTGATGTCATTAGACCACACCCCTTCTCATTACAGAGATGCACATCACCTAATATGCTTAATTGGTAGTAGGCTTTCGAGCCTATACAGCTTGGAGTAAGACAACATGCATAAAGAGGATGATGTGGTCAAAATACTCATTTGCCTAATAATTCTGCACACAGTGTATATTATACTACAGCTGTCGCAGGGTCAGGTCCTGGTATATACTCACTGTGCTAGGGTGTTATTAACCTAATTCTAGCATTTGGGTCTAACTCTGGACTTTACCTATCCTGACATTAGGTAATATCGGGCAGACTTGCTGGGCCTATGGCTCTTTTCTGCTATCAATATCTATGTAACTTACCCCCTTCGCTGCGCTAGGTTCTCAACCGTGTCTCATGGCATGAGAACGAGGCTGCCATTGGAGCCTATGAAAGCATGCTCTCATGAGCGCAATGCTTCCATTGCGACTAACTAGTAATACCAGCAAACATTTGCGTGAGCTGGTATTACTAAGTAAAGTGCAAATATCGCTTTTGTGAAAGCGATATTTGTGCTCCACTTGTAATCTAGCCCTTAAAATTTCATGAACCAAAACTGAACTTTGAAAGTTCATTATATGCCAGTTATCCCTTGACGCTATCTATGCAGCATAATTTAAAAGTTTTGATTTTTGTTAAAAACAATACAGTGATATGGTAGAGACATATGATAATGAGCATTATGTGTGTTATATTCTGTATCATACCGTGACTGCACCCACAAATTTAACATTTCAACTTTAAACACATTTACTTGTTTTTTAAAAAACTCTAGAAGCCCTTATGTATGTCCTTGCCAAAAAAGAACATTTTCCTTTAATAATTTGGGATGAGGAGTTGACCATATAGATCCATAGAAACACCAAAGAAATAGACCTCATTAATAGCTCAAATCTCATTTACTGTATATTTAATATATATTTTATGGTCAAATGGTCAAATGTAAGCTACCAAATTTTAGTCAAATCCAGAATTGAATTATCTGCCTTTTTAGTGAGATTTTAAACTACATACATAATCTTCAAAATAAGATATATTGTTGTTTAGGGCCCCTATAATCTAAATCTCTGCTCTGGAGAGATTATCACTGCTAGGTACCTCAAATAATTTTAGATAGGCAATTTACTAAACGCAAATAATTTTTTCTTTCATGATTAAGATAGAGCATGCAATTCCAAGCATGTTATCAATTTTTCTTCGTTCTCTTGGTATCTTTATTTGAAAAAAACAAGAAGTAAGCTTATGAGCCGGCCCATTTTTGGTTCAGGACCCTGGATAGCGTTTGCTGATTGGCGGCTGCATTTAGCTACCAATCAGCAAGCACTACCCAGGTGCTGAACCAAAAATGGGCCAGCTCCTTAGCTTACATTCCTGCTTTTTCAAATAAGGATACAAATAGAATGAAGAAAAATTAATAATAGGAGTAAATTAGAAAGTTGTTTAGAATTGCATGCTCTATCTGAATCATGAAAGAAAAAAAAAATGGGTTCAGTATCCCTTTAAGAGCTTACAATATAATACTCAAAAACCACCCCAATCATTTTGCGTAATTTCTCTCCAAGCTGGCGAGTGTTTGATCACCTGACCATTTCATGGTTTAAGACCTTATTAAAAGTTGATGACGTAGATCTCTTTTATTTTTAATGATATTGTTTGTTGTATATATCTTTGTATAGTATGCATAAGTAAATATACTGTGAATTCCATCTACCAGGAAGATATTTTTTTTTATTATTTTCTTTATTTAGAGATAAATATAACGCATACATGGAAAAAAAGAAGATACAAGCTTTACCAACCAACGAAATACATGACATATCCATATTATTATTATTATTATTATTATCGGTTATTTGTAGAGCGCCAACAGATTCCGCAGCGCTAATCCATATATTCTTGGACTCTAATAGAGCTCATGAATAAAGATCGTCATATCTTAAAAAATAGTATGCTACTTCTTTAAATTCTAGCCAATATCTTTAGCTTATCTTACCGCAGTGAAAAAAGAAAATCACTTTATCTTCAAAATTAATAAAATACTTCTACAGTACATGTCGCTTATCTTATCACATTGTGTGTGGGACCAAATATCAATCGGCATGGTCAATTAAAACAGGAGAAAGTGGGGAGGGGGGGAGAAAAAACAAACAAAACAAAAAACGCATACCTCAACCCCCATCGCATACCTCAGCCCTCGTGAACATGAATAGATGTTTGATACCGCCACCATTACTATAGATCTTCTAAACATCTCCATTCTCTCCTTAATCTAGATGCTAAGATCAATTCAGTTTGAGAAAATGGTTTTAAGATTTGTTTTTGTACCGAGATCTCTACAATTTCTATATAAGGTTTCCACTTTTTAAGGAACCACTCTAGCCTATTTACAGTGTCTAATTTAACATTAAATTGTTCAATAAATAACTGTTTTATTAATCTATTCTTTAATTGTGAGATGGTAGGGGCAGTCCTAACTGTCCATAGATCCAGAATACATTTACGAGCTTGTAGTACAATTGTTGACAGAAGAGGATGGATTTCAATATTCACTTTATCCCAGTGTAAGAAACAAATCTGTGAAATTTCTAATCCAAGATCGGTTTTAAAACACTGTTTAATCCAATACCGGATTTTTTGCCAAAAGCAGTTTATTTTTGGACAAGTTAAAAAATTATGTAAAAAGTTATCATTTTCCCAGCATCATGTTAATCTGTGATATCAAAAATCTACCATCCGGATCTTTGATAGATTTGACTATCTCAAACTGAAGTCTTTTACGAAAAAGTTTTATTATACCTCTACTTGCATTTGTATAAGATACGTAAACTACTGAGCCCACCCGACTTTTGCATAATTTATCGTGTTCTTTATCCGAAAAGTGCATCTCTTTTAGAAATGCTATATCTGTATTAAGCCTGTGTAAATGAGAGAGAATCATTTGTCTTTTAATGGGGGAGTTAATACCCCCCACATTCCAGGACACAAACTTAAGAGTCATCGCCCTACACTAACAGATCTCTATACTCAAAACACCTTCTTTGAACCCATGAAAAAGAACAAAGAGATTGAGGAGAAGGAGAGGAGAAAAAAAAAAGGTGTGAGATTACATGAGAGAGAGAGAGGGCACATTTAGTGCAAATACATATCTTGTGAACATTGTGAAGAAGAAAAAGGGGGTATGAAATAACGTGAAAAAAGAAAGCCTATTTAGTGCATAATTCATCTTGTGAACATTGTGAGGCAAAAAAAAAAAGGAAAAATGGGTGTGAAATTACGTGAAAGAGAGGGCACATTTAGTGCAAATTCATATCTTGTGAACATTGTGGGAAAAAAAGGGATGTGTGATAACGTGAAAAAAAAATAAGGCACATTTAGTGCATAATTCATATCTTGTGGACATTGTGGGAGAAGAACAAAAAAGAAAAAAAAAACACATGTGCAAAGTCCAAACATGTGAAAAGGATGGCACATTTATTGCATAGTTCAGGGAGAAAGAAAAAAAAAGCACACACACATGTGCAAGATCAAGACATGTGAAGGAGATGGCACCTTTAGTGCAAATTCTGGAGAATATATATATATATTTCCAATAAACTGCGTCAGAGTTCCCTCCATTTCCAAAGAACATTGACCCACACTCAATTTCACATGACAAAAACAGTGAATTTTTTAAGGATACGCTTTAGTACAAACGCATATGATAACCTTAAACAAGTTCTAAAAAAAACTAAATGCAAAACTTTATCATTGATCTTTTTTTTTCCTGTATACTCAAAGAACCCTTTACTAGTAACCTGTCTTTCAATAAAAAGTAAGGTAGCCAATAGGATAATCAGACTAGCCAAATTAACCCTTCTTTTATATTTATATGAAGGTTCATATTTAGCAAGTTAATAAGGTCAAAAAATTCCTAACCTAAAAAAAAAGAGAAGAGGAAAAAAAAAAGGATGTAGACTACAGAGTGATATTTAGATTCTGATCCAGGAAATCCTTAGCCTCTTGAGGGGATTCAAAAAATTTTGGGCCATCTGACATCAGAATTTTTAATTTAGCTGGATACAGCAAAAAAGCTTTTACCCCATCTGTCAGGATAGGTAAAGTCCAGAGTTAGACCCAAATGCTAGAATGAGGTTAATAACACCCTAGCACAGTGAGTATATACCAGGACCTGACCCTGCGACAGCTGTAGTATAATATACTCACAGTAATAGACTGGAAGATGACACAGCAGGGTCAGGAGAAGAAAATTTGTGTAGAAAGGGTTAACCAATAGAGTAATCAGGCAGGCAATGTCCAGCAACGGGTAATCAGGCAGGTAAGGGTTAACCAATAGAATAGTCAGGCAAGCAATATCCAGTAACGTGTAATCAGGCAGGTAAGGGTTAACCAATAGAGTAGTCAGGTAAGCAATGTCCAGCAATGTGTTATCAGGCAGGTAGGGGTTAACCAATAGAGTAGTCAGGTAAGCAGTGTCCAGCAACGTGTTATCAGGCAGGTAGGGGTTAACCAATAGAGTAGTCAGGTAAGCAGTGTCCAGCAATGTGTTATCAGGCAGGCAGAGGTTAACCAATAGAGTAGTCAGGAAAGCAGTGTCCAGCAACGTGTTATCAGGCAGGCAGGGGTTAACCAATAGAGTAGTCAGGAAAGCAGTGTCCAGCAACGATATCAGGCAGGTAGGGGTTTAGAATAAGCAGGCACAAATTCAGGAATCACAAGAATAAATTTGTACTCACATAGCCCACGAGTAACAACAAACAGGCACCGATGAGAGGAGACGCCGGAATAAGAAGGCCTCCTGACGTCATCGGAAGAGCCGACAGGAACAGGTTGCTAAGCAACCAGTGAAAGCGCTACCGCGCTGAGACAGAGGAAGCGATCAGCAGCTGAGCGATCGTGACAGTGCCCCCACCTCAAGGACCCCTCCGGGGAACACGAACAGGCTTTGAAGGATTCTGGGCGTGGAACTGTTTGATCAAAGCAGAGGCACGGACATGAGAAGCAGGTTCCCAAGAACGTTCAGTGATGGGATATCCCTTCCAATGGACCAAATAGTACAGACGGTTACCCCTTAATCTGGAATCAAGAATTTGACTGATCTCAAATTCCGAAGTGCCATCCACAAGGAACGGAGAGGGAACTCTACATTTGGTGGAAAACCGGTTAGAGACTGCTGGTTTAAGAAGAGACACGTGAAAGACAGGGTAAATCTTCAAGTTGTCTGGTAAAGCCACCCTGTAGGCAGTAGAACATACCTTGGAAACAATCCTGAATGGTCCGATGTATTTGGGACCCAATTTAGCACAGGGTTGTTTGAGTCGGATGAATCTGGTGGAAATCCAAACCTTGTCTCCAGTCTGAAATGAGGGCGCCTTCCGGCGTCTGCGATCAGCAAATCGTTTATACTTTTGAGTAGAGTGAAGAAGGATTTCCCGAATCTTTTTCCAGTGTTTACAGAGACTTCTCACTGTACGATCTGCTCCAGGAACTCCAGAACCTCCCGAAGACATAGGAAAAGTTCTAGGTTCGAATCCATAGGCTGCCTTGAAAGGAGAAGTCTGCAAAGAAGAGTTGAAGCGGGAATTGTAAGCAAGTTCTGCTAAAGGAAGAAGCTGCGACCAATTGGAGTGCTGATGATTAACATAGTGCCTGAGATAGGACTCAAGAGATTGATTTACCCGCTCAGTTTGACCGTTGGACTGAGGATGATGCGCAGTAGAAAGTGATATGGTAACTCCAAACTGTTTGCACAGAGATTTCCAAAATCTTGAGACAAATTGAACTCCTCGATCAGAAACGATATCCAAAGGACGTGATATGGAGTATAAACAATTCAGCGAGTTTCTGGGCCGATGGTAATCCAGTTAAAGGAACAAAATGAGCTGCTTTGGAAAACCTGTCTACCACAACCCATATGGTCTTGTTTCCGGCTGAATTAGGAAGATCTGTAATAAAGTCCATGGAAACATGAGACCAGGGATAGTACGGAACAGGCAGAGGTTGTAAGAGCCCAAGAGGTAATGATGAAGATTGTTTATTTGAGGTACAGGAAGTACAAGCTGCTACATAATCCTTGACATTTTTGCCCATGGAAGGCCACCAGACATGTTGTTTGAGTTTCCACAAAGTATTACGTACTCCTGGATGTCCAGACAGAACATTATCATGAGCCCAACGAAGAAGTTTTAGGCGGAATTCAGTAGGTACAAATAAGATCCCAGGAGATATGTTATAAGATGAAGGAACAGAAGCTTGAGCGGACTGTAACGCTTGTAAAGGAAACGTAGATAACTGAGCTAGAACTTTAGCAGGGCGAAGAATGGGTTCAGAATCCAGAAATGTAGAATCAGAAGCCAGAAATTGTCTAGATAAAGCGTCTGCTTTCGTATTCTTAGAGCCAGGAATATAAGAGAGGACAAAATTAAATCTGGAGAAGAACAGAGCCCATCGGGCTAGATGTGAGTTGAGGCGTTTGGCAGTATGAAGATACAGAAGATTTTTATGGTCTGTGAGTATAAGAAACGGTTGAACAGTGCCTTCAAGCAGATGTCTCCATTCTTCCAAAGCCATTTTAATAGCTAACAGTTCTTTGTTTCCAACATCATAATTCAGTTCGGAAGTATTGAACTTCTTGGAGAAAAATCCCACAGGAAGAATCTTGCTAGAAACAGGATTTTGCTGAGATAGTACTGCCCCAGCAGCAATCAGAGAAGCATCCACTTCAAGAATGAATTGAAGAGTCGGAACAGGATGGCAAAGAATGGGAGCCGAAGTAAATGCAGACTTTAGAGATTCAAATGCCTGTACAGCTTGATCAGACCAATGCTTGCAATCCTGACCCCTTTTAGTAAGAGCGGTAAGGGGTGCCGAGATGTTAGCAAAGTCCTTTATGAACTTACGATAGTAATTGGCAAACCCCAGGAACCTTTGAAGAGATTTTAAGGAAGTAGGTCTAGGCCAGTCTAGGATAGCCGACAGTTTGTCAGAATCCATCTTGAATCCAGACAGAGAAATAATGTAACCCAAGAAAGGAATAGATTCTTGATGAAAAGAACACTTTTCAAGCTTGGCAAAAAGAAAATTCTCACGTAATCTCTGGAGTACTAATGTAACATGATGAATGTGATCCTGTACAGTCCGGGAATAAATCAGAATATCATCAAGATAGATAACGAATTGATTAAGATAGTCTCTGAATATTTAATTAACGAAATGTTGGAAAACTGCAGGGGCATTGCATAACCCAAAAGGCATAACTAAATATTCGTAGTGTCCAAACCTAGTGTTGAAGGCAGTTTTCCACTCGTCCCCTTTACGAATTCTGACCAAATTATATGCCCCACGAAGATCCAATTTGGTAAAGATGGAAGCACCCTGGAGACGATCAAATAATTCGGGAATGAGAGGAAGTGGATAACAATTCTTGATTGTAATTTGATTTAGAGCTTGATAATCAATGCAAGGACGAAGACCTCCATCTTTCTTTTCCACAAAGAAGAAACCTGCCCCTACTGGAGAAGAAGAAGGGCGGATAAAACCTCGGGCCAAATTATCCTTGATATATTCCTCAAGTGAAACATTTTCTTGACGAGAAAGTGGGTAAGTTTTACCCTTAGGTAGAGGTGCTCCTGGTAATAAGTCAATGGGACAATCAAAGGTCTGGTGGGGAGGTAATACTTCAGCATCTTTTTTGGAAAAGACATCACAAAAAGAATGATATTGTTCAGGCAAAGAATCAGGAACGTCCAAGACTGCCACAACAGTACTGGAAGTTTTGGGAGCATTCCGTAGACACTGAGTGAAACAAGAAGATCCCCAAGCAACAAGCTCTCCTTTAGACCAGGAAAAAACTGGATCATGTAGTTGAAGCCAAGGAAGTCCCAAAATGAGGGGAAACTGTGGGGAAGAGATGATGTCAAAACAAATGGTTTCGGAATGAAGTACTCCTACAGACATGAGAAGAGGAATGGTAGAATATCGAATGAAACCAGAACCTAAAGGTTGACCACTGACAGTAGTGACTTTAATTATTTGGCTCTTGGAAAGCAAAGGAATACGAAGAGCATTGACAAACTCTGAATCCATAAACATTCCTGCAGCTCCAGAGTCGATGAGTGCTTGATCCTGAAATTTGATGTTAACCGGAACAAACAGCTTGGGATTGAGGGAAGAAAAAGAACTTTGGCTTAACTCAGCCCCTCTTCCTGGAGTTAAGCCCTGGCTTTTACTGGACGAGTTGGACAATCTTTTAACATATGCCCCTTAATACCTCAGTAAAGACATAGTCCCAGATTACGCCTTCTGAGACGTTCAGCTTCGGATAATTTAATAGCAACAACCTCCATGGGTTCACTTGACTCAGAAATAGAAGTGTTTGGAGTAGGAAGTTTTGGAGAATGAGGCATAGGACGAAAGGAAGTTCTGATAAAGGATCTTCTATTATGGTCACGTTCATGGAGACGCTCAGAGTAACGAGCATCAAGTTTGATACATAGGTTGATAAGATCTTCTAGAGAATCGGGAAGATCCCTATAAACCAATTCGTCTTTCAAACGATCACAAAGACCTTTACGAAATGCTGCACGCAGTGCCCCATGATTCCACATAGTTTCAGCAGCTAAAGTCCGGAATTCTATAGCGTATTGTGCTACAGAAAGAGATCCTTGTCTTAAATCTAAAAGTCCTGCTTCAGCCGCCGCTGATCTACCAGGTTTATCAAACACAGAAGAAAATATAGATACAAAAGTGTCCAAATCCTGGAGCAAAGGATTATCCTTTTCCAACAGTGGAGAAACCCAAGCCAGGGCTTTACCCTTCATAAGAGAAATTAAAAAGGTGATCTTGGAGGAAGAGGAACCAAACATCTGAGGATTATTTCTGAAGTGAAGGTGGCACTGATTAAGAAATCCTCGACAGTCTTCAGGATTGCCGTCATATTTATCCGGTAGTGGAATTCTAGGAATGAAGTGTTCTGCAAGTTGTGGTGGATTAAACGCAGGGTTAGAGCTGGCCGCAGGAACAACAGGTGTTGCCGTGGCTTGAGAAGGAGGAGAAAGGTCATGCAAAAGAGCAGTTATTTGATCCAATTTAGAATCCAGGGATTGCAGGTGTGCAGAGTGGGTTCCAAGAAGCTGTCCCTGTAAAGCCACTGCTCTGGATAACTCACCAGGGTCCATTATATGGCCTGTTTGTAATGTCAGGATAGGTAAAGTCCAGAGTTAGACCCAAATGCTAGAATGAGGTTAATAACACCCTAGCACAGTGAGTATATACCAGGACCTGACCCTGCGACAGCTGTAGTATAATATACTCACAGTAATAGACTGGAAGATGACACAGCAGGGTCAGGAGAAGAAAATTTGTGTAGAAAGGGTTAACCAATAGAGTAATCAGGCAGGCAATGTCCAGCAACGGGTAATCAGGCAGGTAAGGGTTAACCAATAGAATAGTCAGGCAAGCAATATCCAGTAACGTGTAATCAGGCAGGTAAGGGTTAACCAATAGAGTAGTCAGGTAAGCAATGTCCAGCAATGTGTTATCAGGCAGGTAGGGGTTAACCAATAGAGTAGTCAGGTAAGCAGTGTCCAGCAACGTGTTATCAGGCAGGTAGGGGTTAACCAATAGAGTAGTCAGGTAAGCAGTGTCCAGCAATGTGTTATCAGGCAGGCAGAGGTTAACCAATAGAGTAGTCAGGAAAGCAGTGTCCAGCAACGTGTTATCAGGCAGGCAGGGGTTAACCAATAGAGTAGTCAGGAAAGCAGTGTCCAGCAACGATATCAGGCAGGTAGGGGTTTAGAATAAGCAGGCACAAATTCAGGAATCACAAGAATAAATGTGTACTCACATAGCCCACGAGTAACAACAAACAGGCACCGATGAGAGGAGACGCCGGAATAAGAAGGCCTCCTGACGTCATCGGAAGAGCCGACAGGAACAGGTTGCTAAGCAACCAGTGAAAGCGCTACCGCGCTGAGACAGAGGAAGCGATCAGCAGCTGAGCGATCGCGACACCATCCTTATTCAAAATAGTTGTGTACGGGTGTTCCTGTCGTAATACTTAGGGCCAACTCTATGTGCACGTTCTACACTGCCTTTAAATATGCCTACAGGTATTTTCAAAAGGTTTGAAAGGGTATTCTCAACAAAATGTAATAAATCCATTGCCTTAACAGATTCAGGGACCCCTATTAGGCGAATATTATTTCACCTTGACCTGTTTTCCAGGTCCTCAAGGCGCTGATGGAGAACGTGATTTTGCCTGAGAAGATTTTCAATTGTACTAGAGTGAGTTATAGAAGTGTCCTCTAAATCAGACTCTCCCTTCCAATTCTGTAAATCTAGTTGAGATCTGCTTAATCTCCCCAGAAATGTTATCTAACTCTTTTTGTAAATTCTCCATTTTGGGTAAAAATAACGAGGTTATTTGTTGTACTATCTGATGTGAGTCTTTGTTATTAATGGTAGAATCTAAAGATTCCTCTAATACTTCAGGGGATCCTCTCTGTTTCCTTTTGTTTTATTTAAATGCAAAACTTTATCATTGATCTTTTTTTTTCCTGTATACTCAAAGAACCCTTTACTAGTAACCTGTCTTTCAATAAAAAGTAAGGTAGCCAATAGGATAATCAGACTAGCCAAATTAACCCTTCTTTTATATTTATATGAAGGTTCATATTTAGCAAGTTAATAAGGTCAAAAAATTCCTAACCTAAAAAAAAAGAGAAGAGGAAAAAAAAAAGGATGTAGACTACAGAGTGATATTTAGATTCTGATCCAGGAAATCCTTAGCCTCTTGAGGGGATTCAAAAAATTTTGGGCCATCTGACATCAGAATTTTTAATTTAGCTGGATACAGCAAAAAAGCTTTTACCCCATCTGTCAGGATAGGTAAAGTCCAGAGTTAGACCCAAATGCTAGAATGAGGTTAATAACACCCTAGCACAGTGAGTATATACCAGGACCTGACCCTGCGACAGCTGTAGTATAATATACTCACAGTAATAGACTGGAAGATGACACAGCAGGGTCAGGAGAAGAAAATTTGTGTAGAAAGGGTTAACCAATAGAGTAATCAGGCAGGCAATGTCCAGCAACGGGTAATCAGGCAGGTAAGGGTTAACCAATAGAATAGTCAGGCAAGCAATATCCAGTAACGTGTAATCAGGCAGGTAAGGGTTAACCAATAGAGTAGTCAGGTAAGCAATGTCCAGCAACGTGTTATCAGGCAGGTAGGGGTTAACCAATAGAGTAGTCAGGTAAGCAGTGTCCAGCAACGTGTTATCAGGCAGGTAGGGGTTAACCAATAGAGTAGTCAGGTAAGCAGTGTCCAGCAATGTGTTATCAGGCAGGCAGAGGTTAACCAATAGAGTAGTCAGGAAAGCAGTGTCCAGCAACGTGTTATCAGGCAGGCAGGGGTTAACCAATAGAGTAGTCAGGAAAGCAGTGTCCAGCAACGATATCAGGCAGGTAGGGGTTTAGAATAAGCAGGCACAAATTCAGGAATCACAAGAATAAATTTGTACTCACATAGCCCACGAGTAACAACAAACAGGCACCGATGAGAGGAGACGCCGAAATAAGAAGGCCTCCTGACGTCATCGGAAGAGCCGACAGGAACAGGTTGCTAAGCAACCAGTGAAAGCGCTACCGCGCTGAGACAGAGGAAGCGATCAGCAGCTGAGCGATCGTGACAGTGCCCCCACCTCAAGGACCCCTCCGGGGAACACGAACAGGCTTTGAAGGATTCTGGGCGTGGAACTGTTTGATCAAAGCAGAGGCACGGACATGAGAAGCAGGTTCCCAAGAACGTTCAGTGATGGGATATCCCTTCCAATGGACCAAATAGTACAGACGGTTACCCCTTAATCTGGAATCAAGAATTTGACTGATCTCAAATTCCGAAGTGCCATCCACAAGGAACGGAGAGGGAACTCTACATTTGGTGGAAAACCGGTTAGAGACTGCTGGTTTAAGAAGAGACACGTGAAAGACAGGGTAAATCTTCAAGTTGTCTGGTAAAGCCACCCTGTAGGCAGTAGAACATACCTTGGAAACAATCCTGAATGGTCCGATGTATTTGGGACCCAATTTAGCACAGGGTTGTTTGAGTCGGATGAATCTGGTGGAAATCCAAACCTTGTCTCCAGTCTGAAATGAGGGCGCCTTCCGGCGTCTGCGATCAGCAAATCGTTTATACTTTTGAGTAGAGTGAAGAAGGATTTCCCGAATCTTTTTCCAGTGTTTACAGAGACTTCTCACTGTACGATCTGCTCCAGGAACTCCAGAACCTCCCGAAGACATAGGAAAAGTTCTAGGTTCGAATCCATAGGCTGCCTTGAAAGGAGAAGTCTGCAAAGAAGAGTTGAAGCGGGAATTGTAAGCAAGTTCTGCTAAAGGAAGAAGCTGCGACCAATTGGAGTGCTGATGATTAACATAGTGCCTGAGATAGGACTCAAGAGATTGATTTACCCGCTCAGTTTGACCGTTGGACTGAGGATGATGCGCAGTAGAAAGTGATATGGTAACTCCAAACTGTTTGCACAGAGATTTCCAAAATCTTGAGACAAATTGAACTCCTCGATCAGAAACGATATCCAAAGGACGTGATATGGAGTATAAACAATTCAGCGAGTTTCTGGGCCGATGGTAATCCAGTTAAAGGAACAAAATGAGCTGCTTTGGAAAACCTGTCTACCACAACCCATATGGTCTTGTTTCCGGCTGAATTAGGAAGATCTGTAATAAAGTCCATGGAAACATGAGACCAGGGATAGTACGGAACAGGCAGAGGTTGTAAGAGCCCAAGAGGTAATGATGAAGATTGTTTATTTGAGGTACAGGAAGTACAAGCTGCTACATAATCCTTGACATTTTTGCCCATGGAAGGCCACCAGACATGTTGTTTGAGTTTCCACAAAGTATTACGTACTCCTGGATGTCCAGACAGAACATTATCATGAGCCCAACGAAGAAGTTTTAGGCGGAATTCAGTAGGTACAAATAAGATCCCAGGAGATATGTTATAAGATGAAGGAACAGAAGCTTGAGCGGACTGTAACGCTTGTAAAGGAAACGTAGATAACTGAGCTAGAACTTTAGCAGGGCGAAGAATGGGTTCAGAATCCAGAAATGTAGAATCAGAAGCCAGAAATTGTCTAGATAAAGCGTCTGCTTTCGTATTCTTAGAGCCAGGAATATAAGAGAGGACAAAATTAAATCTGGAGAAGAACAGAGCCCATCGGGCTAGATGTGAGTTGAGGTGTTTGGCAGTATGAAGATACAGAAGATTTTTATGGTCTGTGAGTATAAGAAACGGTTGAACAGTGCCTTCAAGCAGATGTCTCCATTCTTCCAAAGCCATTTTAATAGCTAACAGTTCTTTGTTTCCAACATCATAATTCAGTTCGGAAGTATTGAACTTCTTGGAGAAAAATCCCACAGGAAGAATCTTGCTAGAAACAGGATTTCGCTGAGATAGTACTGCCCCAGCAGCAATCAGAGAAGCATCCACTTCAAGAATGAATTGAAGAGTCGGAACAGGATGGCAAAGAATGGGAGCCGAAGTAAATGCAGACTTTAGAGATTCAAATGCCTGTACAGCTTGATCAGACCAATGCTTGCAATCCTGACCCCTTTTAGTAAGAGCGGTAAGGGGTGCCGAGATGTTAGCAAAGTCCTTTATGAACTTACGATAGTAATTGGCAAACCCCAGGAACCTTTGAAGAGATTTTAAGGAAGTAGGTCTAGGCCAGTCTAGGATAGCCGACAGTTTGTCAGAATCCATCTTGAATCCAGACAGAGAAATAATGTAACCCAAGAAAGGAATAGATTCTTGATGAAAAGAACACTTTTCAAGCTTGGCAAAAAGAAAATTCTCACGTAATCTCTGGAGTACTAATGTAACATGATGAATGTGATCCTGTACAGTCCGGGAATAAATCAGAATATCATCAAGATAGATAACGAATTGATTAAGATAGTCTCTGAATATTTAATTAACGAAATGTTGGAAAACTGCAGGGGCATTGCATAACCCAAAAGGCATAACTAAATATTCGTAGTGTCCAAACCTAGTGTTGAAGGCAGTTTTCCACTCGTCCCCTTTACGAATTCTGACCAAATTATATGCCCCACGAAGATCCAATTTGGTAAAGATGGAAGCACCCTGGAGACGATCAAATAATTCGGGAATGAGAGGAAGTGGATAACAATTCTTGATTGTAATTTGATTTAGAGCTTGATAATCAATGCAAGGACGAAGACCTCCATCTTTCTTTTCCACAAAGAAGAAACCTGCCCCTACTGGAGAAGAAGAAGGGCGGATAAAACCTCGGGCCAAATTATCCTTGATATATTCCTCAAGTGAAACATTTTCTTGACGAGAAAGTGGGTAAGTTTTACCCTTAGGTAGAGGTGCTCCTGGTAATAAGTCAATGGGACAATCAAAGGTCTGGTGGGGAGGTAATACTTCAGCATCTTTTTTGGAAAAGACATCACAAAAAGAATGATATTGTTCAGGCAAAGAATCAGGAACGTCCAAGACTGCCACAACAGTACTGGAAGTTTTGGGAGCATTCCGTAGACACTGAGTGAAACAAGAAGATCCCCAAGCAACAAGCTCTCCTTTAGACCAGGAAAAAACTGGATCATGTAGTTGAAGCCAAGGAAGTCCCAAAATGAGGGGAAACTGTGGGGAAGAGATGATGTCAAAACAAATGGTTTCGGAATGAAGTACTCCTACAGACATGAGAAGAGGAATGGTAGAATATCGAATGAAACCAGAACCTAAAGGTTGACCACTGACAGTAGTGACTTTAATTATTTGGCTCTTGGAAAGCAAAGGAATACGAAGAGCATTGACAAACTCTGAATCCATAAACATTCCTGCAGCTCCAGAGTCGATGAGTGCTTGATCCTGAAATTTGATGTTAACCGGAACAAACAGCTTGGGATTGAGGGAAGAAAAAGAACTTTGGCTTAACTCAGCCCCTCTTCCTGGAGTTAAGCCCTGGCTTTTACTGGACGAGTTGGACAATCTTTTAACATATGCCCCTTAATACCGCAGTAAAGACATAGTCCCAGATTACGCCTTCTGAGACGTTCAGCTTCGGATAATTTAATAGCAACAACCTCCATGGGTTCACTTGACTCAGAAATAGAAGTGTTTGGAGTAGGAAGTTTTGGAGAATGAGGCATAGGACGAAAGGAAGTTCTGATAAAGGATCTTCTATTATGGTCACGTTCATGGAGACGCTCAGAGTAACGAGCATCAAGTTTGATACATAGGTTGATAAGATCTTCTAGAGAATCGGGAAGATCCCTATAAACCAATTCGTCTTTCAAACGATCACAAAGACCTTTACGAAATGCTGCACGCAGTGCCCCATGATTCCACATAGTTTCAGCAGCTAAAGTCCGGAATTCTATAGCGTATTGTGCTACAGAAAGAGATCCTTGTCTTAAATCTAAAAGTCCTGCTTCAGCCGCCGCTGATCTACCAGGTTTATCAAACACAGAAGAAAATATAGATACAAAAGTGTCCAAATCCTGGAGCAAAGGATTATCCTTTTCCAACAGTGGAGAAACCCAAGCCAGGGCTTTACCCTTCATAAGAGAAATTAAAAAGGTGATCTTGGAGGAAGAGGAACCAAACATCTGAGGATTATTTCTGAAGTGAAGGTGGCACTGATTAAGAAATCCTCGACAGTCTTCAGGATTGCCGTCATATTTATCCGGTAGTGGAATTCTAGGAATGAAGTGTTCTGCAAGTTGTGGTGGATTAAACGCAGGGTTAGAGCTGGCCGCAGGAACAACAGGTGTTGCCGTGGCTTGAGAAGGAGGAGAAAGGTCATGCAAAAGAGCAGTTATTTGATCCAATTTAGAATCCAGGGATTGCAGGTGTGCAGAGTGGGTTCCAAGAAGCTGTCCCTGTAAAGCCACTGCTCTGGATAACTCACCAGGGTCCATTATATGGCCTGTTTGTAATGTCAGGATAGGTAAAGTCCAGAGTTAGACCCAAATGCTAGAATGAGGTTAATAACACCCTAGCACAGTGAGTATATACCAGGACCTGACCCTGCGACAGCTGTAGTATAATATACTCACAGTAATAGACTGGAAGATGACACAGCAGGGTCAGGAGAAGAAAATTTGTGTAGAAAGGGTTAACCAATAGAGTAATCAGGCAGGCAATGTCCAGCAACGGGTAATCAGGCAGGTAAGGGTTAACCAATAGAATAGTCAGGCAAGCAATATCCAGTAACGTGTAATCAGGCAGGTAAGGGTTAACCAATAGAGTAGTCAGGTAAGCAATGTCCAGCAATGTGTTATCAGGCAGGTAGGGGTTAACCAATAGAGTAGTCAGGTAAGCAGTGTCCAGCAACGTGTTATCAGGCAGGTAGGGGTTAACCAATAGAGTAGTCAGGTAAGCAGTGTCCAGCAATGTGTTATCAGGCAGGCAGAGGTTAACCAATAGAGTAGTCAGGAAAGCAGTGTCCAGCAACGTGTTATCAGGCAGGCAGGGGTTAACCAATAGAGTAGTCAGGAAAGCAGTGTCCAGCAACGATATCAGGCAGGTAGGGGTTTAGAATAAGCAGGCACAAATTCAGGAATCACAAGAATAAATGTGTACTCACATAGCCCACGAGTAACAACAAACAGGCACCGATGAGAGGAGACGCCGGAATAAGAAGGCCTCCTGACGTCATCGGAAGAGCCGACAGGAACAGGTTGCTAAGCAACCAGTGAAAGCGCTACCGCGCTGAGACAGAGGAAGCGATCAGCAGCTGAGCGATCGCGACACCATCCTTATTCAAAATAGTTGTGTACGGGTGTTCCTGTCGTAATACTTAGGGCCAACTCTATGTGCACGTTCTACACTGCCTTTAAATATGCCTACAGGTATTTTCAAAAGGTTTGAAAGGGTATTCTCAACAAAATGTAATAAATCCATTGCCTTAACAGATTCAGGGACCCCTATTAGGCGAATATTATTTCACCTTGACCTGTTTTCCAGGTCCTCAAGGCGCTGATGGAGAACGTGATTTTGCCTGAGAAGATTTTCAATTGTACTAGAGTGAGTTATAGAAGTGTCCTCTAAATCAGACTCTCCCTTCCAATTCTGTAAATCTAGTTGAGATCTGCTTAATCTCCCCAGAAATGTTATCTAACTCTTTTTGTAAATTCTCCATTTTGGGTAAAAATAACGAGGTTATTTGTTGTACTATCTGATGTGAGTCTTTGTTATTAATGGTAGAATCTAAAGATTCCTCTAATACTTCAGGGGATCCTCTCTGTTTCCTTTTGTTTTATTTAAATGCAAAACTTTATCATTGATCTTTTTTTTTCCTGTATACTCAAAGAACCCTTTACTAGTAACCTGTCTTTCAATAAAAAGTAAGGTAGCCAATAGGATAATCAGACTAGCCAAATTAACCCTTCTTTTATATTTATATGAAGGTTCATATTTAGCAAGTTAATAAGGTCAAAAAATTCCTAACCTAAAAAAAAAGAGAAGAGAAAAAAAGGGATGTAGACTACAGAGTGATATTTAGATTCTGATCCAGGAATTCCTTAGCCTCTTGAGGGGATTCAAAAAATGTTGGGCCATCTGACATCAGAATTTTTAATTTAGCTGGATACATCAAAAAAGCTTTTACCCCATCCTTATACAAAATAGTTGTGTACGGGTGTTCCTGTCGAAATACTTAGGGCCAACTCTATGTGCACGTTCTACACTGCCTTTAAATATGCCTACAGGTATTTTCAAAAGGTTTGAAAGGGTATTCTCAACAAAATGTAATAAATCCATTGCCTTAACAGATTCAGGGACCCCTATTAGGCGAATATTATTTCACCTTGACCTGTTTTCCAGGTCCTCAAGGTGCTGATGGAGAACATGATTTTGCCTGAGAAGATTTTCAATTGTACTAGAGTGAGTTATAGAAGTGTCCTCTAAATCAGACTCTCCCTTCCAATTCTGTAAATCTAGTTGAGATCTGCTTAATCTCCCCAGAAATGTTATCTAACTCTTTTTGTAAATTCTCCATTTTGGGTAAAAATAATGAGGTTATTTGTTGTACTATCTGATGTGAGTCTTTGTTATTAATGGTAGAATCTAAAGATTCCTCTAATACTTCAGGGGATCCTCTCTGTTTCCTTTTGTTTTATTTATGTTTGGTTGCCATCTTGTGAACCCTCAGATACAGTGGGGAAAAAAAGTATTTAGTCAGCCACCAATTGTGCAAGTTTTTCCACTTAAGAAGATGAGAGAGGCTTGTAATTTTCATCATAGGTATACCTTAACTATGAGAGACAAAATGTGGAAACAAATCCAGACAATCACTTTGTCTGATTTGCAAAGAATTTATTTGCAATTTATGGTGGAAAATAAGTATTTGGTCAATATCAAAAGTTTATCTCAATACTTTGTTATATATCCTTTGTTGGCAATGACAGAGGTCAAACATTTTCTGTAAGTCTTCACAAGGTTGTAACACACTGTTGCTGGTATGTTTGCCCATACCTGCATGCAGATCTCCTCTAGAGCAGTGATGTTTTGGGGCTGTCGCTGGGCAACACAGACTTTCAACTCCCTCCAAAGGTTTTCTATGGGGTTGAGATCTGGAGACTGGCTAGGCCACTCCAGGACCTTGAAATGCTTCTTATGAAGCCACTCCTTCGTTGCCTGGGTGGTGTGTTTGGGATCATTGTCATGCTGAAAGACCCAGCCACGATTCATCTTCAATGCCCTTGCTGATGGAAGGAGGTTTGCACTCAAAATCTCATGATACATGGCCCCATTCTTTCATGTACACGGATCAGTCATCCTGTTCCCTTTGCAGAGAAACAGCCCCAAAGCATGATGTTGCCACCCCCATGCTTCACAGTAGGTATGGTGTACTCTCTCCTCCAAACACGACAAGTTGTGTTTCTACCAAACAGTTCTACTTTGGTTTCATCTGACCATATGACATTCTCCCAATCCACTTCTGGATCATCCAAATGCTCTCTAGCATACTTTAGACGGGCCCAGACATGTACTGGCTTAAGCAGGGGGACACATCTGGCACTGCAGGATCTGAGTCCCTGGCGGCGTAGTGTGTTACTGATGGTAGCCTTTGTTACGTTGGTCCCAGCTCTCTGCATGTCATTCACTAGGTCCCCCCTGGAATGTTTGCTCACTGTTCTTGTGATCATTTTGACCCCACGGGGTGAGATTTTGCGTGGAGCCCCAGATCGAGGGAGATTATCAGTGGTCTTGTATGTCTTCCATTTTCTAATTATTGCTCCCACAGTTGATTTCTTCACAACAAGCTGCTTGCCTATTGCAGATTCAGTCTTCCCAGCCTGGTGCAGGTCTACAATTTTGATTCTGGTGTCCTTCGACAGCTCTTGGGTCTTCACCATAGTGGAGTTTGGAGTGTGACTGTTTGAGGTTGTGGACAGGTGTCTTTTATACTGATAACAAGTTCAAACAGGTGCCATTGATACAGGTAATGAGTGGAGGACAGAGGAGACTCTAAAATAAGAAGATACAGGTCTGTGAGAGCCAGAAATCTTGCTTGTTTGTAGGTGACCAAATACTTATTTTCCACCATAATTTGCAAATAAATTCTTTCCAAATCAGACAATGTTATTGTCTGGATTTGTTTCCACAGTTTGTCTCTCATAGTTGAGGTATACCTATGATGAAAATTACAGGCCTCTCTCATCTTCTTAAGTGGGAGAACTTGCACAATTGGTGGCTGACTAAATACTTTTTTGCCCCACTGTATCTATCCATAAACCAATAGGGGAGATATAATGTAAAAGAAAAATGACAAAACTTAACAATTTTTTCTTCTGCTTCTCCTCTTAGTATGGTCAGAGACTTTACCAAATTTCTTAACCACTATTTTTAAACTAGACAGTCTTATTTTATATTATCCTTATATAGAATGTACCGTAGACTCTCTAGAAGCACTGCAATAGCTGGGTGCCAATATAGACTCATGTGTTATCGAATCAGCCCAGCTATCTAATTGTTATCCAATTATTATTATCCAATTATTAACTTCTCAGTTACAGTGCAAAGGAAAAAGTCCTCTCAGATCTTCATATTATATTAGTCTCTGAGATTATTACCCAGAGGGGCCAGAGCAGGGCAACTTTCACTAAAAAAATACTGTTTGCCTTGCTTATACCCCTTTAAACTGGTGTCAAGTTCTCAAATCCACCAGCCAGAATTACTTTGTTGTTCCATTAAGTTACCCTCCATGAGGTTATCATAGTACAACCCCAGCCAACATTCGAAAAGAGGCAAATAAAGTTATGAAGAAGGCGTATCAGAACACCTTAAGTGTACTATGCGGGGTTAATTCTCCTTACTTTCAAAGACTCCTCTGTCTTATCCTTCCTTCTTTGTCAGCGTTCAATAAATGTTATGCTATGGGTACCTCGTATTATCCTGCTGAGCAGATGGGGACATTCCCTTCTAGCTGATATGCGACTCCTCTTTCACCGCCCTGTCGCCACCGCTTGTTCGGTAGGGATATTGTTTATGATTTCGGAAAAGAGACTCCACTCAGACTCCCACTGGGATATACCTGTTTCCCCAATCATATATCTTACCCAGTCCCAGTCTTTTAGGTCCCACGGGATATCTTCAGCTTCGACTCCTGGCTGCAGCATTATCCACTTTCGGCTTGGAGCCCATGCACACAGCATCTCACAGCCCAGGGGCACTCCCTCCAACAGAAAGGGACCAGCCACTAACTGCCAACCTCATGAACAGGCCACACCCCAGCTCCGCAACCAGCCGAACCCAGACGTCCAGGTAAATTATTTTCCTGCGGCTACTTCAAATGTTCAAGGAGTGTTTTAGCCCTTGTCTATGGCCAGCGGCATCCACTTCCACGATTCACCTGCGTGTGTTGACTTCGGCGGGGGAGAGTTTTTCGGCTTCTCCAGCGGTTCAATAGCCCAGACATGAATCCCATTAAGGGCTCCTCTACTTGGGCAGCAGTTATTCTGTATCCTGGGGAGTTAAAATACCGAGCAACACAGAGCACTGAACCCTGCTTGCTCTTGGCCCGCCCACCGGAAGTCCACCCCAGGAAGATATTTTATACATTTTAAATACAAAAACCTCATTATCAAATGGATGTGAGAAGCTTTACATTTATTTTTTTTATGAGAATTAAGATATGTAGAAGGAAATGAAACTCAACTATGAAATGTGTAGTTAAGTATCTCAGTAATACAGAATTATTTTTGCAGTATACATTGATTAGCATTGATGTTTCTAGTATAAGTTATGTTTTTTTTTATAAATATTACTGTGTATGCAACACATATGGAGGTTAGTTGTAAACATGTGTGTTCTCTCGCGCTCATGCGCTATCAGCACTGCTCTGCACATGAGAGAGGATATTGTGAATGCACAAGAGGCATGGGCACAGCAAGAGTTATAAGATAACTGGTGATAACCTTTAGTAGAGTCATCTTAGGAAATATATATATGTGTGTGTAGTTCTGGGTTCCAAGCACTCACTGTACTGGTGAATTGCCTGGGTGCTCTCTATGGTATATAGGTAGAAACTTCAAAGGAAGAAGAGGCACTCACAGGACTTAATAGACAATATTTTTTATTAGTATTTCATCAACAAGGTTCAGTCTGAACCTTGTTGATGAAATACTAATAAAAATATTGCATTCCTTTGAAGTATATATATATATATATATATATATATATATATTCTATTCAAATCTCAGAAATGTGGTTTTATATCATCTAATGTAGGTGTCAAGCACAAACAATCCTTTTAAAAAGATTATCAAATGATTTATCAACAGCAATTCCAATAGACTTTTAATGGTGAATTTTGTACAAAAATTACCTATTGGATTGTGATCATCCCAGAAATTTCGTCACAGAATTATCCAGTCTAAAATTATTTTATCTCCTTAATTATCTTCTGATTATCCACATTATGGGCTTAATTATCTAAACTTTGAGGGTTCAGACATGATTTTTCTCACCAACACTTGAAGGGACTGCCTGGTTGAATGATTGTAAAAAAGGGACAGTGCCTGCGAGTGGCGAGATGGCTCCTATTGAAAGTAATGGAACTCACTGGATAGGGACCCTTGTAAGCAGAAGGCGCACTTTCAAAATGAAATCCTGAAACCAATATAAATCACATTATGCTGCTTTCTGCGTATAGCATCTTACAATATCGTATATTTTCGTAGGCAAGTGTTCTTATGTTAGGGTTATAAGTATTTTGAGTGTTTTGAGAAATGCTCGCTACATTTTCATTTGTGAGAAAAAACTGTGAGAACTGTAGTGCAAAAATCTTTACAGAATTACCCTGGGATTTTAGAGAGAATTTCATATACGTCCATGGAACGCTCATGTTCAGCCAATTTTGCAGGGAAAAAAAAAATTGTACTCATGTTTATGAATTTCGAAGTGATTTTATTACAAGGACAGAGACTCCGATTTTGCAAAACCTTTTCCTTTACTGCCCAACAGCTATTTAAAGTAACAAAAAACACATTAAAAGTTTAACATAGAAATAAAAGAAATGAATATGGTAAGCAATGAGAAACAAGCTTGAATGGTATGATCAAAGGCAGACCAATCAGAGAAGTTCATTCTGCTATAAACATTGCCAATTACATTCCAACTTCCTCTTTTCCCTTTGCTGCTCTCAAAGAGATAAGTATTATATTTGCTATAAACTATCTTTTTATTAGCTTTATAGTTATTGGAATAAAGATTTTTTCTCTTGCAGTTTCTATTTATTCTTTATTATTATTCTTTTTTATTCATATATTTCCTCTCTCATTATATATTTTTTCTAATTTCTGCCATTTCTCTATTGTCTATTTTTTCCTGTCAGTCATTTCTTATACTTAGCTTGCTAAACGTTTTCATTTTTCCTCCTCTTGCCTGTCTGGCTCCGTTTTTGTTATACATAAGCCTCAATTTCACACTTCCATTTTAGCCATGCCCACTTTTGTTAGGTTTCCTCCCTGCTTGTGTCTGTGAGGTGCTGGTCTTCCCTCCCTCCCTCTCTTCCTGTCAGCACTTTACCTCAGAACAGTTTTTGCTACAAATTTGCTATCCCTGTTGTGTTTGAAACATTGTTACTGTGTATTTAGGACAATTTATTTAATATTGTTCTAGTAATTGTAAATTAATATCGTTTTTTGTGTTTAGTGCAAGGTTTAATCTTTCTGGGATAAAATTTTTATTCTGTCAGTCTAAGGTTTATTGTAAATTTGATAGCGTTAAGTTCTGTCGGCTTTTAGTTTACATTTATCCTCAAACACCTTATTTATTTAGTTAAATATTAGTTAGATGTAGCTATATAAGTGTATGTTCCTGACTGTCTATGTAAGTCAATGGAAAATGGATTTGTGTGTTTTTTTTTTTCAAACACCCGAGATCTCGTAACTTTGATCCATTGTATTTTGACATGAAAATGTAAAATCTCAAAAATAAATATTGTGTAGTGTTTGTATGAGTGTAGGTGTACTTTGTGTAATGTTTTTGAAGTGATTTGTGGATGTTTTTGTTAGCGGTATATGACTAACTACTGGGTCTGGGTTTACGTTAATGATTTGAGCGGAGATGGTTATTTTTGTGGCGTTACGGAAACTCGTAATACCAGCGGTAGGGAAAAAGCAGCGTTAGAACCTGTTAACGCTGCTTTTCCAGGTTACTGCAAAACTCGTAATCTAGCTGTATTTTTTCTGACAATTCAGACTCTTTTTCTGAGGAGTCTTTTACTGATAATCTGGATAATACATTTAAAGATTATAGAAATAAATTGCAAACAGTTCCCAACACTGTCACTGAGAATGCTTATTCTCCTAGGAAAGTCAAAGCAAAGAAAAAACATTTAAATAAAAGATACAGAAATTTACTTTTGCAAAGAAAAATTGAAAAAGGAGTTTTCAGTCTGGACACCCCAGACATCAGAGTTAAGTCTCCTGTTAAAACAAATAAAATTATCTCTTCTGATTCAGATTCAGAAGAAGCTACTCCTTCTAAAAAAAGTTAATAAAAGAAAAGTAGATTTAATATATACATCTGAGTCTTCGGACTCCATTATATCTAATGATGAGGATAACTCATGGCAATCCTTTTATACTCAGGAATTGTCAGGCAGCTCTTCTGACTATACCCCTAAAAAGAAAAAGTACAGAAGGTCTAATAAAAAATCAAAAAAGAGATTAATGGATAATGAAGGTCAAGAATATCTAGACACTGAGGATTTATTACACCCTTGCTCCTCTAACTGGAGACCCTCTAAACAAGTGGCTAGATTTTTAGACCATTACTTAAAAAAGTCTTTATCGGCTAAAGCCAGATCCACTCTTAGGGCCGAATGCCCCAGACCTGATTTACCACACAAATCCTCCACTACACCTGAAGTAGATGCTAATATTATTAAATTTTTTAGCACTAAGAACTTTAACATTAAGAGAGGTCCTGATAAATTTCTTAAGGCATGTCAGGATAGGTTTTTAGACACTCTAGGCCCTATTACCACAATGTTTGAGCTTACTGAGGAAGTCATAGTTAATAAAGTTTTCCTTGATCCATATATAATTAGACAATGGATTCAGAGGTCCATTTATTTGATGGGCGATGCTAATACAGCATTGTCTACCCAACATAGAAGGATTATTTTACGCAGAATCGGTCCGAAAATTTCGGATTTTGCCCCTACCGAAATGGGTCCCCAGGCTGAGGGCTTATTATTTGGAGACTTAGGTTTAAAGGAGTTAAGTACTTATGTTAATACCTTTAACTCATTAAATAAGGCTAAAATTACTTCCAAGAAATTTTTTTACCCCTCTAATAACCGTGTTTTTGAATGGGCTGGGAAAGGAAGAGGTCGTTTTCACGGCCGTCCTTACTCATCAAACTCAATTCCAAGCCTTCCCACCTTCAAACCCCTCCCTTACTAACTTCTTCCCATCAAGAAGTCGGCCATGGAATCCAAGATTCTCCAGGGCTAGATCATGTTCAAGACCCTTCTCAGGTTAGCTCCCTATTTTTACTCAACACAATTTTTTTCCCACAAAAAGTTGGGGGATGATTATCCCTTTTCATAAAAATTTGGGAATCCATAACTTCAGATGTTTGGGTCATTCAGACTGTCACCGGTCTCCTTCTAGACTTTGTCTCTCCTCCATTTCAGACTCATTTCCAAAATCTGATAGTTTTCTCAAAAACAGATTCAAATCTCTTAGACACAGAGATAAATCTCCTTCTCTCTAAACAGGCTATAGAACTTGCCCCAAACAACGAAAATTCTTTTTTCAGCAACATGTTTTTTGTGAGAAAGAAAGAGGGTTCTCTTCGACCTGTTATACATCTAAGGAATTTGAATGCCTTCCTGTCTTACAACCATTTCAAGATGTAGGGGATTCATCTTCTAAGAGTTTGCCTTATGAACAAAGACTGGTTAGGAAGACTAGACCTTACAGACGCTTACCTAATAGTTCCCATCCATCAGTCTCATCGCAATTTTCTCAGGTTCCTTTAGAGAAACCAAATTTGGCAGTTTACCCGTCTCCCTTTTGGACTCTCTTCAGCCCCTTGGGTATTCACAAAAAGTTTAAAACCGGCAGTAGCCTGGTTGAGATTGAGGGGTGTTCGTCTAATTATTTATCTGGACAACATCCTTATAATGAATCAAGACCAATCTCTTCTTCTCTCTCATCTGAATCTAACTATGGATATGTTAAAAAACTTGGGTTTTCTTATCAATTCCAAGAAATCGGTTCTCACTCCTTCACAAAAAATAATATTTTTGGGTTTTCAAATAGACACCTCTCTTTCTACTTTGAGTCTTCCCTTGGAGAAGGTGAACAAAATCTAATTAGAAATTTCTCAATTGTTAAAGAAAAAGTTCTTTCCTATCAGAACTCTCGCTCGAATTGTGGATCTTCTTTCGGCCTTAATTCAGGCAATTTTCCCAGCTCCCCTTAATTACAGGGCTTTACAGTGATTCAAAATTTCTTATTTGAGGAAGGGTTTTTCCTATTCTCACAAAATCTCTTCGTCAGAAGATGCTCGGACAGAATTGACTTGGTGGCTTTCCAATATAGAAGCTTGGAATGGCAAAGCTATATTCGGAAAAGCTCCAAATATTATTATCTAATCGGATGCAAGCAATTCGGACTGGGGTGCCAGATGTAGTTCCCAGATAACGGGAGGCAAATGGTCTCCTTGGGAACGCAAACTGCATATAAATTGTCTAGAAATGATGGCAGGTTCCTTTGCGATAAAGAACTTTAAAAAGCAGAACTTTCCAATTTCGATTCTTTTACGCATGGACAATATTTCTGCAGTCTGATATCTGAATTGTTTGGGTGGCACTCAGTCCAAACAATTATCAGATATAACAAAACATTTTGTTCATCAATGTCTCCACAACAATATCTCTGTTCGAGCAGAGTATATCCCAGGTCTCTCCAACATTGCAGCAGACTGGGGTTCTCGATATATTTCGGACTCAAGTGATTGGAGACTACACCCAGATATCTTTCACAAATTACAATCTATCAGAGGTCCCTTCTCGATAGATTTATTTGCTTCACGTCTGAATTACCACATTCTCCCTTTTTTCAGTTGGCGTCCGGATCCAGAGGCATTAGCAGTGGATGCCTTCCTTCAACCTTGGCCTGCTCAGGGAGCCTACGCATTTCCTCCTTTTTCAATGATCCCTCGCATACTGAATGTGATCAGAAGGAACAAGATATCTCTGGTTTTGATATACCCATTTTGGCTGACCCAATCGTGGTACCCATCTCTTCTGGAGATGTCTTTTCTTTTCCCGGTCCTTCTTCCACTTGTTCCCCATCTCCTATTAGATCCCTTAGGAGGTTTTCACGACCTTGTTCTTCAAGGATCGCTCCAGCTTATTGCTTGGAGAATTTCCGGGGATCCTGGACTTCCAAAGGACTTTCTGCATCAGCTAAATCTTTATTAGAGGACGCCTGGGCTCCAGGAACCAAAAAATGTTATTTATCCTCCTGGTCTAGATGGGCTAGCTGGTGCGATCAAAGACACTTGGATCCCATTTCAGCTCCTCTAGCTGAGATCTTGAATTTTCTTACTTCTTTATTTGATGACGGCTTAGCTTATAGATCTATAAATGTTTATAGATCTGCTATTTCTGCCGGTCATGAATTAATCAACAATTTACCAATCGGCCAACATATTTCTATTTCCAGACTTATGAAATCTATCAAACTTAAAAACCCCCTTCTTCTAAATATTCTTCTTTTTGGGATGTTAACCTAATTTTTTTCTCTTTTCCAATCTTGGCCGTTTAACCAGACTCTTTCTTTAAAACAGCTTTCTTGCAAATTAGCTACTCTTCTTTGCCTTTTATCTTGTAGAAGAGTATCAGATGTGAAAGCTATCGATTTTTCTTCCAAAATGTTCTCTCCTCAAGGAGTCATTTTTAACATTTCTAGAAGAACTAAATCCATGTCCTCTTCCATTTTTTTATCCTTATTTTTCAGATTGCCCGTCCTTGTGTGTGGTTCTTTGCCTAAAGGAATATGAGAATCGTACCTTACCATCGTACCTTACCCTTTAGAAATTCTGATTCTAAACAACTTTTAATTTCTTTTTCTCCTCCTCATTCTCCTGTTTCTTGCACTTTTATTAGTAGATGGATTAAATGGGTCATGGACGAAGCAGGTATAGATAAATATTTTTCTTCTCATTCAGTAAGGGGAGCTGCTGCTTCTAAAGCTTTCTGTAAATCAGCCTCCCTTCAAGAAATTCTAAATGCAGCAGACTGGTCATCCGATTCAGTCTTTAGACAGTTTTATTTCAAACCTATCAATTCTTTGCCTCAACACCTTCTGGATTAAATTTATATATAGCTTTAAACTTGCAAAATCGGAGTCTCTATCCTTGTAATAAAATTCTGATTATCCTAGCCTTGGTGAAGGAATAATCTAGATTTTATTAAAGAGACAGAGACTAGTATTTTCCCTCCCTTCCCATACCCTTGTGCAATTTTATTTAGTTACATAATTATAACTTATTTTCTGTTAAGTAATTTATTTGTATCTTTTCAGCTCCTGGTCCCTCTCATACAGTATTTCAACCTTCTATATGAATATGAGGATAATCTTCGTGATCAAGATTCTCAGTCAAGCCTCTTTTGTGCTGGACTTCAACCTCAGACTTTGTTACTCCCGGATGATCTACACGGGAAATGTTTTCTTTTATTCCTATGGTTCCTGTTCATGTTTTTTCTGTTAACTTTTGGTCTTATTTCCGAAGATCCTTACAATATTTTTTCCAGCACCAAAGTTCAAAGAGGAAGTTGGAATGTAATTTGGACTGTTTATAGCAGAATTAACTTATCTGATTGGTCTGCCTTTGATCATACCATTCAAGCTTGTTTCTCATTGGTTACCATATTCATTTCTTTTATTTCTATGTTATACTTTTAATGTGTTTTTTGTTACTTTAAATAGCTGTTGAGCAGTAAAGGAAAAAGTTTTGCAAAATACTCGTCTCTGTCTCTTTAATAAAATCTAGATTATTCCTTCACCAAGGCTAGGATAATTGGAATTTTTGCACATCCAGTGTACTAAAATTATGATTTACGCTGTTCATATTTACATACAAATTTTTACGTTTTTGGTAAAAACATAATTTATGTAAGAACTTACCTGATAAATTCATTTCTTTCATATTAGCAAGAGTCCATGAGCTAGTGACATATGGGATATACATTCCTACCAGGAGGGGCAAAGTTTCCCAAACCTCAAAATGCCTATAAATACACCCCTCACCACACCCACAAATCAGTTTAACGAATAGCCAAGAAGTGGGGTGATAAGAAAAAAAGTGTGAAGCATAAATATAAGGAATTGGAATAATTGTGCTTTATACAAAAAAATCATAACCACCACAAAAAAAGGGTGGGCCTCATGGACTCTTGCTAATATGAAAGAAATGAATTTATCAGGTAAGTTCTTACATAAATTATGTTTTCTTTCATGTAATTAGCAAGAGTCCATGAGCTAGTGACGTATGGGATAATGACTACCCAAGATGTGGATCTTCCACGCAAGAGTTACTAGAGAGGGAGGGATAAAATAAAGACAGCCAATTCCGCTGAAAAAAATCCACACCCAAAAATAAAGTTTAAATCTTATAAAGAAAAAAACTGAAAATATAAGCAGAAGATTCAAACTGAAACAGCTGCCTGAAGTACTTTTCTACCAAAGACAGCTTAAGAAGAAGAAAACACATCAAAATGGTAGAATTTAGTAAAAGTATGCAAAGAAGACCAAGTTGCTGCTTTGCAAATCTGATCAACCGAAGCTTGATTCCTAAACGCCCAGGAAGTAGAAACTGACCTAGTAGAATGAGCTGTAATCCTTTGAGGCGGAGTTTTACCCGACTCGACATAAGCATGATGAATTAAAGATTTCAACCAAGATGCCAAAGAAATGGCAGAGGCCTTCTGACCTTTCCTAGAACCGAAAAAGATAACAAATAGACTAGTCTTTCGGAAATTCTTAGTAGCTTCAACATAATATTTCAAAGCTCTAATTACAACCAAATAATGCAATGATTTCTCCTTAGAATTCTTAGGATTAGGACATAATGAAGGAACCACAATTTCTCTACTAATGTTGTTGGAATTCACAACCTTAGGTAAAAATTTTAAAGAAGTTCGCAACACCGCCTTATCCTGGTGAAAAATCAGAAAAGGAGACTCACAAGAAAGAGCAGATAATTCAGAAACTCTTCTGGCAGAAGAGATGGCCAAAAGGAACAAAACTTTCCAAGAAAGTAATTTAATGTCCAATGAATGCATAGGTTCAAACGGAGGAGCTTGAAGAGCCCTCAGAACCAAATTCAAACTCCAAGGAGGAGAAATTGACTTAATAACAGGTTTTATACGAACCAAAGCATGTACAAAACAATGAATATCAGGAAGATTAGCAATCTTTCTGTGAAAAAGAACAGAAAGAGCAGAGATTTGTCCTTTCAAGGAACTTGCAGACAAACCTTTATCCAAACCATCCTGAAGAAACTGTAAAATTCTCGGAATTCTAAAAGAATGCCAGGAAAAATTATGAGAAAGACACCAAGAAATATAAGTCTTCCAGACTCTATAATATATCTCCCTAGATACAGATTTACGAGCCTGTAACATAGTATTAATCACTGAGTCAGAGAAACCTCTTTGACTAAGAATCAAGCGTTCAATCTCCATACCTTTAAATTTAAGGATTTGAGATCCTGATGGAAAAAAGGACCTTGCGACAGAAGGTCTGGCCTTAACGGAAGAGTCCACGGTTGGCAACAGGCCATCCGGACAAGATCCGCATACCAAAACCTGTGAGGCCATGCTGGAGCTACCAGCAGAACAAACGAGCAATTCTTCAGAATCTTGGAGATTACTCTTGGAAGAAGAACTAGAGGCGGAAAGATATAGGCAGGATGATACTTCCAAGGAAGTGACAATGCATCCACTGCTACCGCTTGAGGATCCCTGGATCTGGACAGATACCTGGGAAGTTTCTTGTTTAGATGAGAGGCCATCAAATCTATTTCTGGAAGTCCCCACATTTGAACAATCTGAAGAAATACCTCTGGGTGAAGAGACCATTCGCCCGGATGTAACGTTTGGCGACTGAGATAATCCGCTTCCCAATTGTCTATACCTGGGATATGAACCGCAGAAACTAGACAGGAGCTGGATTCCGCCCATACCAGAATTCGAGATACTTCTTTCATAGCCAGAGGACTGTGAGTCCCTCCTTGATGATTGATGTATGCCACAGTTGTGACATTGTCTGTCTGAAAACAAATGAACAATTCTCTCTTTAGAAGAGGCCAAGACTGAAAATTGCACGGAGTTCCAAAATATTGATCGGTAATCTCACCTCCTGAGATTCCCAAACCCCTTGTGCTGTCAGAGACCCCCACACAGCTCCCCAACCTGTAAGTCTTGCATCTGTTGAAATTACAATCCAGGTCGGAAGAACAAAAGAAGCCCCCTGAACTAAACAATGGTGATCTGTCCACCACGTCAGAGAGTGTCGTACAATCGGTTTTAAAGATATTAATTGAGATATCTTTGTGTAATCCCTGCACCACTGGTTCAGCATACAGAGCTGAAGAGGCCGCATGTGAAAACGAGCAAAGGGGATCGCGTCCGATGCAGCAGTCATAAGACCTAGAATTTCCATGCATAAGGCTACCGAAGGGAATGATTGTGACTGAAGGTTTCGACAAGCTGATATCAATTTTAGACGTCTCTTGTCTGTCAAAGATAGAGTCATGGACACTGAATCTATCTGGAAACCTAAAAAGGTTACCTGTGTCTGAGGAATCAATGAACTTTTTGGTAAATTGATCCTCCAACCATGATGTTGAAGAAACAACACAAGTCGATTCGTATGAGATTCTGCTAAATGTGAAGACTGAGCAAGTACCAAGATATCGTCCAAATAAGGAAATACCACAATACCCTGTTCTCTGATTACAGAGAGAAGGGCACCGAGAACCTTCGTAAAAATTCTTGCAGCTGTAGCTAGGCCAAACGGCAGAGCCACAAACTGGTAATGCTTGTCTAGGAAAGAGAATCTCAGAAACTGATAGTGATCTGGATGAATCGGAATATGCAGATATGCATCCTGTAAATCTATTGTAGACATATAATGCCCTTGCTGAACAAAAGGCAGGATAGTCCTTACAGTTACCATTTGGAATGTTGGTATCCTTACATAACGATTCAATATTTTTAGATCCAGAACTGGTCTGAAGGAATTCTCCTTCTTTGGTACAATGAAGAGATTTGAATAAAACCCCAGTCCCTGTTCCAGAACTGGAACTGGCATAATTACTCCAGCCAACTCTAGATCTGAAACCCATTTCAGAAATGCTTGAGCCTTCGCTGGGTTTACTGGGACATGGGAAAGAAAAAAATCTCTTTGCAGGAGGCCTTATCTTGAAGCCAATTCTGTACCCTTCTGAAACAATGTTCTGAATCCAAAGATTGTGAACGGAATTGATCCAAATTTCTTTGAAAAAACTTAATCTGCCCCCTACCAGCTGAGCTGGAATGAGGGCCGCACCTTCATGTGGACTTAGGAGCTGGCTTTGATTTTCTAAAAGGCTTGGATTTATTCCAGACTGGAGATGGTTTCCAAACTGATACCGCTCCTGAGGATGAAGGATCAGGTTTTTGTTCCTTGTTGTGACGAAAGGAACAAAAACGATTATTAGACCTAAATTTACCTTTAGATTTTTTATCCTGTGGTAAAAAAGTTCCTTTCCCTCCAGTAACAGTTGAGATAATAGAATCCAACTGAGAACCAAACAATTTATTACCCTGGAAAGAAAGGGAAAGCAGAGTAGACTTAGAAGACATATCAGCATTCCAAGTTTTAAGCCATAAAGCTCTTCTAGCTAAAATAGCTAGAGACATATACCTGACATCAACTCTAATGATATCAAAGATGGCATCAAAAATAAAATTATTAGCATGTTGAAGAAGAAGAATAATGCTATGAGAATTATGATCTGTTACTTGTTGCGCTAAAGCTTCTAACCAAAAAGTTGAAGCTGCAGCAACATCCGCTAAAGATATAGCAGGTCTAAGAAGATTACCTGAACACAAGTAAGCTTTTCTTAGAAAGGATTCAATTTTCCTATCTAAAGGATCCTTAAAGGAAGTACCATCTGCCGTAGGAATAGTAGTACGCTTAGCAAGAGTAGAGACAGCCCCATCAACCTTAGGGATTTTGTCCCAAAACTCTAATCTGTCAGATGGCACAGGATATAATTGCTTAAAACGTTTAGAAGGAGTAAATGAATTACCCAAATTATTCCATTCCCTGGAAATTACTTCAGAAATAGCACCAGGGACAGGAAATAACTACAGGAGATTTAAAAACCTTATCTAAACGTTTAGATTTAGTATCAAGAGGACCAGAATCCTCAATTTCTAATGCAATTAGGACTTCGTTAAGTAAAGAACGAATAAATTCCATTTTAAATAAATATGAAGATTTATCAGCATCAACCTCTGAGACAGAATCCTCTGAACCAGAAGAACCATTATCAGAATCAGAATGATGATGTTCATTTAAAAATTCATCTGAAAAATGAGAAGTTTTAAAAGACTTTTTTACGTTTACTAGAAGGAGGAATAACAGACATAGCCTTCTTAATGGATTTAGAAACAAAATCTCTTATGTTATCAGGAACACTCTGAGTATTAGATGTTGACGGAACAGCAACAGGTAATGTAACAGTACTAAAGGAAATATTATCTGCATTAACAAGTTTGTCATGACAAACAGTACAAACAACAGCTGGAGGAACAGATACCATAAGTTTACAGCAGATACACTTAGCTTTGGTAGCTCCAGCACCAGGCAGCGATTTTCCAGAAGTATCTTCTGACTCAGTTTCAACGTGGGACATCTTGCAATATGTAATAGAAAAAACAACATATAAAGCAAAATTGATCAAATTCCTTAAATGACAGTTTCAGGAATGGGAAAAAATGCCAGTGAACAAGCTTCTAGCAACCAGAAGCAATAAATAATGAGACTTAAATAATGTGGAGACAATAGTGACGCCCATATTTTTTTAGCGCCAAAAATTACGCCCACATTATTTGGCGCCTAAATGCTTTTGGCGCCAAAAATGACTCCACATCCGGAACGCCGACACTATTGGCGCAAAAGAACGTCCAAAATGACGCAACTTCCGGCGACACGTATGACGCCGGAAACATTAAAAAAAAAATTTGCGCCAAAAAAGTCCGCGCCAAGAATGACGCAATAAAATGAAGCATTTTCAGCCCCCGCGAGCCTAACAGCCCACAGGGAAAAAGTCAAATTTTAAGGTAAGAAAAAAATGATTTATTCATATGCATTATCCCAAATATGAAACTGACTGTCTGAAATAAGGAATGTTGAACATCCTGAGTCAAGGCAAATAAATGTTTGAATACATATATTTAGAACTTTATAAAAAAGTGCCCAACCATAGCTTAGAGTGTCACAGAAAATAAGACTTACTTACCCCAGGACACTCATCTACATGTTGTAGAAAGCCAAACCAGTACTGAAACGAAAATCAGCAGAGGTAATGGTATATAAATAAGAGTATATCGTCGATCTGAAAAGGGAGGTAAGAGATGAATCTCTACGACCGATAACAGAGAACCTATGAAATAGACCCCGTAGAAGGAGATCATTGAATTCAAATAGGCAATACTCTCCTCACATCCCTCTGACATTCACTGCACGCTGAGAGGAAAACCGGGCTCCAACCTGCTGCGGAGCGCATATCAACGTAGAATCTAGCACAAACTTACTTCACCACCTCCATAGGAGGCAAAGTTTGTAAAACTGATTTGTGGGTGTGGTGAGGGGTGTATTTATAGGCATTTTGAGGTTTGGGAAACTTTGCCCCTCCTGGTAGGAATGTATATCCCATACGTCACTAGCTCATGGACTCTTGCTAATTACATGAAAGAAATATGATTTTTGGTGAAAAGTTTAGTTACGCTGTTTGATGCACCTTAACAATACAATTTTTTCCCTGCTTATTTTTGTGTGAATGGTTAATTTATTCATTTTGTATGATCTTTAAAATATAAATTTTATTGTGCACTTTTCATACGAAAATACAGTATATGCTACTTAGCAAGACACCCTGTTTTCAGAAAAATAAGTGGCTTTAGATCATTCCACCAGCGAAATAGAAAAGTATTGGTGAGCATTCTTTAATTATCTTCCCAGCCTAGAGCTTTGTTTAAAAAGATAGATAATCCCTTTATTACCCATTCCCCAGTTTTACATAACCAACATGGTTATATTAATGCATTTTTTACTTCTGTGATTACCTTGTATCTAAGCCAGCTCTGCAGATTTTCCCTTATTTCAGTTTTGATAGACTTGCATTTTAGCCAATCAGTGTGGAACATAAGCGCAATGTTATCTATATGGCACACATGAAGTAGTGCTGTCTAGCTGTGAAAAACTGTAAAAATGCACTGAGATAAGAGTCAGCCTTTAAGGGCTTAAACATTAGCATATGAGCCTACCCAGATTTAGCTTTTAACAAAGAATACCAAGAAAACAAAGCAAATTTGATGATAAAAGTAAATTGGAAAGTTGTTTAAAACTGCATGCCCTATATATGAATCATTAAAGTTTAATTTTGACTAGACTGTCCCTTGAACTGATAATATACAATAAAGGTTTTTTAATTAGTTATTTTCATACAGTTGGTTTAGTGGCATGATCAGTAATAAAATATTCACTTTAGATTTATGAATAATAACAAACAAAAACACAGAGCTAGAAATGCGACCAGGAATCTCACAGTAAGAGATATATACAAAATATGATAGATATAAAATAGAAAAAACTCAAAAGTATTAGAATATAAAAATGTCCTGAAACATATATAGATTTAGATTGAAACAACCAGAATCATAGTCACCAGTGTAGTATTTTAAGACAAATTGGAGCGAACTCAAGTTCCAAGCGTAGGAGCCCAAAAAATTAAATCAGCACTACACAAACATTGGGACATTCTCAAATTGGATCCCATTTTAGGTAGGAATCTCCCAGACCAGTCTAGTATTGTTTCTAAACGAAATCAAAACCATAAGAATATTTTAGCTCCCTCCAAATTAAAACCTCTAGACACATCTCAAACAAGGGGAACTAATCCCACCAATTCATCATCAGGGTGGTTATGCTTAAGTAATGGCTTGTTCAAATGTAGAAGACTGAATTGTTGTCTATGCCCATTGATCAAACCAGGGACCCAATTTATAATTGGGATAGTTCTCAGAGCTTTGACATTACTAGTGGTTCGACTTGTAACACCACTTATGCAGTCTATATGCTCACCTGCAGCTGTAATTTAATTTATATTGGTAGGACCAAGAGAAAAATTAAGAAACACATTTATGAACATGTCAACAATATAGAAAAAGGATTAAAAAAACCATAGTGTGTCAGATCACTTTCGCAGATGTCATGTGAAGCAGGTAGACTCTCTAAGGGTTATGGTTATTGAAACCATACCTTATATGAAAAATGATATGCAGAGACTGCTCAACTTGCGAAAGTGTGGATCCATAAAATAGGAAGTTTATACCCTCAAGGCTTAAATATTGATCTGGATCTTCAGGCTTTTATGGACTAGCGGCCCTTGAGATATCATAATGAAATTACATTTATCCTGTTTTGTTTTTTTTTGGGGGGGGGGGTTACTTCATTAAGTGCTTTTTTTGTTCTTAGTTTGACCATGAGCTTAAGGAAATGTAATTCTTATATATAATATTTTTTAGGGTTTGTGAGTGTTATTTATTTATGTGCTATATATTTATGAATTTGTTATAGAAATTATTAATTGTCTATTTTATCCTCTATGTGATAACGTTATAGACCGATCAATTTAGTTTAATGGGTTAATTTACATTTTATACTTGTTACATACTGTGCTCTTGTATGAGCAATATCGTACGCTAGCCATATATTATGAACACGGCTTTTAACATTAAGTAACAACTATGTCACCACGGGGGGAGTTCAAATTCAACCAACGAGTATGAGGGTGTGATCCTCCAGCCCCTTTGTAATTGGCCAATTGTTTATGCTGCTCACCAATCAATAGAAGGGGTGTGTATGTTAGACACGGTATAAATAGTGCGTGTTTATAAAAAAAGAGTATGTTTATTTTGAATTCTGTGAAAATCTCTTGAAAGGGATCTGTATTTTGGAGCTATCAGCTGATGAACTTTTTTTTTTGCAATAAATTGTGTTTTACTTCCTTGAATCTGGGTTGCGCTTGTGTTTTTTTTTTTTAGATTTATGAATGTGTTGCTTTTTTTGTGGGCATGTACTGAATGTCATAAAAATATTTATTTCATTCAATACAGCACATACAAACTTCCAGAAAATGTTATATACAAAAATGTATATATGTTATATACAGTGCTACAAACATTCTTAGTGCTATATTATTTTTATTACACAATCAGCAAGTATATATAAATAATTAACAAGACAAGCAGAAGCATTCAACAAACCCGAATATGAAAAATACCCAGCGAATGTGAAACTGTGATGCTTCTGTATCCAAGCATATGCATCTGATCTATGAAACAATCGCTCTAGCTATACAATAGACTCTTTGGGGAAAAAAAAAAAACAGATCAAAGAATACAATCTACAAAGAATACCTCCCTGTATAAACTTGGGTGGCCTTCTGAATAAGATTTTGTAGCGCATGTTTCCATTCACTGTTCACCTAATCTTACATGAAAGAAACAGATCTGCTAGTGATAGCCATTCAAAGTAAGGCTGATTTGGTCAGCATTTTTAGCTGAAGTAAGGCAGTCGCTGTAGATGTGACTAAGTGCTAAACTTAGAATTTCTTTTTTTTCTTTGTAAAACCGCAGCTCTCTCCCGGCTTTTCTGGACTCTTCTAATTCTCTGAGGGCCAGCTGAAGCTCTTGTGATATTATGCCTGGTGCTTCCTCTTCTTTCATTATCCAGTCAAGTGCCATGTGACTTCTCATTCGTTCATCCAATGAGTACTCAGAGTAGTAAGCAATTACTTCCTGTTAATACAAAGAAAGTAGATTATTTTGGTTGTATTTGTAGAAATAGTGTCTGCGGTCTGAACATTTCAAAATAAACAAGCTTTAAAAACACAGTACAGTCAAAATTAAACTTTCATAATTCAGATAAGAGCATACAAAATGTATCAAATGTAATTTGTTCTCTTGGTATCCTTTGCTAGAGAGTAGGCTCAGGAAGGTAGCTGAACACATCTGGTAAGCCAATGACAACAAGCGTCACCAGCTAACTTTCAACAGTGCACTTCTACACTTAAGCCTAGCTAGGTATACTCTTCAACGAAGGATAGCTAGAGACAAAGCAAAATTGAGAATGGAAGTAACATGGAAGGTTATGTAAAATTGCATGTTTAGTCCAAATCATAAAATTTTTGTAAATTGATAGTTAATCATTAAGTACAATAAACTAAAGTTTCCTATATTTTATTTAAAGGGACATTAAACACTTAATAAATGATAGAAAGAATGAAGATTCCAAAGAAAAGATTATTCTGAGAATAACATGTGGATGCATTTTTTAGAGTTTTAGAGCTGTTTAAATATTGACAAAATATGTGTAAAGTTTTAGTGTCCATAAAACAATAGAAGCTGCCATGTTGTAACTAAGGTTACCTTCTCTGCTGTGGCCAATTAGGGACAGTTATAAATAGGTCACTAGAGTGTGCAGCCAATGGCTGTGTGGAATATAACAGTGTTCTGCACTTCAATTTCTAACAGGAACTGAAAAAAAGGGACAAAATAAATAATGAAAGTATATTGCAGAGTTTTTTTCTATATACAATTTATTATTTTATATTACTATCTCCAAATATTTCATGTCTATTTAAAGCTAAGTAAGGTATTGCTTATGAGCCTCTGGTCTTTGAGATTGTAATTAAAAAAATGTTTAATGGCGTATGTTAAAATATTTACAGCTTACTTTTATTATTTAATTTTCCCTATTTTCTTGTAATTTAACACTTAGTTTTTCAATTCAGAAAATTGAAAGTGTACACTGTAGATTTAACAAATCTAACCCTGCCATCCATATATTTGTACCTAACTGGCCTCCCTTGAGGTGATAAGATAACACACTGCAAAATAATTACAATTTTACTTTTTATTGTTAATTACTTCTTATTGTTTTTCTCTTCTTGAAAAGAAGTGTACAATCTATTAAACAAACATATTTTTTCATAACCTTTAATTTTAAGTATGATAGATGATTTAGGGCCACATCAAGAAACATTCTAAAACATGTATATGTATATTTTAAGGTAACTATAATAATTAATAATAATAATAATTATTATTATTAATATTTTTAAATACTTTATATTTAATATTTACATGCATGTGTGCTAAACCAACACCACGTTAGACCTACTGTGTGAATCCCGAAGTGCATATTATACATTCCAATTATCTACAAGTAGAAGAAAATGTTTCTTTTTTATTTTTAATTATATAATTCTACATATATCTTATGTTGTAAATGTACAATATATATCTATTCCTATATATCTATATGAACAGGGCTTGAAATTTCCAGTGGTCCAATAGTCCTGGACAATTCAGAAATTGCAGTGGATGACATAGAAATTTGACTTTTTCCTATCTTTAACATAGGGCGGACTAGTAACTTTTTCCTCTGGGCTAGTAGATTTTAACCCCTAACTAGTAAACTAAAGTGATATTTTTCCATCCTTGTATATCAATATGTATAGATATAGATTTATCTAGATATAAATAGAAATATCAATTTAAAAGTACAAATAACATTTATCCCTATATAAAGAACATTGGAATGTTAAATATTTACAGTAAATACAGAGTAAAACACATTTATTTAATTATTATTTAGACACACATACACTCACAAATATATATATATATATATATATATATATATATATATATACAGGGAGTGCAGAATTATTAGGCAAATGAGTATTTTGACCACATCATCCTCTTTATGCATGTTGTCTTACTCCAAGCTGTATAGGCTTGAAAGCCTACTACCAATTAAGCATATTAGGTGATGTGCATCTCTGTAATGAGAAGGGGTGTGGTCTAATGACATCAACACCCTATATCAGGTGTGCATAATTATTAGGCAACTTCCTTTCCTTTGGCAAAATGGGTCAAAAGAAGGACTTGACAGGCTCAGAAAAGTCAAAAATAGTGAGATATCTTGCAGAGGGATGCAGCACTCTTAAAATTGCAAAGCTTCTGAAGCGTGATCATCGAACAATCAAGCGTTTCATTCAAAATAGTCAACAGGGTTGCAAGAAGCATGTGGAAAAACCAAGGCGCAAAATAACTGCCCATGAACTGAGAAAAGTCAAGCGTGCAGCTGCCAAGATGCCACTTGCCACCAGTATGGCTATATTTCAGAGCTGCAACATCACTGGAGTGCCCAAAAGCACAAGGTGTGCAATACTCAGAGACATGGCCAAGGTAAGAAAGGCTGAAAGACGACCACCACTGAACAAGACACACAAGCTGAAACGTCAAGACTGGGCCAAGAAATATCTCAAGACTGATTTTTCTAAGGTTTTATGGACTGATGAAATGAGAGTGAGTCTTGATGGGCCAGATGGATGGGCCCGTGGCTGGATTGGTAAAGGGCAGAGAGCTCCAGTCCGACTCAGACGCCAGCAAGGTGGAGGTGGAGTACTGATTTGGGCTGGTATCATCAAAGATGAGCTTGTGGGGCCTTTTCGGGTTGAGGATGGAGTCAAGCTCAACTCCCAGTCCTACTGCCAGTTTCTGGAAGACACCTTCTTCAAGCAGTGGTAGAGGAAGAAGTCTGCATCCTTCAAGAAAAACATGATTTTCATGCAGGACAATGCTCCATCACACGCGTCCAAGTACTCCACAGCGTGGCTGGCAAGAAAGGGTATAAAAGAAGAAAATCTAATGACATGGCCTCCTTGTTCACCTGATCTGAACCCCATTGAGAACCTGTGGTCCATCATCAAATGTGAGATTTACAAGGAGGGAAAACAGTACACCTCTCTGAACAGTGTCTGGGAGGCTGTGGTTGCTGCTGCACGCAATGTTGATGGTGAACAGATCAAAACACTGACAGAATCCATGGATGGCAGGCCTTTGAGTGTCCTTGCAAAGAAAGGTGGCTATATTGGTCACTGATTTGTTTTTGTTTTGTTTTTGAATGTCAGAAATGTATATTTGTGAATGTTGAGATGTTATATTGGTTTCACTGGTAAAAATAAATAATTGAAATGGGTATATATTTGTTTTTTGTTAAGTTGCCTAATAATTATGCACAGTAATAGTCACCTGCACACACAGATATCCCCCTAAAATAGCTAAAACTAAAAACAAACTAAAAACTACTTCCAAAAATATTCAGCTTTGATATTAATGAGTTTTTTGGGTTCATTGAGAACATGGTTGTTGTTCAATAATAAAATTAATCCTCAAAAATGCAACTTGCCTAATAATTCTGCACTCCCTGTATATATTCCATTCAAACACCTTGTGATATACCATATACCCTTTTATTAAAATGTTAATATTGATATGAATAATTTTACCAGGTACTGTATAAATGAGTGTAACGGTTTATTTTAAAGTATTTATATTCTGTTTGGCACATGTTTTTTTTTAACTCTTCACGCAAGACCTTAGATTGCAATTGAGCGAATAAGTTTACTTTCAACTTTTAATACGCGTGCAAGTTAACGTGGTTGTGATAATGCAATAGCACACCCTTAGACTGTTCCAATAATTACCATCACAGCTACTATAGGTTTCTTTTTCATCCATCCTCTACCCTTTAATAAAATATAACTGTACTTTTTCATATGATCTGTTTATGTTTGGAATAGCAATTATTTGGTATTAACATTAAAGGGTAAATGATCAAGCTTATGAAATAACTGAATTCTTAATTTAGCCTTTTATGTTTGAGACATAAACAGAATGAAAAAGTCAATATATTTTTAGCTACAGATCTAACTAAAAAAAAAATTGAGTCCGGACCTTCTCACACATGGTTTATATAGTACGTTCTTCCGCATAACACATGGTATTTATTTTAGATTTTCAAAGCTGAATAAAAACAATAGTGATTCAATGATTGGAATACAGGATTTATTGCAAATAGTGTATTTTAAATAACAAATGGCAAGCTGAGGATATACCAATTATTTTAAATGTTTGACTTCTTCAAACTTTGTGGTGGCAATAACACTTAGTCAAAACAAACAAAAATAATCACATTTTGTGATGCATAAATCACTATAAAAAATGGAGGTACAGTACAGGGAGTGCAGAATTATTAGGCAAATGAGTATTTTGACCACATCATCCTCTTTATGCATGTTGTCTTACTCCAAGCTGTATAGGCTCGAAAGCCTACTACCAATTAAGCATATTAGGTGATGTGCATCTCTGTAATGAGAAGGGGTGTGGTCTAATGACATCAACACCCTATATCAGGTGTGCATAATTATTAGGCAACTTCCTTTCCTTTGGCAAAATGGGTCAAAAGAAGGACTTGACAGGCTCAGAAAAGTCAAAATAGTGAGATATCTTGCAGAGGGATGCAGCACTCTTAAAACTGCAAAGCTTCTGAGGCGTGATCATCGAACAATCAAGCGTTTCATTCGAAATAGTCAACAGGGTCGCAAGAAGCGTGTGGAAAAACCAAGGCGCAAAATAACTGCCCATGAACTGAGAAAAGTCAAGCGTGCAGCTGCCAAGATGCCACTTGCCACCAGTTTGGCCATATTTCAGAGCTGCAACATCACTAGAGTGCCCAAAAGCACAAGGTGTGCAATACTCAGAGACATGGCCAAGGTAAGAAAGGCTGAAAGACGACCACCACTGAACAAGACACACAAGCTGAAACGTCAAGACTGGGCCAAGAAATATCTCAAGACTGATTTTTCTAAGGTTTTATGGACTGATGAAATGAGAGTGAGTCTTGATGGGCCAGATGGATGGGCCCGTGGCTGGATTGGTAAAGGGCAGAGAGCTCCAGTCCTACTCAGACGCCAGCAAGGTGGAGGTGGAGTACTGGTTTGGGCTGGTATCATCAAAGATGAGCTTGTGGGGCCTTTTCGGGTTGAGGATGGAGTCAAGCTCAACTCCCAGTCCTACTGCCAGTTTCTGGAAGACACCTTCTTCAAGCAGTGGTAGAGGAAGAAGTCTGCATCCTTCAAGAAAAACATGATTTTCATGCAGGACAATGCTCCATCACACGCGTCCAAGTACTCAACAGCGTGGCTGACAAGAAAGGGTATAAAAGAAGAAAATCTAATGACATGGCCTCCTTGTTCACCTGATCTGAACCCCATTGAGAACCTGTGGTCCATCATCAAATGTGAGATTTACAAGGAGGGAAAACAGTACACCTCTCTGAACAGTGTCTGGGAGGCTGTGGTTGCTGCTGCACGCAATGTTGATGGTGAACAGATCAAAACACTGACAGAATACATGGATGGCAGGCTTTTGAGTGTCCTTGCAAAGAAAGGTGGCTATATTGGTCACTGATTTGTTTTTGTTTTGTTTTTGAATGTCAGAAATGTATATTTGTGAATGTTGAGATGTTATATTGGTTTCACTGGTAAAAATAAATAATTGAAATGGGTATATATTTGTTTTTTGTTAAGTTGCCTAATAATTATGCACAGTAATAGTCACCTGCACACACAGATATCCTCCTAAAATAGCTATAACTAAAAACAAACTAAAAACTACTTCCAAAACTATTCAGCTTTGATATTAATGAGTTTTTTGGGTTCATTGAGAACATGGTTGTTGTTCAATAATAAAATTAATCCTCAAAAATACAACTTGCCTAATAATTCTGCACTCCCTGTATATTTAACTATTTTATGTTATTGTTCGAGCAAAAGTCTAGGGTGTGCTAACATCCAGATTATGAATATTGCTTGTGCGATAAATCCCGTACATAATAGTCTTCTATGGGGTGAACTGAAAAACTCATTTAGACTATTAATCAAGTACTAAGCCAAAGGTGCTCTAAACTGAAAGTTCAAATAGTGGTGTTCTTCAATAAACATTTAAACAATTATTTTCTCCTTCTCTCTCTCTCTCTCTCTCTCTCTCTCTCTCTAAATAAATAAATAAATAAATAGATAAATAAAAAAAGTATATGTAATATATATATATATATATATATATATATATATATATATATATATATATATATACATATACACTGTGTGGCCACTATATTAGGTACAGCCCTGCTGTGCACACAAATGGTTCATTCCACTACATTGCACTTCAAACAGCCACAGTTTTGGTATAAATACAGCAGAACAAGCTTCCTACTATCAGTTAAATATAAAAACTGCAGCGAGAATGGGGAAGAGCAGTGATCTAATGGACTTTGAACGTTGCATGATAGTAGGTGCAAAACGTGCTGGACGAAGAGAAACGGCAGTACACCTGAACTTTTCAAGCACCACAGATTCAAGGATGTATCAAGAATGGTGCAATGAACAAAAAACATCCAGTTAACGGCAGTCCTGTGGAAGAAAAACGCTCTCTGATGAGAGCGGTTAGAGAAGGATGGCTAGACTTGTGCAGGCACACAGAAAAGCCACAGTTTCGCAAATCACATCAGAATTTAACCTTGGTGCGGAGAAAAAAGAAAATGTATGCTTACCTGATAAATTTATTTCTCTTGTGGTGTATCCAGTCCACGGATTCATCCATTACTTGTGGGATATTCTCCTTCCCAACAGGAAGCTGCAAGAGGATCACCCACAGCAGAGCTGTCTATATAGCTCCTCCCCTAACTGCCACCTCCAGTCATTCGACCGAAGACAAGCAAGAGAAAGGAGAAACTATAGGGTGCAGTGGTGACTGTAGTTTAAAAATAAAAAACACCTGCCTTAAAATAACAGGGTGGGCCGTGGACTGGAAACACCACAAGAGAAAGAAATTTATCAGGTAAGCTTAAATTTTGTTTTCTCTTGTAAGGTGTATCCAGTCCACGGATTCATCCATTACTTGTGGGATACCAATACCAAAGCTATAGGACACGGATGAAGGGAGGGACAAGGCAGGCGCTTAAACGGAAGGCACCACTGCCTGTAAGACCTTTCTCCCAAAAATAGCCTCCGAAGAAGCAAAAGTATCAAATTTGTAGAATTTAGAAAAAGTATGAAGCGAAGACCAAGTCGCCGCCTTACAAATCTGTTCAACAGAAGCCTCATTTTTAAAAGCCCATGTGGAAGCCACCGCTCTAGTGGAATGAGCTGTAATTCTTTCAGGAGGCTGCTGGCCAGCAGTCTCATAAGCTAAGCGAATTATACTTCTTAACCAAAAGGAAAGAGAAGTTACTGAAGCCTTTAGGCCTTTCCTCTGTCCAGAGTAGACAACAAACAATGCAGATGTTTGACAAAAATCTTTAGTAGCTTGTAAATAAAACTTTAAAGCACAAACCACGTCACGATTGTGTAATAGACGTTCCTTCTTTGAAGAAGGATTAGGACACAGTGACGGAACAACAATCTCCTGATTTATATTCTTATTAGATACCACCTTAGGAAGAAACCCAGGTTTGGTACACAAAACTACCTTATCTGCATGGAAGATCAGATAAGGGGAATCACACTGCAAGGCAGATAACTCTGAAACTCTTCGAGCCGAAGAGATAGCTACCAAAAACAGAACTTTCCAAGATAAAAGCTTGATATCTATGGAATGCAGAGGTTCAAACGGAACCCCTTGAAGAACTTTAAGAACTAAATTTAAACTCCATGGCGGAGCAACAGGTTTAAACACAGGCTTTATTCTAACTAAAGCCTGACAAAACGCCTGAACGTCTGGAACATCCGCCAGACGCTTGTGCAAAAGAATAGACAGAGCAGAAATCTGTCCCTTTAAGGAACTAGCTGACAATCCCTTCTCCAATCCTTCTTGGAGAAAAGATAATATCCTGGGAATCCTGACTTTACTCCATGAGTAACCCTTGGATTCACACCAATGAAGATATTTACACCATATCTTATGATAGATTTTCCTGGTGACAGGCTTTCGAGCCTGAATTAAGGTATCAATGACCGATTTGGAGAAACCACGTTTTGATAAAATCAAGCGTTCAATCTCCAAGCAGTCAGACACAGAGAAATTAGATTTGGATGGTTGAAAGGACCCTGAAGTAGAAGGTCCTGCCTCAGCGGTAGAGTCCATGGTGGAAGGGATGACATGTCCACCAGATCTGCATACCAAGTCCTGCGTGGCCACGCAGGTGCTATCAAAATCACCGAAGCTCTCTCCTGCTTGATCTTAGCAATCAGACGAGGGAGCAGAGGAAACGGTGGAAACACATAAGCCAGGTTGAAAGACCAAGGCGCTGCTAGAGCATCTATCAGTGCTGCCTTGGGATCCCTGGACCTGGATCCGTAACAAGGAAGTTTGGCGTTCTGACGAGACGCCATGAGATCCAGTTCTGGTTTGCCCCAAAGTTGAATCAACTGTGCAAACACCTCCGGATGGAGTTCCCACTCCCCCGGATGAAAAGTCTGTCGACTTAGAAAATCCGCCTCCCAGTTCTCTACTCCTGGGATATGGATAGCTGATAGATGGCAAGAGTGAACCTCTGCCCAAAGAATTATTTTTGAAACCTCCAACATTGCTAGGGAACTCCTTGTTCCCCCTTGATGGTTGATGTAGGCTACAGTCGTGATGTTGTCCGACTGAAATCTGATGAACCTGACCGCAGCTAGCTGAAGCCAAGCCTGAAGAGCATTGAATATTGCTCTTAGTTCCAGAATGTTTATCGGAAGGAGTGTCTCCTCCTGAGTCCACAAGCCCTGAGCCCTCAGGGACTTCCCGACTGCATCCCAGCCCAGAAGGCTGGCATCTGTCATTACTATTGTCCAATCTGGCCTGCGGAAGGTCATACCCTTGGACAGATGGACCCGAGATAACCACCAGAGAAGAGAATCCCTGGTCTCTTGATCCAGATTTAGTAGAGGGGACAAATCTGTGTAATCCCCATTCCACTGACTGAGCATGCAGAGTTGCAGCGGTCTGAGATGTAGGCGGGCAAACGGCACTATGTCCATTGCCGCTACCATTAAGTTGATTACTTCCATACACTGAGCCACTGAAGGGCAAGAAGTAGAATAGAACACGGCAGGAATTTAGAAGTTTTGACAACCTGGCCTCTGTCAGGTAAATCTTCATTTCTACAGAATCTATCATAGTTCCTAGGAAGGAAACTTGTGAGAGGGGATAGAGAACTTTTTTCTTCGTTCACTTTCCACCCATGCAACCTCAGAAATGCCAGAACAATGTCTGTATGGGACCTGGCGATTTGAAAATTCAACGCCTGTATTAGAATGTCGTCTAGGATTGTTGTAACTCACAGCGCTCTGAAAAAGAGACCTATGGCTCCTGTTTCGGGTGGGTCCCCAAATACCCACAAATAGATATAGCAAAAGGAGGGTTGGAGAAAAGGAGCGCCAAAAAAGGCAAGGCCTCGAGAGTGGGGTATATATAGAATAACTGTATGTCAGCGTTTATCCTTATTAGGACACTATTAGGGTGCAGATGGCCCCAAAGATTACTAAAGATTTAATACAATGTTGTATCTAGGTAATACAGTTGGTACAGATAAAATATAACACAATTTATTACATATTAAAAAATAACACAATTAATTACATATAAAACATAAGTGGGTTATACCACTCAGCATGGATCCATGTAACATAAAAGCATAAAATGTGTATATGTGTTTTGTATATATCCTAAAATCCTTAAAAGTTACAATATAGTGGATTAAATATAGTCCTCACTATGGGATGACTCAAGGTGAGTGGCTAAAGACAGTGTTATGAATGAATACACATCACTACCCTCAGTTATAGATATTTATAGATAGAACTTTGGGGCCATCTGCACCCTAATAGTGTCCTAATAAGGATAAACGCCGACATACAGTTATTCTATATATACCCCACTCTCGAGGCCTTGCCTTTTTTGGCGCTCCTTTTCTCCAACCCTCCTTTTGTTAGAATATCGTCTAGGTAAGGGGCTACTGCTATACCCCACGGCCTTAGGACCGCTAGGAGTGACCCCAGAACCTTCACAAAGATTCTTGGTGCCGTAGCTAGCCCAAAGGGAAGAGCCACAAACTGGTAATGCCTGTCTAGGAAGGCAAACCTGAGAAACCGATGATGATCTCTGTGTATCGGAATGTGCAGATAAGCATCCTTTAAGTCCACGGCAGTCATATATTGACCCTCCTGGATCATAGGTAGGATGGTTCGAATAGTCTCCATCTTGAAGGATGGGACCCTGAGGAATTTGTTTAGGATCTTGAGATCTAAGATTGGTCTGAAGGTTCCCTCTTTCTTGGGAACCACAAACAGATTTGAATAGAAGCCTTGCCCCTGTTCCTCCTTTGGAACTGGGTGGATCACTCTCATAACTAGGAGGTCTTGAACACAATGCAAGAATGCCTCTCTCTTTACCTGGTTTGCAGATAATTGTGAGAGATGAAATCTTCCTTTTGGGGAAGAAGCTTTGAAGTCCAGAAGATATCCCTGGGACACAATTGCCAACGCCCAGGGATCCTGGACATCTCTTGCCCAAGAGAGAAAGTCTTCCCCCTACTAGATCCGTTACCGGATCGGGGGCTGATCTTTCATGCTGTCTTAGAGGCAGCAGCAGGTTTTTTGGCCCGCTTTCCTTTGTTCCAAGCCTGGTTAGGTCTCCAGACCGACTTGGACTGGGCAAAATTTACCTCTTGTTTTGTATTAGAGGAAGTTGAAGCTGCGCCACTCATGAAGTTTCGAGAGGCACGAAAATTAGGCTGTTTGGTCCTTAATTTGTTGGACCTATCCTGAGGAAGGGCGTGACCTTTTCCTCCAGTAATATCAGAAATGATCTCCTTCAGTCCAGGCCCGAATAGGGTCTGCCCCTTGAAGGGAATATTGAGAAGCTTAGACTTTGAAGTAACGTCAGCTGACCAGGATTTAAGCCATAGCGCCCTACGCGCCTGAATAGCAAAACCTGAGTTCTTAGCCGTTAGTTTGGTTAAATGAACAATGGCGTCAGAAACAAATGAATTGGTTAGCTTAAGAGCTTTAAGCTTGTCAAGGATATCATCCAATGGGGTTTCTACCTGTAGAGCCTCTTCCAGAGACTCAAACCAGAAGGCCACAGCAGCAGTGACAGGGGCAATGCATGCAAGGGGCTGGAGAATAAAACCTTGTTGAATAAAAATTTTCTTAAGGTAACCCTCTAATTTTTTGTCCATTGGGTCTAGAAAAGCACAACTGTCCTCGACAGGGATAGTTGTACCCTTCGCTAGAGTAGAGACTGCTCCCTCCACCTTAGGGACCGTTTGCCACAAGTCCCGTGTAGCGGCATCTATGGGAAACATCTTTTTAAAAACAGGAGGGGGAGAGAACGGTACACCTGGTCTATCCCATTCCTTAGTAATAATTTCTGAAAACCTCTTAGGTATTGGAAAAACATCAGTGTAAACAGGCACTGCGTAGTATTTATCCAATTTACACAATTTCTCTGGGACTACAATGGCGTCACAGTCAACCAGAGTTGCTAAAATCTCCCTGAGCAACATGCGGAGGTGTTCAAGCTTAAATTTAAATGTAGACATATCAGAATCAGGTTGAAGTGTCTTCCCTGAGTCAGAAAAATCACCCACAGATAGAAGCTCTCCTTCTTCGGCTTCTGCACATTGTGAGGGTATATCGGACATAGCTACTAAAGCGTCAGAGAGCTCTGTATTTTTTCTAGTCCCAGAGCTGTCTCGCTTTCCTTGTAACCCTGGCAGTCTGGACAATACTTCTGTAAGAGTATGATTCATAATTGCCGCCATGTCTTGTAAAGTATACGCAATGGGCGCGCTAGATGTACTTGGCGCCTCTTGAGCGGGAGTTAAAGGCTCTGACACGTGGGGAGAGTTAGTCAGCATAACTTCCCCCTTGTCAATTTCCTCTGGTGATAAATCTTTTAAAGCCAGAATATGGTCTTTATAATTTATAGTAAGATCAGTGCATTTGGTACACATTCTAAGAGGGGGTTCCACAATGGCTTCTAAACATAATGAACAAGGAGTTTCCTCTATGTCAGACATGTTTAACAGACTAGTAATGAGAACAGCAAGCTTTGAAAACACTTTAATTAATGTGAAAAAGCAGAATATAAAAAACGGTACTGTGCCTTTAAGGGAAAAAAACAAACACAAAAACTGCAAAACAGTGAAAAAAGCAGTTAACTCTATGAAATTTTTACAGTGTATATAATAGACTAAAATAGCATTGCACCCACTTGCAAATGGATGATTAACCCCTCAGGTTCACAAACGAAGCAAAAAAACGGTAAAAACCGGTATAACAGTCACAAGCAAACTGCCACAGCTCTACTGTGGCTCCTACCTTCCCTTAAAACGACTTTTGTAGGCAAAAAAACCCCTTACAGAGGTCCAATATAACAGGGGACTCCTTCAGGGAAGCTGGATGTCTCAGGATGTAAGAAACAACTGCGCAATTAGAGCGCGAAAATAGGCCCCTCCCACCATGCACTCAAAGTCAGAGGGCCTTAAAAAACTATTCCTAGGAGTAAAATAACAGCCATGTGGAAACTAGGCCCCAAATAAAGATTTATCACCTCAGTAAAAAATGTTCCTTATATATATAACGTTTTACATACTAAGCCATAATAGAAAGTAATATAAAAATTACCCTTTACTGCAAGCATGATGCCAGTCGTTATTAAATCACTGCAATCAGGCTTACCTTAACTATATCAGGCACTGTCAGAATTTTCTAGCTCTTATCATCCTCTAGAAAAAAATATACTGAACATACCTCAGGGCAGTTAATTCTGCAGGCCGTTCTCCCAGCTGAAGTTCCCCATACTCTTCAGTTATGTGTGAGAACAGCAGTGGACCTTAGTTACAACCTGCTAAGATCATCAAAAACCTCAGGCAAATTCTTCTTCTAATTTCTGCCTGCGGTAAAAAACAGTACAACGCCGGCACCGTTTAAAAATAACAAACTTTTGATTGAAGATAAACTACACTTATCTGGCTAGCTACTTCCCTTGTCGAGAGGTGCAAGAGAATGACTGGAGGTGGCAGTTAGGGGAGGAGCTATATAGACAGCTCTGCTGTGGGTGATCCTCTTGCAGCTTCCTGTTGGGAAGGAGAATATCCCACAAGTAATGGATGAATACATGGACTGGATACACCTTACAAGAGAAACATATTGCAACACACCACTAGGCACACCTTGTTGCTGATGGGCCACAACAGCCGGCACGTCGGGGCTGTTGTTATCAGAGAAGTTCCTAGTGCGTGATGTTGATGGCAGGCTCTGAATTTGTCAAACACAGCATGAATCCATGGACCCATCATGTCTGATGAAAACTGTGCAAGGTGGTTGGGGCAGTGTTATGGTGTGGGGAATGTTTTCCTGGCACACATTGGGTCCATTGACCTCCACAGCATTTTCAGCATCTTGTTGAATCCATGACTAAACAAATTCAGGCTGTTTTGAAAGATAAAGGAGGCTCAACACACTACTAGGTAGCTGTACATAATAAAGTGGCCACACAGTGTATATATATATATATATATATGTGTGTGTGTGTGTGTGTGTGTGTGTTTATTGCACAATGATTTAAAGGGATATGACACTTACATACATAAGCTCTAGGTGTAGGTAGATAATAAAATCATACAACCTAACTAGCTCTAAAACAATGCACTGAAACTAGTCAGAATATACTCCTTAAGACATATGTATTATATACCTGTATATATATAATACATATATCTTATGTATTATAAGAACTAGATCTAGGCAGGCCACAAAAGCAAGTTGCATCTGCAGTATGCTAATAGGACCCAACAGCAACATTCAACACATTTTTAAACATAATTCAGATAAAAGCATAGTAGAGCAAACTGCTAAATTGCAAAAGCTATGATACACGTATATAAACACATAATTAAAATAAACAAATGAACCAGGGGTCAAGTCCTACAAACTTGTGGGAACTCGCCAAGACTTTCACCAACCCTCACAAATTATATTGTTTTATACACACACACACACACTGTTTTATATGTATATAATCTATACACTATGGTTAATGAAAGCTAAATAAAACAAATAAAGGGCTGAATGGTTGCCTTTGGGCCTGAGGACAGACACCCATGGTTAAATTTTTACATGGCAGGGGTGACATTTTTATTTGTAATTTTGGATTCAACTGATAATGATACTAAATACTGTGAAGCCAGATACACACTTTTTAGAACACATGAAGGGGCATATGTAAATAAATTATGTTGATTAATGAAAAAATAATAATCCTATTAATCCAAAAAGCTAAGAGCCTTAGTAAAATTTTAGGAGATGTTACTCCCTGGCCCTCAGTATGTGTAAGTCTCTGTAATGTAAACATCTGATATCGTGATCTTGAGAAGGATTGTGTGTGCTCTCACTCTGTAGTAAAAAACAATGATAATGTGATTTAAAGTAAAATTATGGTCACAAGGCCGCCAGACCCCCACATTGCAAAACACTAAATTAAACTATTAACCCCTAAAGCTAACACCACCTAACTTTAAATTAAAAGTTACAATATACAGTGGGGAAAAAAAGTATTTAGTCAGCCACCAATTGTGCAAGTTCTCCCACTTAAGAAGATGAGAGAGGCCTGTAATTTTCATCATAGGTATAACTCAACTATGAGAGACAAAATTTGGAAACAATTCCAGACAATCACATTCTCTGATTTGGAAAGAATTTATTTGCATATTATGGTGGAAAATAAGTATTTGGTCACCTACAAATAAGCATGATTTCTGGCTTTCACAGACCTGAAAGAATGAATGGGGCCATGGATTGTGAGATTTTGAGTGCAAACCTCCTTCCATCAGCAAGGGCATTGAAGACGAAACTTGGCTGGGTCTTTCAGCATGACAGTGATCCCAAACACACTGCCCGGGCAATGAAGGAGTAGCTTTGTAAGAAGCATTTCAAGGTCCTGGAGTGGCCTAGCCAGTCTCCAGATCTCAACCCCATAGAAAACCTTTGGAGGGAGTTGAAAGTCTGTGTTGCCCAGCGACAGTCCCAAAACATCACTGCTCTAGAGCAGATCTGCATGCAGGAATGGGCCAACATACCAGCAACAGTGTGTGACAACCTTGTGAAGACTTACAGAAAACGTTGGACCTCTGTCATTGCCAACAAAGGATATATAACAAAGTATTTAGATGAACTTTTGATATTGACCAAATACTTATTTTCCACCATAATTTGCAAATAAATTCTTTCCAAATCAGACAATGTGATTGTCTGGATTTGTTTCCACATTTTGTATCTCATAGTTGAGGTATACCTATGATGAAAATTACAGGCCTCTCTCATCTTCTTAAGTGGGAGAACTTGCACAATTGGTGGCTGACTAAATACATTTTTGCCCCACTGTAACTATCTTAAAGGATTACTTTCTGTTATAATTTTTAAGCTAAACAACTAACATATTAAAGTTAATAAACATTAATTAAAACCTACTGACCTATATTTTCTCCAAAACGAAGTTTCATAATGTTCTAAAAGTTATATCTTTTATTCGCCGATGATGTCACGTTATCCTGCCCACTATTTTCAGCACTGAGTGTTCAAAATACTTAAACCAATAACTTTGTGTTTAAAGCGCCATTTTGAAACCTAGGTATTGTAAACGGATTGGTACAGAGCAAAGGATACCCACAGGGTGGGTTTGGAAAACAATTAAATTTGCAGACAAGATTTCTGATATACGGTAGAGATATGTTAATGAAATGCTATTGATAAAAAGCGTATTTGGGGTAGTTAGTTAGTAACAGGCATAGAAAATATTTACTTACAGTGGCCCTTTAAAATAAATAAAAACTTAGCTGTGAAATAAAAAAAAAATAACTAACATTAAGCTATAAATTAACCTAACATTACTTTTCTAATAAAATTTTAAAAAAACTACCAATTAAAAAACCTAAATTACACATTTTAAAAAGCCTAATACTACAAAAAAATTAAAAAAATCTAACATTACAAAAAATAATAAGCACTAAATTACAAAAAATAAAAAACTCTAAGATTACAAAAAATAATAAACGAAATTATCAAAAATAAAGACAATTACACCTAATCTAATAGCCCTATAAAAATAAAAAATCCCCCAAAATAAAAACACCCCCTAACCTACATTAAACTACCAAAGCCCTTAAAAGGGCCTTTTGTACGGCATTGCCCTAAGTTAAACAGCTCTTTTCCACTCAACAGTAAAACCCCCCACCTAACCAACCCCCCAAAATAAAAAACCTAATTCTAAAAAAAACCTAAGCTACCCATTGCCCCTAAAGGTGCATTTGTATGGGCATTGCCCTTTAAAAGGCATTCAGCTCTTTTACAAGCCCAAAGCCCTAATCTTAAAAAAAAAAAAACCCAAAATAAAAAATAACACTAACTCCAGAATATTTACTCAAGGTTCCTGAAGTCCGGACATCCATCTCCATCCAGGCGACGAGAAGTCTTTATCCACCTCCTGTTTCTCACCCTCCTACCCATCTAGATTGTAAGTTCCCATGGGAACAGGGCCCTCAATTCCCCCTGTTTGTTAAACTTTGTCTGGTGTCTTTTATATTGTATTGTACTGTACTTTTATCTTTGTACCCATGGAGAGTGCTGTGGAATCTGTTGGTGCTTTATAAATAAATAATAATAATAATAATATCCAGGCGGCAACATCTTCATCCATCTATCTTCATCCCGGCGGCGCGGAGCTATACAGGACCGGCGATGACACCCTGCATGGAGTGTCCTCTTCATACGACACAGAAGTTGAATGCAAGGTACCCGTTTAAAAATGGTTTACCTTGCATTCCTATTGGCTGATTTGATTCTTCAAATTCAAATCAGCCGATAGGATGAGAGCTACTGAAATCCTATTGGCTGATTTGAACAGCAATAGGATTTCAGTAGCTCTCATCCTATTGGCTGTTCGAATCAGCCAATAGGATTTTCAGTAGCTCTGATCTCAACTCTTTATGCAACACTGTTCTTGCTATGAAAGATCTGTAAAAGGCTGAAAAGAATTCCATGCTTTATGACTTCAGTATATTAGCAGAATAAGATTTAAAGGGACAGTCTAGACCAAAATAAACTTTCATGATTCAGATAGAGCATGTCATTTTAAACAATTTTCCAATTTACTTTTATCACCAATTTTGCTTTGTTCTCTTGGTATTCTTAGTTGAAAGCTTAACCTAGGAGGTTCATATGCTAATTTCTTAGACCTTGAAGCCCACCTCTTTCAGATTGCATTTTAACAGTTTGTCACCACTAGAGGGTGTTAATTCACGTATTTCATATAGATAACACTGTGCTCATGCACGAGAAGTTATCTGGGAGCAGGCACTGATTGGCTAGACTGCAAGTCTGTCAAAAGAACTGAAAAAAGGGGCAGTTGGCAGAGGCTTAAATACAAGATAATCACAGAGGTTAAAAGTATATTAATATAACTGTGTTGGTTATGCAAAACTGGGAAATGGGTAATAAAGGGATTATCTATCTTTTAAAACAATAAAAATTCTGGTGTAGACTGTCCCTTTAAATGTTTCACGCAGTGGTGTCATTTCAGAAAACTGGCACTCCAAAAGCAAAGACTGATAGTTTGATATGGCACAATCCAGAAGTAGTTGCAGGACTGATCTAAAACTTCTAGCACCAGGTATTATTTTAAAACTGCAAATCAGGTATCCACATTACACCAATTAAGCACAGTGGGGACAGCGGTTATGTAGGTATTACTGGTCCTGGATAGCTCCGCTCCGCACCGCCAGGATGAAGATAGAAGATGCCCCTGTGATGGATGAAGATGCCGTCTGGATGGAGATGGATGTCCGGACTTCAGGAACCGTGAGTAGATATTCTGGGGTTAGTGTTAGTTTATTTTTATTATTTTTTGGGGTGTTTTTTTTTAAGATTAGGGCTTTGGGCTTGTAAAAGAGCTGAATGCCCTTCTAAGGGCAGTAAAAGAGCTAAATGCCCTTCTAAGGACAGTAAAAGAGCTAATTGCCATTTTAAGGGCAGTAAAAGAGCTGAATGCCCTTTTAAGGGCAGTGCCCATACAAATGCCCCTTTAGGAGCAATGGGTAGCTTAGGTTTTGTTTAGACATAGGTTTTTTTTATTTTGAGGGGTTGGTTGGGTGGGGGGTTTTACTGTTGGGGGACTTTGTATTTTTTTTCTAGGTAAAAGAGCTGTTTACCTTAGGGCAATGCCCTGCAAAAGGCCCTAAGGGCTATTGGTAGTTTATTGTAGGTTGGGGGTGTTTTTATTTTGGGGGGGCTTTTTTATTTTTATAGGGCTATCAGATTAGGTGTAATTGTTTTTATTTTTGATAATTTCCTTTATTATTTTTTGTAATCTTAGAGTTTTTTTATTTTTAGTAATTTAGTGTTTATTTTTTTATTTTTTTCAAAGTATAAGGTTTTTTAAATTTGTAATTAAGGTTTTTTAATTGGTAGTTTTTTTAATTTTATTAGAATAGTAATGTTACGTTAATTTATAATTTATAACAGGCTGAAAAGAATTCCATGCTTTATGACTTCAGTATATTAGCAGAATAAGATTTAAATGTTTTACGCAGTGGTGTCATTTCAGAAAACTCGCACTCCAAAAGCAAAGACTGATAGTTTGATATGGCACAATCCAGCAACTGTCTTGAAGCAGTTGCAGGACTGATCAAAACCTTCTAGCACCAGGTATTATTCTAAAACTGCAAATCAGGTTACACCAATTAAGCACAGACACAGTGGGGAAACAGTTATGTAGATATTATTGGTAATAAAATGCCAGACATAATGGGAATGATATAGCCACATTATAGACGTCAATGGTGGTTTTGACAGCAGCTCACATATATACGATCTTTGTCTTACACATTCAGATGACCTTTCTTTTAGAGCTGACACACTGCATAAATCTTCCCTAATTTAAGCCTACACTACATTCTTCTGCTGAATCTCATATGTGGTGCTTCAGATAAATATGAGTGTTTAATCCCACCCTCTATTAGACATATTTTAATGGAAGAATCTTAGCCTATGTTTCTCATGAAGATTGTGGTGAGTATATTGATCCTTCCTATAGAGCGTTATGAATTCTAACTCCATATCTGTTACTGAATCTATTATATTTGTCTCTTTTTTTAAAACTTTTTTTCCTGCACCCTCTTTGTGCTCTTTCTCCTCATCTCCGTCTTAGCTGACTGTCTCCTACTCCTGCCTTTCTTTTTCTCCATCTAACATTCTCCCTTTTACATCCCTGTTTCTCTCCCTCTCACTCCCAGTTGCTAATTTTTTTACCCACTTTCTATTCCCTTTTACTCGCACAGTAGAGTAGAAAGTGGAGCGGTCCTCTCTAGGCACCAGTGTAATGAAGCACTGCTCACTGTGAGGTGTGCATGTGTGCGCTCAGGCGGTGCTGGCTCTATAATGCAGGGCTTGAGATACCCAAACATTTAGGCTTGTGAGCCATTTTTCACCCCCATACTGCCCAGCCACATGTAAGCCTATGAGCCCAGCTGTTTGTAGTTCACCTTCATAAGAGCCGACTGCAACAGTGCAACAGTGCTTGATCCTGTTTTTTACCTCTGCTGCTTCTAGAGCTCAGGAAGCTAGTGTGGCACTAAGTGCCTGTTGCCTAGTCTGAAGCCACGTGCACACAGCTGAGCACATGCTGCAGTCATCTAACAGATGAGCAGATAATATACATAGGGGCAAAGGAGACTGACAGCGGAGAGCCAGGAGATCAGTTAGTGGTACAGGAGGCTAAAAGTGAGTTGTGTGCTTGATATACTTGCTGTAAGCCCTTTTCTTGTTTGATTTCTATGGGTGTCTATGTTTAGGGTGATAAAGTCGAGCCTACTGACTAAGCCGTAGATTAACAAAAAGAACAGTTTTTGTTTAAAAAGATAGATAATTCCTTTATTACCCATTCCCCAGTTTTGCATAAACTCGGTTATATTTAATACACGTTTTATCTCTGTGATTACCTTGTATCTAAGCCTCTGCAGACTGCCCCCTTTTTATTTTAGTTCTATTGACAGATTTGCATTTTAGCCAATGAGTCCTGACTCATAAACAACTCCATGGAAAGAGCACACTATTATCTATATGGCACAAACGAATTAGCACTGTCTAGCTCTGATAAACTGTCAAAATGCACTGAGATAAGAGGAGTCCTTCAAGGGTTTAGAAATTAGCATAGGTTTAGCTTTCAACAAAAGAATGCCAAGAGAACAAAGCAAATTTGATGATAAAAGTAAATTAGAAAGTTGTTTAAAATTGCATATCCTATCTGAATCATGACAGTTTAATTTTCCCTTTAATACAGGCACTTTTAAAATTGATTTTGTGATACAATGCAAATTAATTAGATAGTGAAGCCAAAAATCATCTGAGCTTCCATATGATGTTTTTATAGAGGGCTTTAAATAGATTGGTAAGGTTAATAAAGTTAAAGGACACTGAACCCAATTTTTTTCTTTCGTGATTCAGACAGAGCATGCAATTTTAAGCAACTTTCTTATTTACACCTATTATCAATTTTTCTTTGTTCTCTTGCTTTCTTTATTTGCAAAAAGAAGGCATCTAAGCTATTTTTTGGTTCAGAACCATGGAAAGCACTTGTTTATTGGTGGGTGAATTTAACCACCAATCAGCAAGAACAACCCAGGTTGTTCACCAAAAATGGGCCGGCATCTAAACTTAAATTCTTACATTTCAAATAAAGATACCAAGAGAATGAAGAACATTTGATAATAGGAGTAAATTAGAAAGTTGCTTAAAATTGCATGCTCTATCTGAATCACGAAGACAATTTAATTCCCATAAATAAAATAATTAATGAATTATTTGGGTTCAGTGTCCCTTTAACTTCATCTTTTATATAATTCTAGATTATGTGGTGTTGTGTTCTAACAAACTCAACAAAAGTCACATTGTTTATAGAAAATACTGAGTCCGCATTTTACAGTTAAGTATGAGGATTCAAATTGTTAATGTAAAAATGTATTAAGCTGAATTTTAGTTTTACAATTTATTGATATAATTTCCAAGAGCTAGCTTCTACATACAATCTAATTCAATTTATTATATTTATACTACAAAGCAGATTCCTAACAAGATAATCACAAACATATGGTGTTTCATCATTTTCCAGTTTTCCTTAACTTTCTTCTAACTCCAAATAAAAACAATTAAATATGAGCCTAATCCATTGCTGATAATCCTATCACAATTTGAACACATCAAAACCACCTCAATTATCTGTTTGTACCACAAAAATGCTACTTCCCAAACAATCTCATCATATATTCACCCTCAGATAAAAATAAATATGTTTAACCTAAGCAAGATACATATCATTTTAGGGGAAACAATTGAGAAAATATGAGAACTACAAACATGTGATGCTAGTTATATTAAAATGATCCAAAACAATAGCAAAAAATGTAATAAAAAATTAAATAATATTAATCGTAATAATAAACATAAAAAAGAATTTGTGTAGCTATAAACAAAAGTATACAATCCTTGTATAACCACAGAATATCTTGATACTTGACCAATAAAGTTGTTTATCTTTATTATTATTATTATACTGTATATGTAAACAATAATATACAATGCTAACAAAACAAGGATAGGCCACTAAAGTTTAATACATAACTAGCAGATTATTTAATTCCCATAAATAAAATAATTAATGAATTAATTAGGACATTGTAATACTAGTTCATGATTCATTTTTCTTGTTTTGGTGTAGAATACATTGATTTTGCTGCAAAAATTGTGATTGTTCCACATTCCCTAGAGAGGCCAAAAGGCAACGTTTGAAATCTAAGTATGCTGTAGAATGCTACCAAGGTATGCTTATCAACAAATGACACCAGGAGAATCAAGCAAGTTTGATAATATAGGTGAATTGGAAAATGTGTTTTTAATTACATGCTCTATTTGTATCTTGGACATTTTTGCTGTAACTTTCAATTGTGTAAACAAAGTTATTTGAAATGTGGCACTTTGTGAGCACTCTGAGTAACAGCAGATGCCGAAATTGTGAAGTTATTGGTTTGGTATTTGTTCCTTATCTCTTAAAGGGACAGTCAACACCAGAATGTGTGTTGTTTAAAAAGATAGATAATTCCTTTATTACCCATTCCCCAGTTTCGCATAACCAACACTGTTATATTAATATACTTTTTACCTCTGTATTTACCTTGCATCTGCAAACTGCCCCCTTATTTCAGTACTTTTTACAGACTTGCATTTTAGCCAATCAGTGCTGGCTCCTAGGTAACTTCATGTGCGTGAGCTCAATGTTATCTATATGACACACATGAACTAATGCCCTCTAGTGGTGAAAAACTGTCAAAATGCATTTAGATAAGAAGGCGGACTTCATGGTCTAAGAAATTAGCACATGAGCCTACCTAGGTTTAGCTTTCAACTAAGAATACCAAGAGAACAAAGCAAAATTGGTGATAAAAGTAAATTTGAAAGTTGTTTAAAATGGCATGCCCTATTTTAATCATGAAAGTTTATTTTGGACTTGACTGTCCCTTTAACATTGAAAACAATTACCTGAACCTACAAAAAAAATACTGCATCAGTCGAGAAATGGCTGCTGAGATATAAAGTTTAAAGTCACTTATTTTGATATATTTTTTTGAGCATGCTCAGTAGAAGCAAACAGTTGAAGTCAGCAAGTCCCTCTTCATAAAAATGCTCTGGTAGCTACAGGCCAGTCAGTTTAACTTCAAGAGTATAGGAATTAATGAAAACTTTTTTAAAAGAAAAAATTCTGACTTACATAGAGAGCAAGATCATATCACATTTCTTTGACTATGTAACTAAAGTGAGCAGTAGATCTAGCTTGTTTAGATTTTAGCAAAGCATTTGACACTGCCCCACACAACAAACAAACTGTATTGCAATAGTAAGCAGAAATTCTTATTTAATAGAGTGCATTCATTAGAGGGGGGCAGTTACATGTGGTGTTCCCCAGGGGGCAGTTTTGGGGCCTGTATTTTTTAACATATTTATTAGTGATACAACCAGATGGCTCATGGGGAAGGTGTGTCTGTAACAGAGTTCTGGGAATGTGGAAAAAATGAGAAGTGATATAAAAAATGAAGGATTGGACAAATTACTGGGATCTAAAGTTTAACATCATAAAGTGCAAAATTATTTATTTAGAAAATAAAATTCCAGTAGTCAATGATAGACTCTATGACACTTTACTAACTGTTATGACAGAGGAAGAGAACTTATGAATTAGAATATATATGGATGTCAGGGCCAGACTGGGAATTAAAAGCAGCCCTGGAAAAATCTGAAGATGAGCTCTATTTTCCCTTTAGTTCATAGAATGCACACAACTCATTTTTCTCAAGGGGATTACTAAGGGTACTCCATTTACCAATATTTTTTAGAAATAAATTATGTTAGTTTGTAATAACACAAATTGCCAGATTAATTTTATATAGGCACATTATACAGAATTCCATATATAACTTGATAGTGTGATCTGGAAAAGACACTCAAATCAGTGTGTCATTCTGTCTCACAGCATGATTTGACTAGACACTAGAATCCATTCAAAGAAGGGCTACTAAAATGTTACATTGCCAAGAAAATAAGACTTGCAAGGAGAACTTTGTAACCTTAATACACATAGCTCAGATGAGAAAAGAAAAAAGCGATACAGCTAGAGTGCCTCACTAGCAGCACTACTCAGCTGCTGTGGCTAACCAAAAAAACACATAATTTCTTCTTAACTGATAAGTTCCTTTCTCCTGGCCACAAAGAAGATGCAAAGACACCCTACAACAGAGCTTTAAGTATCCCTCCTACTTCCCCTTCCCTCTCAGTAGTACGTGTTGTCAAGGATAGGAGGAAGAAGTAAGAAAGAGAGTAGGATAAATAAGTGCAAACTAGAACTGCCGCCAACAATGGAAAAGGGCAGGTTCATGCACTCTCACCACCATTGAGAGTCCTCAATTCCTTACTTGTGGGAACTTATACCCAAGCTGTGGAGTCCACAAATAATTGGTTAGATAAAAATGAAAGGCAGGAACCTATATACCAGGAACTACAGCCTAAAGAACCTTCCTGCCAAAAGCTGCCTCAGCTGAGGTAAAAACATCAAAATGATAAAGTGTCACAGATCAAGTATAATGAGCTGTACTATGCAAAGGTGGCGACTGTCCCACCCCCAAGTAATCTCTGTGAATCTAAATCTTCAACCAAGAAGTTTAGGCAACAGAAGTTGCTTTCTGACCTTTACGTTTCCCTGAGAACAAAACAAACTGTCAGGAAGTTTTTAGATAGCTATAAATAAAACTTTAATGCCCAAGCTACATCCAAGTTATATAATAATTTCTCCTTTGAATATTTTGGGTTAGGACATAAGGAAGGAATCACAATTTTCTTGGTTAATAATCTCAGAAGAAACCATCTTTAGGTAGGAAAATAGTCTGTAAGACAGCTTTGTCCAGATGAAACATCAGATATGGAGGCTCACAAAACAGAGCTGCCAATTCAGATACTCTCCTAGCCAAGTAAATACCCAACAAAATTAAAACCTTTCACAATAACAACTGAATATCTAACTAAAGCATTTGGTTTAAAAGGCTGTAGACTGCAAGACTCTTAGAACCAGATTCAAACTCCATGGAGGAGAAATAGGCTTGATAACAATGATCTGTAAAGTGGCATAAGAACCTTGATATTTCTGCTGCTAATACCTCTTCCAATGCAACCAAGTATTTGACTGGCCTTACTGGCTGCACTGCTGCATTGTGTACCAAATTTTAAATAATCTGAAATAATAATCCCCAAGTCCTTTTCTTCTTTTGTTACAGTCAGTAATGTACCATTGGGACTATAATTGACCTTTGGGTTTTTGGATCCTATATGCATAATTTTGCTCTTGGTAATATTAAATTTCAGATCCCATTTATTTGACCAGTCCTCTAGTTTTTTAATATCACAGTTCATTTGATCAACCCCTCCTGGAACATCTACCCTGTTACAAATTTTTGTATCATCAGCAAACAAGCAAACCTTCCCCTTAAGCCAACTCTCAATATCACTTATGAACATGTAAAACAAAACAGGCCCAAGAACTGACCCTTGGGGAACACCACTAGTAACTGATGCCTCATTTGAATGTACTCCATTAATTGAAACCCTCTGTCGTCTATCTTTACATTTTGTGAATAAGATTATTTTACAATTAACAATCTTAGCATCTATTCCAAGGCAATACATTTTGTGAATAAGTTTGTTATATTTCACATTCCAATGTTCTTCAAATACAGGTAATTTCCTTTAAATTGTAACTACATATTTCTATATATATCTATATATACCTATACCTGTATATCTATTCCTATAGATATATAGGTATAGATATTTATTTTACATGAACAGTATTGGATGTATATAGAAATATATATTTAATAATATAACATATAGAAAGAGTGATTGACTGGTTATGGAATAAACTCCCATTACAGGTGGTGAAAACAAACAGTGTGGGTAACTTCAAGAATGCCTGGCATAAGCATAAGGCTATCCTACAAACCTGCACTTTATAGAAAATATGGTCAGACTTGATAGGCCTATGGTTCTTATCTGCTGTCAATAGCTATGATTTTATGTTTCTATATTTACAAGCACCTGAATAACAGGTTTTTAACATTGAACAATCTGGCAAACAAAATATAGCTGCATTGTATCCAAAGTACATTAATGCCAGAAATACAAGAGGTGAGTTGCATGTTGCATTAAAGTGATCTTGGAGATCACACACATATCTACACACATACAAACACACAAACAATTTACACCTTTAAGCCCTTCCCAATCCAACACCTTGTCATATAGAAAAACATAGTTTAAAACTTAGTGACAAACTCCAGTATTTGACCTTCATGTTAACGTACCTTCGATTTAGAGCACCATTGGCTTAGCACTCTAGGTTGTCTTGAAGAGGCACAAGATAGGTAGCCTTAAAGAGCAAGGCAAGAGGGGTAGATACTTTTATACAGGCAGGTGTTCTTAAAGGGGTAGTGGGCATATAATCTTTAAGGGACAGGGAAAAAATATTCAAAAGGTAAGGGGAAATAGTCTTAAATGTGTAGGAGGAGGTTGTCTTAAAGGGGTAGAGGGAAATAGTCTTAAAGGGGCAGGGGATTAGGTAGTCTTCAAGGGGAGATAGTCTTTAGTTGTAACCCCCTGATACCAGTCACACAAAAAAGGAGTTTTAATACCCCTTAATATCAGTGGCACAGACATCAATTTTAAATCTACCCCTTAACCCATTCACATTTAAAACCATATAACACCTATCCCTTTAAGACTATCAATCTCCCTATTTCCTGCCCTATTAATACCAACTATCCCCTGTCTTTATATGTATATTTTAATATAATATATTCTGTGATGATTAAAGGGATAGGAAAGTCAAACATAAACTTGCACGATTTAGATAAAGCATGCCATTTTAAGACCCTTTAAAATTCACTTCTATTTTCAAATATACTTCGTTCTCTTGGTATTCCTTGTTGAAAATAAATATGCACATATCCTACACTAGTGGGAGCTGCTGCTAATTGGTGCCTGCTCACATTTGTGTCTTGTGATTGGCTAACTAGATGTGTTCAGCTAGCTGACAGTAGTGCAATGTTGTTCCTTCAGCAAAGGAAAACAAGATAATTAAGCAGATTTCATAGCAGAAGTAAATTGAAAACATGTTTAAAATGGTATGTTCTATCCAAATCATGAAATACATTTTTGGGGATTCCTGTCTCTTAAAGGAGCACCTGTGGAATTTGTAAGATAATTCATAAAACATAAAAGGTAAATTGATAATAAATAGTAAGACCAAGTGGTATTGCTACATGAATATCCTAATGCATTTGTAATTATTAACTGCATGTAGTCCGGGTCGGAATGACAGCCCAGGTGCCTGTAGGCACCAAAAACTAAAGCGCCCTCCACACGTTCCCGTTCACATGTATGAACCTATAGATACATCCTAAAACTTTATAGAATTATGATTTTTTTTTTTACAGCAGCTGCTTATTTTGCCACATAAAAGGCAGTCCATGATCTATAACAAAACACTCCAGACAGTATTTGACCAGTATGATGAGATTCCAGTCAGAACAGTATTTTTTTGTGTATGTATTATGTATACAAGAAAAGTGCAGGTTGTCTAGACTGGGAATTTAATTTAGAAACTTTGCTTACCTAGCCTGCAATGTGCACAATGAACCAAGGGTGAGTTGTTTTTTTTAAAGTGTGTTTATCCTGTTTAACAGCCCTGGCATTTTGCATTTTAGCAATAATAATTAATACCTATGGTATTTTATATGAAAGACTGCCCTCTGACTGTACAATGTGTCATTTTTATTTTCACAGCTGCTGCAGCTGATACCATGCCCACCATGCACTCAGAGAGCTCTGTAATAGTGCACAAATAGTCACTCACTGTCACTCCCCATAAAATAACCAACCACCACACACTCTCAGGCCGCTCTGGCTGCTCTGTCCGCATTCACTGGAGAAATGGACCGGACCTGCCAGCGTGGTGGCCATCTTTGTTTAGGGCAAAGTTATTATCTACTATGGTAAGTGAGGGCAGAGCTGCAGAGATGTGCAGAAAAGGCATATGGAGCAGAGAGACGGGCACCCCTCTGTGGAAGGCATCTGTAGGCACATGCCTACTCTGCTTAATGGTAAATCCGGCCCTGCAAGTAGTTATCCCATTACAAGCATCAAGACTGTATATAGAAGCATTAATCACCATTTTGCCAACTTTAGAATCTCAAACAAATTCTCAATAACCATACAGGTAACTTTTTTCTAAAATTCCTTCAACATTCCAGTATTTATAAATCTAATTCTAACCTGCTACTGAGGAATATTCCATAAGTATGCCATTGATATTTATCCCCAAATGATGAGCTACTATAGTGAGAACCTCCTGTCAGACAGCATTCCAGACAAAAATAAGTACAGAAATTGCTCTTCTGATGAAAGTCATTTTTGACCTTACCTTGATCTAGACTCTCTTCACTATGGAAGCTGTTGCAGCTGTTATTTAAAGAGAGACCATCAGGAAGCATTTCCCATAAGAATTGCTCTTTTCTTCCCTTTTTTAGAGACTGACAGACAGTATATGTCTGGGTGAGCTAGTACCTTTCAGCTGGTATGGATGAATTTCAAATTATTTGCATGTTCCTATTTTACAACAATTTGTTTTACTGAAACCTTACTTAGAGCAGGGCCTTCTCATGTCTAACACCCAAACTTGCAAAAACAAAATATTTATAAATACCCATTTATTTAAAGCATATTGAAGTGCTACTGTTTTATTTTGTTTGAAGATGAAATAAATATTCTTGTATGTCTTTTTAAATTATTAGCTTTGGTGGTAAAATTCTGTTTAACTCTCTATTAATAAACAATTGATTTTGTGTTTTGTTGCATTCCTTAAGAATGGGAATAAACAAAGAGACAGCATTTGGTTATGTGGCTAGTCACCACCTCAGGAGCAGTGTCTTTTTGTGCCTTTCACATATAAAATCATTCTTTCAATAAATCAGTCTGCTAAAACATAAAAAGCACAGGGGTACGCTTAAGCCTTTGTGCATATAAGGTGCAGTCATATAACTTTAGGTACATTGAGCAAAGAGCCCTACATTTGATTCATTTTGAAGATGCTGCAAATGTACATAAAATGTAATAAGTGAAATATAATATACTTAAACTTCAGTAATAAATTAAAAGCAAAGAAATACCATAATTGCACATGTCGTTGGGTTGCCATGTCGTTGGGTTGCCAACAGTCCAGTATTTTAGTAGTAATCTTCACCAAAATACTAGGCACCCAGTCCAGATTTATAAGTCCATTAGTGCTCAATATATAATACCTCCTATGCCTCGGTGCATTACAAATATGAAGCAAAACAAAGTGAGGGACAGTCAAGGGGGTCAAACCTTGATTGTTTTCATTTATTACTCGAAACCAATGTTATGTTACTTGCAGCCAAGGGATAAAATGCCAGGGCGTATCATACCCTAGGCAAACAAAGCAGTTGCCTAGGGTGACAGATTGGGGGGGTGGCACATTGGAGCAGCACTGTCTGCAGCATGGCACTCACATGAACAGTTATCCCTTTATTGTTGTGCAGGGGCAGAGTGAGTCCGACTGGCGAATGCAGTACCTACACAGCAGAATTTTGAGTGCCTATGACACTGGTAAAATGACTGTCTGGTTGTGAAAAATATACATGGTAGGTAGGATTACGAGTGGGATCTAAGGTCAAGCTTGGGGGAGGGGGCATTGAATGACCCCATAGACCATTGTGCCCAGACTGCTACAATTTGTCTAGTATTTTTATGGAGGACTGCTGGCAACCCTATTGAGAGATGCAATGTGTCCTGATCCTGTCAATGTGACTCGCTGAAGTCATTTCATCACTTATTTCAGCATCTGTATTTTTAGGGAGGTATTGGTTGAATGTGTGGCCTCTGGTAAAAAGAGTGGGATGAGTCATAAACCTTTAGCTTTGTGTCAACATGACACCTGATTTATTGCAACAGTTTATAACGAGTTTGTATAAAACATGATACAGATATAGCTGCAGAATGTCTGATGTGTTTCGCACCCTCTAGTGGCGTTTAATCATAGACACTTATTTCCTATTATTCTATATCTTGCGGTAGGATTGACCGCATTGTGGCACTCTAAGTCTCACTGGCTACCGGAGTTTGTATCTGCTTCCCCATACTTCTGGTTGCTATGACTGGAGTTATCCTGGAGCGGCTATCCATCCAGCGATGCCATCTGATTTAATCAAGTTATATTTGACAAAATGCATAACAATGACTGCTCAAAGCCACAGAGAAACACAGATGAAAGACATAGCAGTAACTCTTGCTTTTCACAATATAAGGAACATTGGCTTTGGGGACAGACTGTAAAACTTTTCCTGAAAGACACTGTCCATTACTCTAAGTTATGTATATGTACCCTCCCTTTAATGTGTATTGCTTGTGCAATAATTAGTGGTACTACAATAGGACTTCTTTTATTTTGTATATGGTAGTTTTGTAAAAATCTAATTTGAATCAATGCCACTGATTATAGGAAACAATGTACATCTTTGAATCAAATGTTGGCACTGTGTGCAGATACAGGTACAAAATCTTTTATCTATACTGGTTGAGAGAGCAAATGGTTCGGATTTCAGAATAGTATGGATTTTGGAATATTTGTATATTTGCATTTGTAAAATGGGACCAAGTGTAAACAGCAGTATCTTATATCATTTAGGCAATATTTATGTCATAATACAGCTTATACATACAACCTAAAGGTAGTTTTATATCCATTTTAATATTTCTGTATACATAGTACCCTCAGAAAGGTATTTTAGACTATCATTTGCATTTTAGAACACAGTCTTCTCTGCCTGTGTATTTGGTTTGGTTTTTGATTTACTGGTGGGGGAAAATGGTCATTTTTAATAATTTTATTTTTAAAGAAAATCCAATTAAAGAGTCTGGATATTGAAATAATTCTGTATATTGGAATTCCGGATTTTGTACATGTACAATAAAGTTAAATGTTTATAGACTATTTTGCAATATAATATTTAATGGCACTGCACTCAGTCAGTGTCAGTGTATGTCCTTTTTTTTTAACAATAATTGATGATGGTTTTCCATTATCTGTTTCACTATGATCTCAGCAAAATGTTTAAGCATATGCTGCTGTGGCTAATAATGGCAATTTAAGTAAAACCTATATAATCTGCATTTATGTTAAGGACTTATTCTGAAACTACATATTATTCTCTTAATAACAACCTCAATTATAGTTGTGTTCTTGAACTGAAAAAAAAAAAAAAAGCTGCTGTCATAAAATCAAACTGCACTTGTGGATGGAACTTTCAAGTTATCACAATTAAAACATGATGGTTTGGAGCTAACAAGGTAGGTAAATTGGACTCTATGCATTTGCCAAGCATCTAGTTACTTTGAATTTGATTTATTGGTTCCCCAGAAGAATAGGTTTTTATTGTGCTGATTAAAACAACATTTAAGCTTTCTTTCTAATTATTAGAATTTCACATTGCTCCCTGTGGTGATATAGTTAAAGATTAAAGATTCTCGCTATAATGGAAGTTTTTTTTTTTTTTTTAAGTTAAGTTTTTACTGCATCTCAATTTAGAAAACTTGCTTTGCCATCTTAAATAACATTTAAATAGTTATGAATCACAGATGTTTCTTTACTCCTTACAAATCTTAAAAAACAATCAACAAACGGATGCATAGTGTGTGCGTTTATGAAATGAATGTAGAGTGAGCCCTGGATAATGTCATACCTGACGGGAGCACTTTGTCTCTCTGAGAGCTTTAAGACTTCCGTTCCAGTGCAGAAGCTGAAAGACTATCATCAGTTCCTGTAATAAAAATGCATGAGAATGAAGCATCATTGCTTTTACAGAGCAGTCTAGTAGCTTAACAATGAACTTTAGAAAACTGTAAACATCATAATAAATAAATATAAATAATATACAATAAAGAAAATAGAATTTTAATTACGCACTATAAAACAAAAGCTGTAAATGTTATTATTGTGGATATTTGCCTATATTATCATATATCAGAACAAGATTTCCACAAAAGTTTTAGTAGAATATTAAACTCAAAATGTATTTCCCTATAAAGGGACAGATTTCAAGTGGAGCGCTATTTAGTGCTTTTGCTAGAGAGCTAATTGCGCTAGAAGTAAACTTTTTGCGCCCGTCGGGTTGCACTGATATTACGAGTTGAAAGTAAAAAGTTTTCACTCTCGCGCTAACCCAATGCACGCAAAACGCTGAACTTACAATATTCTGCGCGTGATAACCTATTCCCCCATAAGAAGTCCAAGGAGCAAAAGAAGTGGGAAAAAACGCAAAACACCAAACTTGCACATAAACCCGACATGAAAATATGAATATTTCACGTTCCGATGTTTTGCACATACAAGAATATGTTTTATTTATTCATAAATACGTATTTCTATATATATTGGATGGTATTTTGGTACAATATATATCTATACCTATATATATATATATAGTTGATTATATGTAGGTATAGATATATACAGATATATCTGAGAATATCTATTTATTTTGCAATATACTTTGTAATAATTTTTATTAGAAGGTGTTATTATGAGTGTGAGTGTACTTTGTAATGTATTTTTGATGTGTTTTGCAATACTTTTTTTTCCTCTAAACAGCTGTGAGGACGCCCTAATCCAACAAGAGTTAACTTGAATTGCACTCAAGCAATCCCGTTTGTTTTCAATTTATAATACCAGAGCAATTTAACCTGTGCACAAACAAACGTGAAAACCCGATATCACTCACACGCAAACGTTTACACTCCACTTGTAATCTGGCCCAAAATGTTTACAGGGATATAAAAGTGTCAGCATAACATATGCAGCATTTTATTATTGCACAATTGCTTGCATATAATTATGTGTTTAACCCCCTGTAAAGGGGTTAAACACACAGTTATAATCAGGTCCAGAGCAGCAATACATTACTGAGACCTAGCTAAACATATCTGGTGTGCCAATAGCAAGAGGCATATGTATGTATGTAGCCAGCTAGCTACCAGTTTTGCATTGATGAGTCTGAGTCTACCTAGGTATGCATTTTAACAAAATATACTAAGAAAAATAAATAAATACAATATATTTTATAATTGCATGCTTAACCCCTTAACGACCGACGACATACTGTGTACGTCCTCAAAAAAAAATACAATTAACTACCGAGGAATTACGCCATACGTCGTCAGTCTTGGAAAGCGGTGGAAGCGATCCTGATCGCTTCCAGCTGCTTTCTGGTTATTGCAGTGATGACTCGATATAGAGGCATCCTGCAATAATCTTTCTTACCCCTCCGATGCAGAGAGAGTCACTCTGTGGCCCTCTCTGCCCCGGACATTGATGGCTTAATCATTTGTGGGAGGGAGCCGATGTGGGAGGTGGGTGGACGGCCATCGATGGCTTCTTCCAGTAAGAGGGGGGCGGGATCGGGGGCGGGGTCACCGGGGGCGTGCACGGGGGCGGCGGGCGGGTGGGCGCGTGCACAGGGAGGGAGTGGGTGGGAACTGTTTCACTACACAAAAATGTTATGTTAAAAAGTGGGAGAAAGGGAGAAGGGAATATATGTAAAAACGATCTAAGGGCTCTGGGAGTTTTGTCTTTGGTGGGGGGAAGCTACACTACAGAAAAAAATATATATATTTTATTATCCCAATAAGGTAGAGGGGGAGGGTTAGAGAGCTGTTTGGGGGGGATCAGGGAGGGTGGGGGCTCCTACACAGCAGCATATGTAAATATGCTTAAAAAAAATCCTTTTATTTTAGTATTGGCAGACTTTCTGCCAGTACTTAAGATGGCGGGACAATAGTGGGGTGGGGGAGGGAAGAATGCTGTTTGGGAGGGATCAGGGGGTGGGATGTGTCAGGTGGGAGGCTGATCTCTACACTAAAGCTAACATTATCCCTGCAAGCTCCCTACAAGCTACCTAATTAACCCCTTCACTGCTAGCCATAATACATGTGTGATGCGCAGCGGCATTTAGCGGCCTTCTAATTACCAAAAAGCAACGCCAAAGCCATATATGTCTGCTATTTCTGAACAAAGGGATCACAGAGAAGCATTTACAACCATTTGCGCCATAATTGCACAAGCTGTTTGTAAATAATTTCAGTGAGAAACATAAAGTTTGTGAAAAAGTTTGTAAAAAAGTGAACGTTTTTTTTTATTTGATCGCATTTGGCGGTGAACTGGTGGTGTGAAATATACCAAAATGGGCCTGGATCAATACTTTGGGTTGTCTACTACACTACACTAAAGCTAAAATTAACCTTACAAGCTCCTTACAAGCTCCCTAATGAATCCCTGCACTGCTGGGCATAATACACGTGTGGTGCGCAGCGGCATTTAGCGGCCTTCTAATTTACCAAAAAGCAAAACCAAATCCATATATGTCTGCTATTTCTGAACAAAGGGGATTCCAGAGAATCATTTACAACCATTTGTGCCATAATTGCACAAGCTGTTTGTAAATAATTTCAGTGAGAAACCTAAAATTGAGAAAAATTTAACATTTTTTTTTATTTGATCGCATTTAGCGGCGAAATTGTGGCATGAAATATACCAATGTGATAACAAAAATCATAAAAGGAAAACCAAATAAAGTTCTGAATCAAGGATATGTCTGTGTCCTCTGGATGAGTTTTTCAGCTTGTTAGCATTCCTCAGTGAGATATGCTCACAAGCTGAAAAACTCATCCAGAGGACACAGACATATCCTTGATTAAGAACTTTATTTGGTTTTCCTTTTATGATTTTTGTTATCACATTTATTTCACATTTTTTTCTTTGTGATATTCGGTATATTTATTGTAATGAAATATACCAAGATGGGCCTAGATCAATACTTGGGGTTGTCTACTACACTACACTAAAGCTAAAATTAACCCTAGAAGCTCCCTGCATGCTCCCTAATTAACCCCTTCACTGTTGGGAATAATACACGTGTGGTACGCAGTGGCATTTAGTGGCCTTCTAATTACCAAAAAAGCCATATATGTCTGCTATTTCTGAACAAAGGGGATTCCAGAGTAACATTTACAACAATTTATGCCATAATTGCACAAGTTGTTTGTAAATAATTGCAGTGAGAAACCTAAAGTTTGCTTGTGAAAAAATTAGTGAAAAAGTGAACCATTTTTTTTATTTGATCGCATTTGGCAGTGAAATGGTGGCATGAAATATACCAAAATAGGCCTGGATCAATAATTTGGGATGTTTTCTAAAAAAAAATATATACATGTCAAGGGATATTCAGGGATTCCTGAAAGATATCAGTGTTCCAATGTAATTAGCTCTAATTTTGAAAAAAAGTGGTTTGGAAATAGCAAAGTGCTACTTGTATTTATTGCCCTCTAACTTGCAAAAAAAGCAATGGGTATTTCTAAACTCAGGACAAAATTTAGAAACTATTTAGCATGGGTGTTTTTTGATGGAAATAATGGTATAGTTAGAAAGTCCATTTAATGGCGAGAAAAAGGGTATATAATATGTGTGGGTACAGTAAATGAGTAAGAGGAAAATTACAGCTAAACACAAACACCGCAAAAATGTAAAAATAGCTTTGGTCCCAAAGGGACAGAAAATGGAAAAGTACTGTGGTCATTAAGGGGTTAAAGAGACAGACTAGTCAATAATAAACTTTCATGATTCAGATGGGGTATGTAATTTTAAACAACTTTCCAATTTGCTTTTATGATCAATTTTTCTTTGTTCTCTTGGTATTCTTAGTTAAAAGCTAAATCTAGGTAGACTTATATACTAATTTCTTAGCCCTTGAAGGCCGCCTCTTATCTGAATGCCTGTTGATAGTTTTTCACAACTAGCTCATGCGTGCCATAAAGATAACACTATGCTCATGCAGGTGGAGTTACCTAGGAGTCAGCACTGATTGGCTAAAATGTGAGTCTGTCAAAAGAACTGAAAAAAGGGGGCAGTCTGCAGAGACTTAGATACAAGGTAATACCAGAGGTAAGAAGTGTATAATTATAAAACTGTGTTGGTTATACAAAACTGAGGAATGGGTAATAAAGGGATTATCTATTTTTTTTAAACAATAAAAATTCTGGTATAGACTGTCCCTTTAATCATAAACAAAAAAAATTTAATTTGGCATCCATGTCCCTTAAAAGTAGAGTTGCCATACGCCCTGGAAAACTGGGAAAATCATGGATTTTATTTAATAAAAAAAAGTAATGCCCGGTTCCCTATAAATCCCGGTTTTCTATAAAGCAAAACTATTATTATTATTAATTTTTTTTTCAATATTTTCTTTTTTTTATACTCCCCCCCACTGCTGCATTTTTGTGGGAACAATTAACCAGTTTGTGTGATTGTTATTCGGCCTGCCCCCTCCTGTGGCCCCATCCTATAAGAAATTACATTCAGACCAAGCAGGAGCAGCTAGGGTTGCCACCTGCCCCGGTTTCACCGGGACAGTCCCGGTCTGAGGCTCTGTGTCCCGTGTCCCGGAACTAGCCTCAAATGCCCCGGGCTAAGCGCTCTCCTGGTCCAGCAGTGAGCAGACTTACAAAACATTAGCTGGCCAGAGGAGCACTTAGCGGCCTTAGCCCGGGGGTTACAGGAGCGAGCTGATCAGCCAGCAGCATGTGATAGGATTCCTCTGTTAGCAGCATGAGCACTTAGTCTATTTGCAAACTTTTTATTTCAGTCTGCTACCACAAAACGGGTAGAGACTCGGGAGGGAGTCTGCAGGAGAGAGTGAGGAGATTTGTGTGGGAGGGGGGAAGAGGGTCGAGAGAGTCGTCACATCCGGCTGCAGGCTGCAGCTGAGAGCGGCAGAGAGAGAGAGGCAGGTGTTGGTGCGGTGGCCGCGCGGCGGGCTGTCTCTCTGCCTGCCGAAACATGTCATTGTTACCTTCATGGTACCACCTCCCGTCGACTGTGCAGCAGCCTTCCTAAGCCAACAAGTGCAGAACAGCCATATTATATATATATATATATATATATATATTATCTCTCACTTAAAAAGCATCTACCAGGGTGCAGGCACGAAGTAATGCAGTACAGATGAAGCTTGCACTCTCTGGATTTTCAAAAAGGTGCTTTATTTAGCAAAAAATGTGACGTTTCGGGGATCAATCACCCCTTCATCAGACCAAACAAATAGTGAGCAAACAGTGTTTAAATAAGGTGTTAACCCCTCCCCCAGTTCAGAATAAGACAGCCCCATAAATTCATATCCAATTAGACCCATCAAAATTATAAAGTGACATTTAAAAAAAATAATATCTTAACATATTTATACATGTGTGCAAGCATATCAACAAAAACAACACATATATTGTATATTATAGGGGGCTGAACTAGTGCACATTTCAATAAAGTGAGAAACTGATAATGAATTCAATCTGAAATAACAGCAGAGCGGTCAAATAAACTGCTATATACTAGCATTCAGAGACTTAAACATATAGGAGGGACAATAAGTAAACACTTACAAATGGTAAATCAAACATTCAAATCGTCATTACAGTCACCCACTGTATTATGTTAATATTTACTGATTTTTGATCACTTTGGCACTTAACCGTTTTGCCCTTACAATGACCCAGCTTGCCAGCACTTCTTGTGATTGGATGGCGTCACATGACGTTTTTTTTTTCCTAGATGCCATTTTTGGCCACGCCCACTGTGTCAAGGTTTGGTGGTCTGGGTGACTGTAATGGCGATTTGAATGTTTGATTTACCATTTGTAAGTGTTTACTTTTATTATTGTCCCTCCTATATGTTAAAGTCTCTGAATGCTAGTATATTGCAGTTTATTTGTCCGCCCTGCTGTTATTTGGGATTTAATTAATTATCAGTTTCTCCCTTTATTGGAATGTGCACTAGTTCAGCCCCCTATAATATACAATATATATGTTGTTATTGTTGATATGCTTGCACACATGTATAAATATGCTAAGATATTATTTTTTTGAAATGTCACTTTATATTTGTGATGGGTCTAATTGGATATGACCTTATGGGGCTGTCTTATTCTGAACTGGGGGAGGGGTTAACACCTTATTTAAACACTGTTTGCTCACTATTTGTTTGGTCTGATGAAGGGGTGATTGATCCCCGAAACGTCACATTTTTTGCTAAATAAAGCACCTTTTTGAAAATCCAGAGAGTGCAAGCTTCATCTGTACTATATATTATATTATATATATATATATATATATATATATATATATATAAAAATATATATATAATATATAAATAAAATATATATATATGATATATAAAATATATATATGTAATATATATAATATATATATATATATATATATATAAAAATTGATTTCATAATGAATTTGAGACCGTGAGAAGCCACGCCCCAAGCCATGCCCCAAAGCCACACCCAAGTCACACCCTCTCCACGCCCACTTAAAAAGTGTCCAGGAATTTTCTGGGCAAAAGGTGGCAACCCTAGGAGCAGCTGAAAGTAATTATGCTAGGCCGAATGCCTAATAAGACTGCGCATGTGTGTGCTGTGTAGAGAGGGATATTGGGAGCTGCTACTCAGAGGTGTTGTTGTTGGTGCCATTGATCAACAAGGAGTTAGTCAGTGCGGTGTGCTTGTTTGAGCTGCTCTAGTCTGGGGGCAGAAAGCCGCAAGCAAGAAGCCTTGTGTAAACTTTTGAGCCTGCAGTTGCGACCTGGTCCGACTGCCGGACACTGCCTGGCACAGGCTGAGGAGGCCCAAACTGCAGCAAGAGGACGGGAGACATGACCTGTCTGCAAGGCCGGTTGGACAACAGGCAGGAGTATATTATTCAGCAAAAGATAGAATACAAAACACTTTTCCTTTGCCTTAAATATTGGTAATTAACAATTTTAATTTGATTTTGTTTGAAGTTCTTACGATTTGGGCCTAGTTTCCATAGAGTTGATAATGTTTGGAAACTGATGGTAAAAACATTTATCTCCATTAAAGTCTATAGAGAATTTTTATGTTACTTCCAGTTTCCAAACTTTAGTGCAGCTGTAAACAATTATGTTCAGCCAAAATTTTGGAATAAATCCAGGGCCTGCACTAAAGGACCTTCCTCTTTGGTGTAGGCTCTGGTAACCACTACACTAAGCCACCTACTAGCACGGCAGCGGCTCTGTGAAGAAGAGGATCGGGTTAGTGCAGCTCTAAAGGTTAAGTATTTTAACCATTTAAAGGAAATTAATGAATACTGACAAATCCTGTCAGTATTTATTTGTTTTCTTAAAATCTTGGAGATCATTCATTATTATATATATATATATATATATATATATATATAGATATTTGTTTCATGCAAACGGAAGGATTATCCCTGTTTTGTCACGAATGCACAGTGCCATATGGCTGGCGCAGCTATTGGCTAAGAGGTAGAAATTTAACCGCACAGAAAAAAAAAAAGAATTTATGCTTACCTGATAAATTACTTTCTCCAACGGTGTGTCCGGTCCACGGCGTCATCCTTACTTGTGGGATATTCTCTTCCCCAACAGGAAATGGCAAAGAGTCCCAGCAAAGCTGGCCATATAGTCCCTCCTAGGCTCCGCCCACCCCAGTCATTCGACCGACGGACAGGAGGAAATATATATAGGAGAAACCATATGGTACCGTGGTGACTGTAGTTAGAGAAAATAATTCATCAGACCTGATTAAAAAACCAGGGCGGGCCGTGGACCGGACACACCGTTGGAGAAAGTAATTTATCAGGTAAGCATAAATTCTGTTTTCTCCAACATTGGTGTGTCCGGTCCACGGCGTCATCCTTACTTGTGGGAACCAATACCAAAGCTTTAGGACACGGATGAAGGGAGGGAGCAAATCAGGTTACCTAAACGGAAGGCACCACAGCTTGCAAAACCTTTCTCCCAAAAATAGCCTCCGAAGAAGCAAAAGTATCAAATTTGTAAAATTTGGCAAAAGTGTGCAGTGAAGACCAAGTCGCTGCCTTACATATCTGGTCAACAGAAGCCTCGTTCTTGAAGGCCCATGTGGAAGCCACAGCCCTAGTGGAGTGAGCTGTGATTCTTTCAAGAGGCTGCCGTCCGGCAGTCTCATAAGCCAATCGGATGATGCTTTTAAGCCAAAAGGAAAGAGAGGTAGAAGTCGCCTTTTGACCTCTCCTTTTACCAGAATAAACAACAAACAAGGAAGATGTTTGTCTGAAATCTTTTGTAGCCTCTAAATAGAATTTTAGAGCACGGACTACGTCCAAATTGTGTAACAAACGTTCCTTCTTTGAAACTGGATTCGGACACAAAGAAGGTACAACTATCTCTTGGTTAATATTTTTGTTAGAAACAACCTTAGGAAGAAAACCAGGCTTAGTACGCAAAACCACCTTATCTGCATGGAACACCAGATAGGGCGGAGAACACTGCAGAGCAGATAACTCTGAAACTCTTCTAGCAGAAGAAATTGTAACCAAAAACAAAACTTTCCAAGATAGTAACTTAATATCTATGGAATGTAAAGGTTCAAACGGAACCCCTTGAAGAACTGAAAGAACTAGATTTAGACTCCAGGGAGGAGTCAAAGGTCTGTAAACAGGCTTGATCCTAACCAGAGCCTGAACAAATGCTTGAACATCTGGCACAGCTGCCAGTCTTTTGTGTAGTAAGAAAGATAAAGCAGAGATCTGTCCCTTTAGAGAACTTGCAGATAATCCTTTCTCCAAACCTTCTTGTAGAAAGGATAGAATCCTAGGAATCTTTATCTTATTCCATGGGAATCCTTTGGATTCACACCAACAGATATATTTCTTCCATATTTTATAGTAAATTTTTCTAGTTACCGGTTTTCTGGCCTGAACCAGAGTATCTATCACAGAATCTGAAAACCCACGCTTCGATAGAATCAAGCGTTCAATCTCCAAGCCGTCAGCTGGAAGGAGACCAAATTTGGATGTTCGAATGGACCCTGAACAAGAAGGTCCTGTCTCAAAGGTAGCTTCCATGGTGGAGCCGATGACATATTCACCAGGTCTGCATACCAAGTCCTGCGTGGCCACGCAGGAGCTATCAAGATCACCGAGGCCCTCTCCTGATTGATCCTGGCTATCAGCCTGGGAATGAGAGGAAACGGTGGAAATACATAAGCTAGGTTGAAGGTCCAAGGTGCTACTAGTGCATCTACTAGAGTCGCCTTGGGATCCCTGGATCTGGACCCGTAGCAAGGAACCTTGAAGTTCTGACAAGACGCCATCAGATCCATGTCTGGAATGCCCCATAATTGAGTTATTTGGGCAAAGATCTCCGGATGGAGTTCCCACTCCCCCGGATGGAATGTCTGACGACTCAGAAAATCCGCCTCCCAGTTTTCCACTCCTGGGATGTGGATCGCAGACAGGTGGCAGGAGTGATCCTCCGCCCATTGAATTATTTTGGTCACTTCTTTCATCGCCAGGGAACTCCTTGTTCCCCCCTGATGATTGATATATGCAACGGTCGTCATGTTGTCTGATTGGAACCTTATGAATCTGGCCTTTGCTAGTTGAGGCCAAGCCCTGAGAGCATTGAGTATCGCTCTCAGTTCCAGAATGTTTATCGGGAGAAGAGACTCTTCCCGAGACCATAGACCCTGAGCTTTCAGGGATTCCCAGACCACGCCCCAGCCCACTAGACTGGCGTCGGTCGTGACAATGACCCACTCTGGTCTGCGGAAGCTCATTCCCTGGGACAGATGGTCCAGGGTCAGCCACCAACGGAGTGAATCTCTGGTCTTTTGATCTACTTGAATCATTGGAGACAAGTCTGTATAATCCCCATTCCACTGTTTGAGCATGCACAGTTGTAATGGTCTTAGATGAATTCGTGCAAAAGGAACTATGTCCATTGTTGCAACCATCAACCCTACTACTTCGATGCACTGCGCTATGGAAGGACGAGGAACAGAATGAAGCACTTGACAAGAGCTTAGAAGTTTTGATTTTCTGACCTCTGTCAGAAAAATCCTCATTTCTAAGGAATCTATTATTGTTCCCAAGAAGGGAACTCTTGTCGACGGAGACAGAGAACTTTTTTCTATGTTCACTTTCCATCCGTGTGATCTGAGAAAGGCTAGAACGATGTCCGTATGAGCCTTTGATTTTGACAGGGACGACGCTTGTATTAGAATGTCGTCCAAGTAAGGTACTACTGCAATGCCCCTCGGTCTTAGAACCGCTAGAAGGGACCCTAGCACCTTTGTGAAAATCCTTGGAGCAGTGGCTAACCCGAATGGGAGAGCCACAAACTGGTAATGCTTGTCCAGAAAAGCGAACCTTAGGAACTGATGATGTTCTTTGTGGATAGGAATATGTAGGTACGCATCCTTTAGATCCACGGTAGTCATAAATTGACTTTCCTGGATAGTGGGTAGAATCGTTCGAATGGTTTCCATCTTGAACGATGGTACCCTGAGAAATTTGTTTAGGATCTTCAAATCCAAAATTGGTCTGAAAGTTCCCTCTTTTTTGGGAACTACGAACAGATTGGAATAAAATCCCATTCCTTGTTCCTTTATTGGAACTGGGTGTATCACTCCCATCTTTAACAGGTCTTCTACACAATGTACGAATGCCTGTCTCTTTATCTGGTTTGAGGATAAGTGAGACATGTGGAACCTTCCCCTTGGGGGTAGTTCCTTGAATTCCAGGAGATAACCCTGAGAAACTATTTCTAGCGCCCAGGGATCCTGAACATCTCTTGCCCAAGCCTGAGCAAAGAGAGAGAGTCTGCCCCCCACTAGATCCGGTCCCGGATCGGGGGCTACTCCTTCATGCTGTTTTGTTAGCAGCGGCAGGCTTCTTGGCCTGCTTACCCTTGTTCCAGCCTTGCATCGGTTTCCAGGCTGGTTTGCGTTGTGAGGCATTACCCTCTTGCTTAGAGGATGCAGAATTAGAGGCTGGTCCGTTCCTGAAATTACGAAAGGGACAAAAATTAGACTTATTTTTAGCCTTGAAAGACCTATCTTGTGGAAGGGCGTGGCCCTTTCCCCCAGTGATGTCTGAAATAATTTCTTTCAATTCTGGTCCAAATAGAGTTTTACCTTTGAAAGGGATGTTAAGCAATTTTGTCTTGGATGACACATCCGCTGACCAAGACTTTAGCCAAAGCGCTCTGCGCGCCACGATAGCAAACCCTGAATTTTTCGCCGCTAATCTAGCTAATTGCAAAGCGGCATCTAAAATAAAAGAGTTAGCCAATTTAAGTGCGTGAACTCTGTCCATAACCTCCTCATATGGAGTCTCTCTACTGAGCGACTTTTCTAGTTCCTCAAACCAGAAACAAGCTGCTGTAGTGACAGGAACAATGCACGAAATTGGTTGTAGAAGGTAACCTTGCTGTACAAAAATCTTTTTAAGCAAACCCTCCAATTTTTTATCCATAGGATCTTTGAAAGCACAACTATCTTCGATAGGAATAGTAGTGCGTTTGTTTAGAGTAGAAACTGCCCCCTCGACCTTAGGGACTGTCTGCCATAAGTCCTTTCTGGGGTCGACCATAGGAAATAATTTCTTAAATATAGGGGGGGGGGAACAAAAGGTATGCCGGGCTTTTCCCACTCCTTATTTACTATGTCCGCCACCCGCTTGGGTATAGGAAAAACGTCGGGGTGCACCGGAACCTCTAGGAACTTGTCCATCTTGCATAATTTCTCTGGAATGAACAAGTTGTCACAACCATCCAGGGTAGATAACACATCCTTAAGTAGTGCGCGGAGATGTTCTAATTTAAATTTAAATGTCACAACATCAGGTTCAGCTTGTTGAGAAATCTTTCCTGAATCTGAGATTTCTCCATCTGACAAAACCTCCCTCATGGCCCCTTCAGATTGGTGTGAGGGTATGACAGAACAATTATCATCAGCGCCCTCCTGCTCTTCAGTGTTTAAAACAGAGCAATCACGCTTTCTCTGATAAATAGGCATTTTGGATAAAATATTTGCTATGGAGTTATCCATTACAGCCGTTAATTGTTGCATGGTAATAAGCATTGGCGCACTAGATGTACTAGGGGCCTCCTGCATGGGCAAAACTGGTGTAGACACAGTAGGAGATGATGTAGTATCATGTTTACTCCCCTCATCTGAGGAATTATCTTGGGCAATTTCATTATCTGTGGCAGTACTGTCCTTACTTTGTTTGGACGCTATGGCACAATTATCACATAAATTTAAATGGGGAGACACATTGGCTTTCATACATATAGAACATAGCTTATCTGAAGGTACATACATGTTAAACAGGCTTAAACTTGTCAACAAAGCACAAAAAACGTTTTAAAACAAAACCGTTACCTGTCTCTTTAAATTTTAAACAGAAAACACTTTTTACTGAATATGTGAAAAAGTATGAAGGAATTGTTCAAAAATTACCAAAAAAAAAAATTACCAAAATTTCACCACAGTGTCTTAAAGCATTAATAGTATTGCACACCAAATTTCAGCTTTAACCCTTAAAATAACGGAACCGGAGCCGTTTATAAATTTAACCCCTATACAGTCCCAGCTATAGTCTTTGCTGAGACCCAACCAAGCCCAGAGGGGAATACGATACCAATTGACGCCTTCTAGAAGCTTTTCCAGCAATTTTTAGATCCTCACACATGCATCTGCATGCCCTGCTCTCAAAAAACAACTGCGCAATAATGGCGCGAAAATGAGGCTCAGTCTATAACTAGGAAGGCCCCCTGACTGGAAAAGGTGTCTAACACAGTGCCTGCCGTTTAATAAACGTTCCCAAAGTTTATAAATGCAAATTGTCAGCATAAATATGAATAAAATGCCCAAATAAAGCAATCGATTTAGCCCATAAGAATGTCTACCAGTTTTTTAGCCCATAATAAGCCCTTTATTCTGTTTGTTTGACTAAGAAAATGGCTTACCGGTCCCCATGAGGGGAAATGACAGCCTTCCAGCATTATATGGTCTTGTTAGAAATATGGCTAGCCATACCTTAAGCAGAAAAGTCTGCTAACTGTTTCCCCCAACTGAAGTTACTTCATCTCAACAGTCCTATGTGGAAACAGCAATCGATTTTAGTTACTGTCTGCTAAAATCATCTTCCTCTCACAAACAGAAATCTTCATCCTTTTCTGTTTCAAAGTAAATAGTAAATACCAGCACTATTTTAAAATAACAAACACTTGATAGAAGAATAAAAACTACATTTAAACACCAAAAAAACTCTTAACCATCTCCGTGGAGATGTTGCCTGTGCAACGGCAAAGAGAATGACTGGGGTGGGCGGAGCCTAGGAGGGACTATATGGCCAGCTTTGCTGGGACTCTTTGCCATTTCCTGTTGGGGAAGAGAATATCCCACAAGTAAGGATGACGCCGTGGACCGGACACACCAATGTTGGAGAAATAGCTTTGCTGTGGGTGGCAAAATAAAGGTACATTCTGCATACTTTATTTTTTAAACTTCCTAACTGAAAGTCCACTTTATAGCACTGGTAAATCCTAGCATTTTTGAAACACTAGGATTTACCAACACTTTAATACAATTACTTATTGTGTGCTTAAACTAATTCTCATAATGCTGTATTGTATGTGGTTACTGGTTAAGGGTGAACCAGGCTATCTATCATTTTTAATGGTTGAATCATATACAGCAACATATTTGTGCAATTACATTAGTCACTTGTTTATTTATGACTATTCTGCAACATTTCACATAACCAATTGTCTCTTTTGGTCTGGATATTAATATATGTTTGGCTTTTGGTATGTCAAATTTCTGGTAACCCTAAATAAAATGATCTTAAAAAAATAATAAAGATTGTTAACTAATACTGAAGTATATTTTTATTATTTGTCTATATACTGACCCCCCCCCCATTCTAGTGAAATATCACTTTGCTCCGCTGCGGGGTTTGTGGAGAATTATGGCAATGCTATAAAAAAAATAAAAAAATATTTGAAATGTATTGTCATGATTTGTTTTACCTGTTTTTTCCCAAAATATCCACTCCCACAGAGAGTACTAAAAGAATAACAATTTAGGGCCAGATTACAGGTTGAGCTCAAAATATTGCTTCTGTGAAAGCGAGATTTGTCCTCAACTTAGTAATAACAGCACACGCAAATGTGTGCTGGTATTACAAGAGAGGTGCAATGCGAATGCGACCTCGCATACGCATTGCACGGAAGCATTGTGCTCACAAGAGCACGTTTCCATAGGCTCCAATGGGAGCCTCATTCTCATGCCGTGAGACACAGCATGAGAACTAGCACAGCAAAGGGGGTAAGTCATGCAACGATGGGCAGCAAATATAAATATAAATGAATATATTCATATATATTTATGTGTTTATATGTGTACATGCACATATTAACACATAAATACAGGGAGTGCAGAATTATTAGGCAAATGAGTATTTTGACCACATCATCCTCTTTATACATGTTGTCTTACTCCAAGCTGTATAGGCTAGAAAGCCTACTACCAATTAAGCATATTATGTGATGTGCATCTCTGTAATGAGAAGGGGTGTGGTCTAATGACATCAACACCCTATATCAGGTGTGCATAATTATTAGGCAACTTCCTTTCCTTTGGCAAAATGGGTCAAAAGAAGGACTTGACAGGCTCAGAAAAGTAAAAAATAGTGAGATATCTTGCAGAGGGATGCAGCACTCTTAAAATTGCAAAGCTTCTGAAGCGTGATCATCGAACAATCAAGCGTTTCATTCAAAATAGTCAACAGGGTCGCAAGAAGAATGTGGAAAAACCAAGGCGCAAAATAACTGCCCATGAACTGAGAAAAGTCAAGCGTGCAGCTGCCAAGATGCCACTTGCCACCAGTTTGGCCATATTTCAGAGCTGCAACATCACTGGAGTGCCCAAAAGCACAAGGTGTGCAATACTCAGAGACATGGCCAAGGTAAGAAAGGCTGAAAGACGACCACCACTGAACAAGACACACAAGCTGAAACGTCAAGACTGGGCCAAGATATATCTCAAGACTGATTTTTCTAAGGTTTTATGGACTAATGAAATGAGAGTGAGTCTTGATGGGCCAGATGGATGGGCCCGTGGCTGGATTGGTAAAGGGCAGAGAGCTCCAGTCCGACTCAGATGCCAGCAAGGTGGAGGTGGAGTATTGGTTTGGGCTGGTATCATCAAAGATGAGCTTGTGGGGCCTTTTCGGGTTGAGGATGGAGTCAAGCTCAACTCCCAGTCCTACTGCCAGTTTCTGGAAGACACCTTCTTCAAGCAGTGGTACAGGAAGAAGTCTGCATCCTTCAAGAAAAACATGATTTTCATGCAGGACAATGCTCCATCACACGCGTCCAAGTACTCCACAGCGTGGCTGGCAAGAAAGGGTATAAAAGAACAAAATCTAATGACATGGCCTCCTTGTTCACCTGATCTGAACCCCATTGAGAACCTGTGGTCCATCATCAAATGTGAGATTTACAAGGAGGGAAAACAGTACACCTCTCTGAACAGTGTCTGGGAGGCTGTGGTTGCTGCTGCACGCAATGTTGATGGTGAACAGATCAAAACACTGACAGAATCCATGGATGGCAGTCTTTTGAGTGTCCTTGCAAAGAAAGGTGGCTATATTGGTCACTGATTTGTTTTTGTTTTGTTTTTGAATGTCAGAAATGTATATTTGTGAATGTTGAGATGTTATATTGGTTTCACTGATAAAAATAAATAATTGAAATGGGTATATATTTGTTTTTTGTTAAGTTGCCTAATAATTATGCACAGTAATAGTCACCTGCACACACAGATATCCCCCTAAAATAGCTATAACTAAAAACAAACTAAAAACTACTTCCAAAACTATTCAGCTTTGATATTAATGAGTTTTTTGGGTTCATTGAGAACATGGTTTTTGTTCAATAATAAAATTAATCCTCAAAAATACAACTTGCCTAATAATTCTGCACTCCCTGTATATATGTATATAAGCATATACATATACACTCAACGGCCACTTTATATGTACACCTGTTCAATTGCATGGTAACACAAATTGCTAATCAGCCAATCACATAGCAGCAACTCAATGCATTTAGGCATCTAGACGTGGTGAAGATGACTTGCTGAAGTTCAAACCAAGCATCAGAATGGGGAAGAAAAGGGATTCAAGTGACTTTGAACGTGGCATGGTTATTGGTGCCAGACAGGCTGATCTGAGTATTTAAAAACTGCTGTTCTACTGGGATTTTCATGCACAAACATCTCTAGGGTTTACAGAGAATGGTCCGAAAAAGAGAAAATATCCAGTGAGCGGCAGTTGTGTAGACAAGAATGCTTGTTGAGGTCAGAGGAGAATGGGCAGACTGGTTTGAGATGATAGAAAGCCAACAGTAACTCAAATAACCACTCTTTAAAACCAAGGTATGCAGAATACCATCTCTGAAAGCACAACACGCCAAACCTTGAAGCAGATGGGCTACAGCAGCAGAAGACCACACCCAGTGCCACTCCTGTTAGCTAAGAACAGGAAACTGAGGCTACAATTCGCACAGGCTCACCAAAATTTGACAATAGAATATTGGAAAAACATTTCCTGGTCTGATGAGTCTCGATTTCAGCTGTGGCATTCAGATGGTAGGGTCAGAATTTGGCGTAAACAACATGAAAGCATGGATCCTCGTCCTACCTGAGTATTGTTGCTGACCATGTCCATCCCTTTGTGACTACAGTGTACCCATCTTCTGATGGATACTTCCAGCAGGATAATGCACCATGTCACAAAGCTCAAATCATCTCAAACTGGTTTCATGAACATGATGACAGTAAGTTCACTGTACTCCAATGGCCTCCACAATCACCAGATCTCAATCCAATAGAGCATCTTTGGGATGTGGTGGAACGGGAGATTTGCATCATGGATGAGCAGCCGACAAATCTGCAACAACTGTGTGATGCTATCATGTCAATATGGTCCAAAATCTGAGGAATGTTTCCAACACCTTGTTGAATCTATGCCACGAAAAATTAAGGCAGTTCTGAAGGCAAAAGGGGGTCCATCCCCGTACTAGCAAGATGTACCTAATAAAGTGGCAAGAGAGTGTATATTTAAAGGGAAAACACAGTTCCCACAGACCGCTATGTAAAGGCACTTTTCAGTACCATTTTTTTATAACACCCCATACCCGCCAACTTTAGCCCCTCATAACTGCTTCATGCAGTTACTTTATTAAAAAATAAAAATGCTGGTTATTTATCGCCCCCCCCCACGCAAATGGACGAATCTGCCCGTTTGCGGGCGCGTGATAAGTTAGAGCTCCACTTGTAATCTAGCTGAATTGTTTGTGTTTACATTGCAATGCATAAAATGGACACTATAGTGATCATTTGTCTTTGTTCAATATAAAAGAGGACATTTCAAAATGTATTTTATTCATGGGGTTCTTTTTTCAAAGAGCTTTATTGAAATATAGGATTTGAACACAGTACAGAGAACTCAAGTAGCCTGGCTTACAGGATTCTTGCACCAAAAATCAAGACTGTTTAAAGTACATTATTTTAAAGTCTTTCGTTAGTTCAGAGGGTCCAAACAACAATGTTTCAAAAAACATTTAAATGACTTAACGGTAAATGAAAATAACTATGACATGTAAATCTGTATCTCAGTCTCTTCTACTCTACCTGTGTGTATATAATATCTTTCTAATTAAAGTAACCTTGACACCTGCTGTACCCACTGTTCCAGCTTTTGTGGAATTCGTACCGTAGCGCTCTTAAGCATAATGTAAAGGAGAGATCTTTTAACTTTGTTCTTAATTTTTGGTAAAGCATAGAAAATCAAGATGCTGGGCTTTTTGTGTAAGCGGATAGACAAAACTTTGTTTATAGGTGCTATAACTTCAGACCGAAAAGATTCTAGTTTGTCACAGTACCCAGGGCCGGATTTCCCATTAGGCATAGTAGGCATGTGCCTACATTAGCCAGAAGCGCCTGCCTGTACTTACAGGCACCTGAGACTGAAATGTAAATCCGCCATGGTAACTAGCAGGCCAAGGTGACTGTCATTATCCTGCCAGCAGTAAGGGTTTTCTGCCAGTGGTAATTTCTTTGACTAAAACTAGACTAAAATGAGAATAAAACTAAAGAAATTCTGATGACTAAAATATGACTTAAACTAAAATGGCATTTTAGTTAAAAGACTATGACTAAAACTAAATCAAAATTTGCTGTCAAAATTAACACTTTATGCAAGGTGTTATAATCAATCCATATCTAATTACTGCTCTTTTGAAAAAAATAAATAAAAAATCAAGGATATCTTCTTGTTAATTTATGAAACTTGGTTTTATTTAATTCTAAGATAAAGACATGTTATATACCACAACAGTTAAATATGTTAAATCTGTATTGCATGTTCAAACCTTAATACCATAAATAAAAACAGGTTAATAAACCTTTACTCCAGGAGTATATAATGAGTTTGGAAGTTCTAGAGCAGTATTAATTTCGTTGCTGAAAATTTTTCGAATCTGTAAACAATCATTTGATTCTTCCTATAGAAATAACCCACATGTATGGGTTTAAGTTATGCTGTGCCTGTGCTAGCTGCAGAAACTTTTTGTTGTGTTGAGTTACTTGATACTTGTTTTAATTATTAACAGAGAACAGTTAACATTTTTATATTGGGTAATATGTGCAATGGCGTTACAGCCAATACAGTTCACAGTTTGTTTTTTTAGATTTTAAATTTATAAGAATATAGAAGAGAGAAATAAAAAAACTTATATCACTTTGATTTCAGAGATAGAAAGGGAATTCAGTCCACTTCAAGATCATTTAAAACCAACATTTTTTTTTTTTTTTAAATTATCAAAGGTTAGTGCACACAGAAGTAGAACACACAGGTCTCAAGTCGAGCGGGAACACATGGGAATGGAGTTCCTGCACCATTTTTGCAGGAGGAACTAAGTTCCCTCTGGACAGAAAACAGAAACACTTCAGTAAATACTGCTGCTGCTGGTGGAAGGAGCTGGAGCACAGTCTCGTTAGAGGGATAGTAAGATGCTCTATTAAAGGGCAGTAACACTTCCTAAAATAGACTAAATGCAAGCATTTCAGCATTCGTGCTGTGTGATCACCCCGCAATGTTACATTTATGTGTGCCTTGTTCTGGGGTTATTTAGCTCCCTTCAGCAGACTATTGCACCTTAAGTGGGAGAGACTTTGTGACAGAGGAGGATTCTCAGGCCTAAAGGCAACTATTCATTGGTTTTAATTTGCTTTCATTAACCAAAGTGTATAGATTAAATACATATAGTGTGTGTGTGTGTACTTGTATGTGTGTGTGTATATAAAACAATATCAATTGTGAGGGGGGGAGGGGGTCAGGTGGAAGTCTTGGTGAGTTCCCACACTTTTTTTGTAGGATTTGACCCCTGAGAACACATATACAACACACATTAATACAAATATTGCAACAATAGAGCCTTCTCAAATAGTTACTTAGTCCTCTGCCAGAAAACAGTATCACAAATACATGTGGTAGGCAGATAACCCTGTTCTAACAAACATCCAGATTAGGGTATGGTTAGTTCATGCATGAAGCAAGCAAGCTTATTTAGAACACTGCAGTGTTAACAAGGTCAGAAACCGTTTAAAGCAGCCAACAGTCCACAAAAGATACAGTTGCAACTGATAGATACAAAGTACCAGATTGACATGCGTGTATGCAGGTTCCTGTGCAAAAAAAAAATGTCCTTTTAATATTTTGTATTATACATTCTGTCCAGATTACATGTGTCACTCACACGCAAATACCTCAAGATGAAAGTAACAAGCTGACACATGCTAGCTTGAGGACGTGCCTGCTAACCTGACACCGCGTTAGACCAACTGCACTAACACAAATGTAGTTATGAATATTTTACATTCCAATGTTCTTCACATTATTAAATATTACATTTTATTAAAAAAGAAAATCTTATTTTCAGGTATTTGAGTGGAAAGGGCTCCAAAGTGTATATACATATTAAATATGTGTATATACATACATACATATATATATATATATATATATATATATATATATATATATATATATATATATATAACTATAAAATATCAAAAGAGAACTCAAAGGGTATACATTACTATCCTTTGAAAGAGAGGAAAACACAGCACTCGTGACTTTGGAACAAAAATAATTTTAAATTAATTAGCCATCCGAAAGTAAGAGCAAGCACCAACAAATATACAAACACTTGAACATATCAACCTGTTAAAAAAGGTAAGGACTAAACGGTACCGCTGTCACTAAACATGGATCTATTATACATTGAAATACAAGATTATATAGTCTATGTTACAGTGTATACAATATTCAATTGACACAATAGACACGTAGCATGTGAAAAAAGATATACTTAAATAACCTGAGCCAAAATAGTCCAGAACATCAGTCCCAGAGTGGAATTAACCACAATTCCAGCTGCATGTTAAGTCAGGTACTCACATAGCACAAAACACAGGCGTCCCGCTTGAGGAAAGGTAACTCTCACAAAGTAGGCTGATCCCGTGACTCATGACGTCATTCCATGGGATGGACTAGCCTCTGAGTATTGCTCTCAATACACGCTGTGTTATGCATTTGTTTCCATAGGTTAGCAATGCCGACTCCCCTCTGCTGATTGGATCACTGCTCCAACAAAGATTGTTATTGAAACTTTCAAAAAGGTGACACATATACACCGCTGACATAAACGGCAAGGGACGTCATCAAGCAACAGACGTCTAGGAAAGTCAGACCACAGGCAGGTTACTTCATCTGTACTGTGTCCCAAAGGGGTTTAGTTGCAACTTCACTTCTTACTGCAATTGCTTCCAGAAGCATTGAGTACGAAAACATCATTTGGAATTACGGTATCCATGCGAAACTTATATTTTCTAGCAGCAAGAGTTCACCTATGTATAGTTAGGCAGTAGAGAGTATAGTCCTTTACCATAATGGGACACTATTAAGTGTCTAACATGTGAAAAGACTACACATCATGCCAACGCACGTTTCACCCCACCAACAACTTGTGCAAACCGGGGCCTCATCAGTGGATATATTCAAACCCAGAATTCTCCAACTTTTATAACACCTTGATGGAATACAGGTTGATTAGACACCTGCTGAGTAAGGTGGACAATTCCACCTTTAGTATACTTCAGTATACTACTCTAAATCAGCAATAACTTTCAACTTTTTGTTTCTTGACTTCTGTTATTGTCACCGCCTCTACCTGAGGTGATCCCTTTATCAATCACTATGAATTTAAATAAACGCACATCACTATTGTGAAAATGGACAAAATGCCTTGCGATATTAGTATCTCTTGCATTTAAGATATCATCCCTGTGCTCCTGAATTCTATCCTTTATAAGTCTCTTAGTTTTTCCAATGTAAAACGTCGGACATGAACAACGTAAGCAGTAAATAGCCCCTTCTGCTTGACAATTAAAGAAAAATCTTATATCATAAGATTTCGACCCATTAGCTGAGAAACTTTTTGCACTGTCCATATAAGGGCAGTACACACAGTGGCCGCATGGGAAGCTGCCTTTAATGCCCTAGTTGTTTCTCAGCCAGTCTGCTTCAGACGGCCCCTTTGTGAACTGACTCTTTACCAATTTATCTTTTAAGTTTTGAGCTTTTCTAGCAACCCTTTGAGGCCTATTTCCTACCACTTGTTTTATACATTTATCCATAGTTAGAAAATGCCAGTTTCTATTCAGAATCATACATAGTTCACTCAATTGGCTACTAAAAGTTGAGATAAATCTAATTGGACCTTTCTCTTTTTCTTTTCTTTTGTCATACAGAATTGTGTCTCTGGACATACATCTTGCTTTATACAGAGCCCTTTTTAAACATCTCTTTGAGTCATCTCTTTAGAGGAATCTATCTACCATTTGGGTCGCATGATATTCAAATTTCGCCATGGAAGAACAATTTCTCCTCAGCCTAAGAAACTGTCCATATGGAATCCCCTTAAGTGTGTAGGATGGTTACTTGAAGCATGTAGGATATTATTGGTGGCATTAGATTTTCTATAGTTCTCTGTTACAATACAATTTCCCTCTTTTTTAATCTTTAAGTCAAAAAATGACAGTTCTTTCTCATTTGTTTCAAAGGTTAAGAGAATATTCTTATCATTTTTGTTAAGTATAGAGACAAAACTACTGAATTCTTCAGATGTGCCATCCCACAGGATGTCCCTATAGTTATCAAAAACATCAGTCAGCTCCCATGCCCCCAAGTGGAGGCAGGCATAGGTGGGGGCACATACTGCCCCCATTGCAGTTCCCCTCACTTGGCGGTAAATTTTTACGTCAAAGGAGAAAACATAATTTTATAGAATCAATTTCAAAAGTGACAAGATGAAATTTTAGATTTCCCTAAATTCAATACCTTTAGTCTCCAAAAATCCCACGATTGCTTTAAAACCAATCTGATGAGGTATGGAGGAGTATAAACTCTACACATCCAGGAATGCTAAGATAGTAGTCTCCTTTACTATTAACCCATCAAGCTTTCTAAGTAGGTCAGCGGTATCCTTTACATACAATGGAAGGGTATCGAGGAAGGGACGTAAATTTTGGTCAACGAAGAAACCTATCTTTTTCGGTTATACGTCCAATCCCCAAAACGATAGGTCTCCCAGGGGGACATTTCATATTTTTATGCAGCTTAGGAAGCACATAAAAACAGGCATTATGGGGTGCTCTGGGAAAATAAATTGTAACTCTTTTGCATTAATGATTCCCATGCTTTTGGCTTCATTTAATAATTTAAACAAGGAGTTTTGAATCTGGCTAAGAGGGCTAGAGTTTAGTTTCCCATATTGATTTCTATCATTTAGTTGTCTTTTAACTTCATTGAGATACAAACTCTCCTCCATCAGAACCAGATTTCCACCTTTATAAGCTGCCTTGATCACCAAGTTTTTAGCATTACTTAATTCAAAAAGAGCCTTCCTCTCATCCTGCCCTAGTTTGTCACTACCAACTATTCTCTCATTTAGAGATTCAATCTCGTTCTCTTCTTTTTTGACAAAGAAATTTACTGAGTGATAAAGGGACAAAGAGGGCATGAGCTGGGATTTAGGTTTAAAAACAAGTTTTTTGGTTGCAGAGGAGTCCCTCCCATCCTCATTTTCATCTAGGAGGGACTCCAGTGCAAGCAAAGCAAACCCTCTACCTGTTCTCTTGGTTGCATAATTTGGGATAACACTACCTTACTGGCAAATAAATGTAAATCTTTTATTGCCTCAAATCTGCTCAAACTAGATTTAGGACAAAAAGACAGTCCCTTCTTTAGCAAACTAATGTGAGCCAGATTCAGCGGAAATGAGGACAAATTTACAATTTGCAAATCATCACTATTAGGGGTAATCAATAACCCCTCCGGGACTATTTTTTTCTCAATATAATTTAAGAGGCTGGCATTTTCTGCTTTAATTGTTAATTGTCTGTTTAGATAGTATCTGTATTTCCTAAATGCAATTAATACATTTTCATCCTCATCATTGGTTTGTTCCCCCTCATTACTATGTGCTAAAGAGTCTTTCAATTCTGCCTCCCATAGATCGTCTGCTAGGGTGAATGCCATCTCCAAAGTGGATATATATTTATATTAGCTGCAAACAAACCTTCAGAGGGCCCCAATTATACAATTAAAAAATGATCTATTTAAGAATTAATTGCAGTCACCTACCATCTCCTGAAAAAAGGGGGGGGGGGGTGAGAGAAGACCTCTCATACACCTTATAAAGATGCAAATATAAAGAAGGAAAGGAGAGAGGTGTAATTACTGCTGAAAATGTTCCTCTCTCCTTTCCTGCTTATATGTATGTGTGTGTATATATATATATATATATATACATGCATACATACACTGTCACATATTTAGATATGTATGTATATATATATATATATATATATATATATATACTAGCCCTTTCCATTCAAATACCTTGTCATATACCATATACCCTTTAACCCTTATTATTATTTTTTTAATACTTACATGAATACTTATTATCAGATAGTGTATATATGAGTGTAACACTTTATTTTAATGTATTTATGTTGTGTTTGGAGCAACTTTTAATTTAGCCCTAACCCTTTACACAAGGACTTCAGTCGTGCTAACCAGATGATCGAAAATATAGCTTGCGCTCGTGCAGGTGCATTTACTTTCAATTTGTAATATGAGCACAAGTTAGCGCAGGCACTGAGGCACAATATATTTCAATATTGTGTGCACGCTAACTTTAGTGCACCCCTTGTAATCTAGCTCTCTACTAGAGAAATCATAAATATTTAATTATTTTGTTTAGTTTTTTTATGTATTCATCAGGGGATGTTTACATAAAAAATCTGCAATGCTCATAAATGAAATTGCTAGATTCAGAGCACATGCTCTGTACTTAACTACCCATTGTTTCAGCCATATGAATGGGCAGGCTTTTTATTTAGCAGAATATCAGACACTGGGGTAGATTTACCAAGCAGCGGATGCTGCAATCTACCCCCGATGTTTCCTTAACTTGTCCGCCACATTGCAATCATCCCGATCTGATCGGGATGATAGACCCCTCCTTCTAGCGTTAGGGGGCAGCCTTGTAGAAGCATTTAACAAGAATGCTTGTTCAATGGTAAATGCCGACAGCATATGCTGTTAGCATTTATCGATGTCGAGCGGACATGATTCGCTACAAAATACTAAAAGGACAGTCAAGTCACAAAATACGTGCTTGACAGGAGAATGAATTAACATAAATGCTGGCCTTTGTTACCACTGAATTACAGCTACTTTCTAAAGACAGATAATACCAGCTGATTGGGTCAAAGAAAGGTGACACTGTCAGCAGCTATCAAAAAATAATTTTATTGCATCCAGTTGTAAATTAGATTTTGTGTTTCCTCTATATGCATTTTAATTTAGATGCAAAAAACTATTTTTTATCTTCCTGTGCTGGTGGCTCTTTGATTTTACTGCTCATGATATGATGGTAGTCTACTTGGGACAGAGCATGGTATTTTCGTTGGAATACAGATAATGGTTTGTTTGACCATGTGTATGTGTTTCCATGCATGCCAGGGGGCAAGGTCTGGATTATCTGATTACAATTATTAAAACATTATTTATATAATAAAAGCAAATGTCAGCGAGACATCAAGTAGAAATAAGCACTTTTCTAGTTCATTAGTATGCTGCCTTCCTACCTAAATAGGGTTCGACAACAATCCTTAACAAAATTACTGGATGACCAGTAGATGATTGTGGAAAACCTATAGGTGGAGCTGTAATCAGATCTTGGCTCAAGATCCATGGTCATGTTGCTCTGGTCAGCCATATATTCACATCAGACTTCAGATCAGACCTCACTGGCTGTAGTCTTTCAGTTACATGGCCATATATCCGAACTCAGATCACAACATGACCCATGAGTTCATGCCAGTTTATGCCTACATTAAACCTGAGATGAAACGCAATGTATTAAAAGACCAGTACTTTTGCATTTATTTTAATAGAAAGTCAGCTGTATTACTGGACCATTTTGTTAAATACCTAGCAACCCTATTTCTAAAGGGCAGTTCATTCCTAAAAAAAGCACAATTTTCCTCTGAATAAGGGAAAGACATAGGCCCCAGACACAAACTTTGACCTCAACAATAAGAATTAAGTGATCCCTGTAGGTCTAGGTGAACAAAGAGCCAAGTGTAAAATATCAAAGTACTTGGTTATGTTTGTTTTTACACATTATTCAAGAAGTATGAACAGTTTCTGACCACAGAGAATAAATAGGTTACAAGCTAGATCTAAAAACCACCACAAACATGCCTGAAAATAAAAATGCTTCCTCAGACTTCATTTCTGCATTACGAGATGGTGGTCTGTTTTGTTTCCCTAAACCTCTAGGCATTAACGCCAGTTATGAGGATTATACAATATGAATAAATCGTATAATTGAAACAGCAAGTTGCACATCCTGAACAGTTTTGTGATAACAGGAAAGCATTGGCTAAATATTTAATACGGGACAGATGTTAATATTTAAATCATCTTACCCATCCACCATTTGGAAAAATAAACTATAATGGCATACAACAAATGTAGGATTTTAGCATCAAGAACAAGAATGCAAATGCTGTGAGTTTCCGATGTTTTCAGCATCCATTTTTTTTGTGGTCAAACGAACATAATAAATAAATTACTGAATGTGTGGGAGGCCTGAAAATGGGGTAGGAAGTGACATATTTATAGCTGAGACTACAAACATATTGCAAAATGGATCTTTGATTACAGAGTATATGCACTTAATAAAATAATTTAATTAAGGAAGATTCACATGTTGCACCCATTATAAATACCTAATGTAAAACTTATTGATTTATATGCATTTTATGGTGTGTTTCTCTATATATTTATAAAACACACTTTATTAAAGGGGAATTTTACTGCTGGGTACAACTACATTTTCATGGTTACTGTCACTGATACCGAACCACCAAGACTAACCCCACCCCCTACTACCAGGTTAACTCCTTTTTACTTTGGATTTGTGTCAGGGTTTTTTCCCTGTTTTGTTTGCCATGTGCTGCTGGCAGCCATTTTACTCACCTCTCTTCCTGTCTTGGTGCATTGTGGGGGATGCTGCTCATTGCCTGCACTTCCTTTTATGGCCAGACTGTTGTGCATCATCCATGTGAGACAGGATGCGGTCTCAGAATTGTGATGTCATCACTTATTATTTAAAGGGCCTCTGTTCAGTATGCTTTGCCTTTGCATTGTCTCAGACCTGTTTGTGAGAGCTCCTGTGTTTTACCTGGCTGCCTGACGTCCTTCCTGGTTCCTGATCCCTGGCTTGTTCCTGACTCTGCTGTTTTCCTTGTTCCTGATTCCGGCTCGTCTGACTATTCGCTTTGGCTCCTGACTCGGCTCGTCTGACTACCAGCTCTGGTTTTGACTACTGGCTTGTTATTTGACTTGTGGACTTTTTATTATTTTTTGCTATTAATAAAGGTGTGATTATTTTTGCACTTCTCGTCTCAGTCTGATTCCTGGCACCCTGACAATTTGGCCCTTAAATGGCTTACGGGATCTCCCAGACTCTTGCTATCTATTGTTTTGCTATGTGTACTTTGTCAGGAAATAGCTGAACTATGACCAGGAAAACCCTTCTCTGCTGGCCGGGCTCCTGGAACTGCGGTCCACCGCATTACCCCGGACACCGCCTAACCCCTCTCCAGCTGGCCGGGCTCCTAGAACTGCCGGTCGGCCGCATCACCCCGGACACCCGCTAACTTTTACATCAAGTCACTCCAGTGGCTGTTTGCCCCAGAGCCTCGCTCTTTTGGGGATTGGTAGCCCATAGGGAAGACCAGAGATAGGGTGATTACCGGAATGGAGTTCCCTTTGGAAATGGGACACCACCACCTCCATATCTTTACCAGGCTGTAACTCCGGTCCCCAGTAGCGGATCCTGCCGCTTTTTGGACTGTGGCATCTGGGGTCTGAGGGCTGAAAGTGCCATTGGATCACCCTGAAACCACGACCTAAGTACTGTGGGGACTCTATGGGACTGTGGCTCCTATGGAGGCGCCGGTCTGTCTGTGTATCAATATGTATGGAACCAAAAAAGATAGTGTTTGGTTCCAGGGGGGAAGTTTAATATATGTTACACTGCAGTTCAGTAGGAAATAGTTAGTTGATGAGTAAGGCAGCTACACAGACATTAACTGTAAAAAGAGCTGAAGTTTATGCATTCTGTTATAAGATGTTCTTTTAATAAATTTGTTAAAACTGCAACTGGAGTCTGAGAGCCTCTCTTATAAACAGCAACTTTATACATGGTGGCAGCGGATGTTATTTGAGAAATACACCAAAAGAGGATATGGAAGGTTTAAAACCACCAGGTCTGCTGGAATTTCAGGCAAGGAATCTGTCTCAGGCATGGAAGAGATGGAAAGAAGACATTCTTTTATACACAGACCTAATCATGGCTGACAAACCAGAGGAGATGAAGGTAAAGTTGTTTCTGTACTTAATTGGAGAAAAAGGCAGAGAGGTAAAAGACACCCTTCTCCCAGAAGCAGCAGCTCCCACACTAGCTCTGCTAATTAAAGCATTTGATGATTATTGTGAGCCAAAGCAAAATGAGACTGTAGAAAGATATAATTTTTTTTCAAGATGTCAGAGTGAAGATGAAGGAATAGATGCTTATGTCACAGATCTGCGTACACTGGCAGCCACTTGCAACTTTGGTAATATAAGAGACTCATTAATCATGGACAGGATTGTATGTGGCACAAGAGACTCTAAACTTAGGGAATGCCTACTGAGAGAAGTGGATTTAACACTGGAAAAATGTATTCAAATAGGTAGAGCTGCTGAGCTGTCTAAAGAGAGGGCGAAGATCATTGAGAGTTCCAGCAACAGTGCAGTGTCAGTCCATAGGATGGACACAAGTTACAACTTTAGGAAGGGTCATAACAGAATGACAATGACTCCAGACAAGACAATACAGTGTATCTATTGTGGAAAGCATCATGAGAAACTGAAAGAAAAATGCCCAGCATTTGGAAAGCAATGTAAAGGGTGTGGTAAAGCAAATCATTTTATTAGCCAGTGCCGTGCCAATACACAACAAAGAAAGCCAACAGTACAAGCTGTCTATAGAGAGACTGAAGACTTAGAGGAATATGAAGACATTCTGGGTCTGACCTTGGAACCAGCTTTTCAGATTTGTACATTTAGGAAAACAGTAAGCAGATTTCCATCAGCTTTGTTTGCTACTATGCTAATTGACCAACAAGCTGTTAGATTCCAAATGGATTGTGGAGCAGACTGTAATGTCATTCCAGCAAGGTTGGTGAAAGACAAATCTAAAATTTTACATTGTGATAAAATGCTAAGGATGTATAATAAGAGCACACTGAAACCAATAGGGATATGTAAGCTCAAAATAAGAAACCCATGCAACCAAAAGTTATATCAGGCTGAGTTTGTTGTAATTGACACAGAGGTGTGTAATCCTATACTAGGAAGTAGAGCTATACAAGCTATGGATCTGATCTCAGTGCAACACCAAAATATCCTAAACGTTGAACAAGACGGCAACCACCCAGATGCCACTGTGTGGGGCTGGTCAGCCATCAATAAAGAGTATGCAGATATTTTTCAAGGAGTAGGCTGTCTAGAAGGAAAACTAAAATTGGAAGTGGATGCTCTTGTACAGCCTGTTAGACTTCCAAAAAGAAAGGTTCCTGTGTCGTTACTCAAACCCCTTAGAGAGGAGCTTACCAGTTTAGAAAAACAGGGCATTATAACTCCTGTAGAGAGAAGTACAGACTGGATTAGTAGTATGGTGGTAGTGAAAAAACCATCAGGGAAGTTAAGAATTTGCATTGACCCTAAGCCTCTGAATAGGGCCTTGAAAAGGAGCCACTATCCTTTGCCAACAATTGATGATATTCTCCCTGACCTAGCAAAAGCAAGGATTTTTTCAGTATGCAATGTCAAGAGTGGATTTTGGCATATTGAATTAGAGGAAGAATCCAGCTATTTGACCACTTTCTCTACTCCTTTTGGCCGATACTGCTGGGTTCGAATGCCTATGGGTATTAGCCCAGCCCCAGAAGTGTTCCAGCGAAAACTAAATCATGCACTGGAAGGGCTACCAGGTATCGGGATCATTGCAGATGATATTCTGATTGTAGGAGAAGGCGATACCGATGTGGAAGCTATTCAAGACCCCGATCAAAAGTTGAAGAAATTTCTAAATCATTGTAGAGAAAGACACATCAAATTAAATACAGAAAAATTTCAGCTAAGGAAAACAGAAGTGCCATATATTGGTCACTTATTATCAGCCCAGGGACTTCAAGCAGATCCAAATAAAGTAAAAGCCATCACTGAAATGCCCAGACCCTCAGATGTTAAAGGAGTACAGAGGTTTTTGGGGATGGTGAACTATCTTTCTAGGTTCTGTGAAAACCTCTCAGATGCAGGTGAACCACTGCGACAACTAACCCAGAAAGGTACAGTGTAGGAATGGACAGAGGTGCAGGAAGAGGCATTTCAGCAGATCAAATCAAAAATTAGCAGTGCACCAGTGCTTAAATATTATAACCCAGACGAACCTTTAGAACTTCAATGTGATGCATCAGAGAAAGGTCTGGGAGCAGCACTGATGCAAGGTAAACAACCAAGCGCTTTTGCAAGCAGAGCAATGACAGAGACAGAGCAAGGTTATGCACAAATAGAGAAGGAGCTATTAGCAGTCCTATTTGGAATGGAAAAATTTCACCAATTCACATTTGGGCAGACAGTAGCTGTACAATCAGACCATAAGCCCCTTGAAAGCATCATGAAAAAACCCTTACTTAAAGCACCAAGACGTCTTCAGCGTATGATGTTACGGCTTCAGATATATGATGCATGTATCAGATACTGCCCGTGGAATTCTCTGGCGGTGGCAGACACATTAAGTAGGGCTTATTTAGAAGAAGGTTCCATGGAGGGTTCTGTGGAGCACCAGATTGAAACTATAAACATGCTCCAATATCTACCCATCTCAAACAGGAGACTTGTTGCTATACAACAGAGCACAGAAAAAGACAAGACTTTACAAGCAGTAAAGCGAATTGTGATGAGTGGCTGGTCTCATGCTAAGGAACAGGTGCCCCTAGAGGCTTCACCATTCTACCACATACGTGATGAATTGAGTGTACAGGATGGTGTTCTATTCAAAGGTGAGCGAGTAGTTATTCCATCTGATCTCCGAACAGATATTATGTCTCAAATACATTCTTCACATTTTGGTGTGGAAGGATGTCTACGCAGAGCCAGGGAGAGTATTTACTGGCCAGGAATGAATGCACAGCTAAAAGAATATATCGACCAATGTGACATATGCCGTTCATTTGATACTAAACAACAGAAAACACAATTTATGCTTACCTGATAAATGTATTTCTCTTGTGGTGTATCCAGTCCACAGATCATCCATTACTTGTGGGATATTCTCATTCCCAACAGGAAGTTGCAAGAGGACACCCACAGCAGAGCTGTCTATATAGCTCCTCCCCTAACTGCCATATCCAGTCATTATACTGAAAACAAACAGAGAAAGGAGAAACCATAGGGTGCAGTGGTGACTAGTTTAAAAATTAAAAAATACCTGCCTTAAAATGACAGGGCGGGCCGTGGACTGGATACACCACAAGAGAAATAAATTTATCAGGTAAGCATAAATTGTGTTTTCTCTTGTAAGGTGTATCCAGTCCACGGATCATCCATTACTTGTGGGATACCAATACCAAAGCTAAAGTACACGGATGAAGGGAGGGACAAGGCAGGTACTTAAACGCAAGGTACCACTGCCTGTAAAACCTTTCTCCCAAAAATAGCCTCCGAAGAAGCAAAAGTATCAAATTTGTAGAATTTTGAAAAAGTATGAAGCGAAGACCAAGTCGCTGCCTTGCAAATCTGTTCAACAGAAGCCTCATTTTTAAAGGCCCATGTGGAAGCCACAGCTCTAGTAGAATGAGCTGTAATCCTTTCTGGAGGCTGATGGCCAGCAGTCTCATAGGCTAAGCGGATTATGCTTCTTAGCCAAAAAGAAAGAGAGGTTGCCGAAGCCTTTTGACCTCTCCTCTGTCCAGAGTAGACAACAAACAAAGCAGATGTTTGACGAAAATCTTTAGTAGCTTGTAAGTAAAACTTTAAAGCATGAACCACGTCCAGATTGTGTAATAGGCGTTCCTTCTTTGAAGAAGGATTAGGACACAAAGACGGAACAAAATCTCTTGATTGATATTCTTATTAGATACCACCTTAGGTAAAAACCCAGGTTTGGTACGCAGAACTACCTTGTCTGCATGGAAGATCAGATAAGGAGAATCACATTGTAAGGCAGATAACTAGGAAACTCTACGAGCTGAGGAAATAGCTACCAAAAAAAGAACTTTCCAAGATAAAAGTTTGATATCTATGGAATGAAGAGGTTCAAACGGAACCCCCTGAAGAACTTTAAGAACCAAATTTAAGCTCCAAGGTGGAGCAACAGGTTTAAACACAGGCTTGATTCTAACTAAAGCCTGACAAAATGCCTGAACGTCTGGGACATCCGCCAGACGCTTGTGCAAAAGAATAGATAGCGCAGAAATCTGTCCCTTTAAGGAACTAGCTGACAATCCTTTCTCCAATCCTTCTTGGAGAAAAGATAATATCCTGGGAATCCTGTCCTTACTCCATGAGTAGCCCTTGGATTCACACCAATAAAGATATTTACGCCATATCTTATGATGATTTTCCTGGTGACAGGCTTTCGTGCCTGAATTAAGGTATCAATGACTGACTCGGAGAAACCACGCTTTGATAAAATCAAGTGTTCAATCTCCATGCAGTCAGCCTCAGAGAAATTAGATTTGGATGGTTGAAAGGACCTTGAAGTAGAAGGTCCTGTCTCAGCGGCAGAGTGGAAAAGATGACATGTCCACTAGATCTGCATACCAAGTCCTGCGTGGCCACGCAGGCGCTATCAGGATCACTGATGCTCTCTCCTGCTTGATCTTGGCAATCAGACGAGGGAGCAGAGGAAATGGTGGAAACACATAAGCCAGGTTGAAGGACCAAGGCGCTGCTAGAGCATCTATCAGCATTGCCTTGGGGTCCCTGGACCTGGATCCGTAACAAGGAAGCTTGACGTTCTGGCGAGACGCCATGAGATCCAGTTAGTTTGCCCCAACGATGAACCAATTGTGCAAACACATCCGGATGGAGTTCCCACTCCCCCGGACGAAAAGTCTGTCGACTTAGAAAATCCGCCTCCCAGTTCTCTACACCTGGGATATGGATAGCTGATAGGTGGCAAGAGTTAATCTCTGCCCAGCGAATTATCTTTGAGACTTCTAACATTGCTAGGGAACTCCTTGTTCCCCCTTGATGGTTGATGTAAGCCACAGTCGTGATGTTGTCCGACTGAAATCTGATGAACCTCATTGTCGCTAGCTGAGGCCAAGCTTGAAGAGCATTGAATATCGCTCTTAGTTCCAGAATGTTTATTGGAAGGAGAGACTCCTCCTGAGTCCACGATCCCTGAGCCTTCAGGGAGTTCCAGACTGCACCCCAACCTAGAAGGCTGGCATCTGTCATTACAATTGTCCAATCTGGCCTGCGAAAGGTCATACCTTTGGACAGATGGACCCGAGATAGACACCAGAGAAGAGAATCCCTGGTCTCTTGATCCAGATTTAGTAGAGGGGACAAATCTGTGTAATCCCCATTCCACTGACTGAGCATGCAGAGTTGCAGCGGTCTGAGATGTAGGCGTGCAAACGGCACTATGCCCATTGCCGCTACCATTAAGCCAATTACTTCCATGCACTGAGCCACAGAAGGGCGAGGAATGGAATAAAGAACACGGCAGGAATTTAGAAGTTTTGATAACCTGGACTCCGTCAGGTAAATTTTCATTTCTACAGAATCTATCAGAGTCCCTAGGAAGGAAACTCTTGTGAAGGAGGATAGAGAACTCTTTTCCTCGTTCACCTTCCACCCATGCGACCTCAGAAATGCCAACACTATGTCCGTATGAGACTTGGCAATTTGGAAGTTTGACGCCTGAATCAGGATGTCGTCTAAATAAGGGGCCACTGCTATGCCCCGCGGCCTTAGGACCGCCAGAAGCGACCCCACAACCTTCGTAAAAATTCTTGGAGCTGTAGCTAACTCAAAGGGAAGAGCTACAAACTGGTAATGCCTGTCTAGGAAGGCAAACCTGAGAAACCGATGATGATCTTTGTGTATCGGAATGTGAAGATAAGCATCCTTTAAATCCACTGTAGTCATGTATTGACCCTCCTTGATCATAGGTAGGATGGTACGAATTGTCTCCATCTTGAATGATGGAACTCTGAGGAATTTGTTTAAGATCTTTAGATCCAAAATTGGTCTGAAGGTTCCCTCTTTTTTGGGAACTACAAACAGATATGAGTAAAATCCCTGTCCCTGTTCCTCCTTTGGAACTGGATGGATCACTCCCATAACTAGGAGGTCTTGTACACAGTGTAAGAATGCCTCTCTCTTTATCTGGTTTGCAGATAATTGTGAAAGGTGAAATCTTCCTTTTGATGGGGAAACCTTGAAGTCCAGAAGATATCCCTTGGATATAATTTCCAACGCCCAGGGATCCTGGACATCTCTTGCCCACGCCTGGGCGAAGAGCGAAAGTCTGCCCCCTACTAGATCCATTACCGGATAGGGGGCCGTTCCTTCATGCTGTCTTAGAGGCAGCAGCAGGCTTTTTGGCCTGCTTACCCTTGTTCCAGGTCTGATTAGGTCTCCAGACCGTCTTGGACTGAGCAAAAGTTCCCTCTTGTTTTGCATTAGAGGAAGTTGATGCCGCACTTGCCTTGAAGTTTCGAAAGGCATGAAAATTAGACTGTTTGACCCTTGATTTGGACCTATCCTGAGGAAGGGCATGACCTTTTCCTCCAGTGATATCAGCAATAATCTCCTTCAAACCAGGCCCGAATAGGGTCTGCCCCTTGAAGGGAATGTTAAGCAGCTTAGACTTTGAAGTAACGTCAGCTGACCATGATTTAAGCCATAGCGCTCTACGCGCCTGGATAGCAAAACCAGAATTCTTAGCCGTTAGTTTAGTCAAATGAACAATGGCATCAGAAACAAAAGAATTGGCTAGCTTAAGTGCTCTAAGCTTGTCAAGTATGTCATCCAATGGAGCCGCTACCTGTAAAGCCTCTTCCAGAGACTCAAACCAGAACACCGCAGCAGCAGTGACTGGAGCAATGCATGCAAGGGGCTGTAGGATAAAACCTTGTTGAATAAACATTTTCTTAAGGTAACCCTCTAACTTTTTATCCATTGGATCTAAGAAAGCACAACTGTCCTCGACAGGGATATTAGTACGCTTTGCTAGAGTAGAAACTGCTCCCTCCACCTTAGGAACTGTCTGCCATAAGTCCCGTGTGGTGGCGTCTATTGGGAACATTTTTCTAAAAATAGGAGGGGGAGAGAACGGCACACCTGGTCTATCCCATTCCTTAGTAATAATTTCTGTAAACCTTTTAGGTATTGGAAAAACATCAGTGCACACCAGCACTGCATAGTATTTATCCAGTCTACACAATTTCTCTGGCACTGCAATTGTATCACAGTCATTCAGAGCAGCTAAAACCTCCCTGAGTAACACGCGGAGGTGTTCAAGCTTAAATTTAAATGTAGAGATATCAGAATCAGGTTGCATCATCTTCCCTGAGTCAGAAACATCACCCACAGAAAGAAGCTCTCCTTCTTCAGCTTCTGCATATTGTGAGGCAGTATCAGACATAGCTCTTAAAGCGTCAGTATGTTCTGTATTTCGTCTAACTCCAGAGCTATCTCGCTTTCCTCTAAATTCAGGTAGTCTGGCTAATACCGCTGACAGTGTATTATCCATGACTGCCGCCATGTCTTGTAAAGTAAACGCTATGGGCGCCCTAGATGTACTTAGCGCCATTTGAGCATGAGTCCCTTGAGCGGGAGTCAAAGGGTCTGACAGTGGGGCGAGTTAGTCGGCATAACTTCCCCCTCGTCAGATTCCTCTGGTGATAAATTTTTTAAAGACAGAATATGATCTTTATTGTTTAAAGTGAAATCAGTACATTTGGTACACATTCTAAGAGGGGGTTCCACAATGGCTTTTAAACATAATGAACAAGGAGTTTCCTCTATGTCAGACATGTTTGTACAGACTAGCAATGAGACTAGCAAGCTTGGAAAACACTTTAAATCAAGTTAACAAGCAAATATAAGAAACAGTACTGTGCCTTTAAGAGAAACAAATTTTGTCAGAATTTGAAAAACAGTGAAAAAAGGCAGTAAATCAAACAATTTTTTTACAGTGTGTATAATAAGCTAACAGAGCATTGCACCCACTTGCAAATGGATGATTAAACCCTTAGTTCAAAAAACAGATAAAAAAAATGATATAGACGTTTTTTAACAGTCACACCAAACTGCCACAGCCTTGCTGTGGGCCTACCTTACTGGAAAGCCTCAGGAAACTGTTTCTAGGCAAATTTAAGCCAGCCATGTGGAAAAAACTAGGCCCCAATAAAGTTTTATCACCAAAGTATATATAAAAACGTTTAAACATGCCAGCAAACGTTTTTATATTGTAAATATAAAAGAGTATTACCTCAGAAAGTAAGCATGATACCAGTCGCTATTTAATCTGTATTCAGGCTTACCTTACATAAATTTGGCATCAGCAGCATTTTCTAGCATTCACATCTTCTAGAAAAATCGTAACTGCACATACCTCATAGCAGGATAACCTGCACGCCATTCCCCCGCTGAAGTTATCTCTCTCTTCAGTCATGTGTGAGAACAGCAATGGCTCTTAGTTACAACCTGCTAAGATCATAGAAATCACAGGCAGATTCTTCTATTTTTCTGCCTGGAACAAAATAGTACAACTCCGGTACCATTTAAAAATAATAAACTTTTGATTGAAGTAAAATAACAGCTACATTTCACCACTTCTCTCTTACTACCTCCATGTTTGTTGAGAGTTGCAAGAGAATGACTGGGTATGGTAGTTAGGGGAGGAGCTATATAGACAGCTCTGCTGTGGGTGTCCTCTTGAAACTTCCTGTTGGGAATGAGAATATCCAACAAGTAATGGATGATCCGTGGACTGGATACACCTTACAAGAGAAAGAGACATTCGTTCCTTATGAGATCCCAACGAGACCGTGGGAAAAGCTTGGCATTGATTTGTTCACATTCCAAGGAAAGGAGTATTTAATAACAGTGGACTATGACTGGATACAAGATCTACTACAGTAATAAGAAAATTAAAGGCCCATTTTGCCAGATATGGAATTCCAGACACGGTATGTTCTGATAATGGACCACAGTTTATTTCAATGGAGTTTAAAGACTTCAGTATGGGTTGGGACTTTGACCACATTACCTCGTCACCAGGATACCCTCAAAGCAATGGAAAAGTAGAGTCGGCAGTAAAGACAGCCAAAAGACTACTGCAAAAAACTGTGACTTCTCAAAATGATCCTTATCTAGCATTTTTGGATCATCGCAACACACAAACACAAGGCATGGAGTGCAGTCCTGCTCAAAGACTGATGGGTCGAAGGACCAAATCGTTACTTCCAATGAGAGGGAGTCTGTTAATACAGGACCAGGTGATGAATGACAGGGACCAAATCCTGTGCAGGAAGCAGCAATCATTGCAAGCTGCTCAATATAACAAGGGAGCCAAAGACCTGCGGCCTCTAAATGTTGGTGAACAGGTGTGGGTACAACCGCAAACAAACCAAGGAAAAGAGTGGCGGAAGGCTTGCCTAAGAGCTCCTGTAGGATTTAGGTCATATGAAGTGGTGACAGAGTCAGGACAGGTCCTGAGGAGAAATAGGAGGCATCTGAGAGGCACTGGACGCTACAGGCCTCCAGCAAGGACCCAAACTAGCACCCAAGAGAAATCTCACATTGAGAATACAAACCAGCCATTAATGACAAATAACTCTGAAGAAGAAGGACAAGAAGAAATAAACAGTGAAATATCAGACACGAAAAGATTGCAGGATGACAACAGAGTCCTGTCAGAACAACCACAGGGATCCAGAAACACCCAGACTAGAAGTGGGAGATGTATCCGAAAACCAGAATATCTAAATGACTATGTGGACTAATATTTAGCACAATGAAAGACTGCATCTCAGGATCCATATTCCTACAATAATTAAAAGAGAGAGCTTTTGCCATTTCCCCAAAAAGGGAAAAGATGTATCAATATGTATGGAACCAGAAAAGATAGTGTTTGGTTCCATGGGGGAAGTTTAATATATGTTACACTGCAGTTCAGCAGGAAATAGTTAGTTGATGAGTAAGGCAGCTACACAGACATTAACTGTAACAAGAGCTGAAGTTTATGCATTCTGTTATAAGATGTTCTTTTAATAAATTTGTTAAAACTGCAACTGGAGTCTGAGAGCCTCTCTTATAAACAGCAACTTTATACAGTCTGGAGGGGCGGGAATGGTGGGAGATCTTGGGATCAGATAAGGTTCTGAATGTGTATATAAGCAGTGTGTGTTTCACAATAAAATTAGTTCTTGTTTCACCTTAATACTAGTCTGTCTAGTTCTTTGGGTGGGCTCCTGAATACTAGTCTGTCTAGTTATTTGGAGGGGCCTCGCTACAATCACTTTCTTTGCTACATAGCGGCCTGTTCCAGGTATAGGAAGAATCCTTCTGGCGGAGCTACCCAGTCGGGCTATCCGGTATTCGTCAGGTGTGGGCTACAATCACTTACCCCCAGTAATTAGCCCAGTAATGCTTTTAACAGAGTAGAACTTTCCTGTAGTGTATCAGTCTGATCCCGCCTATTACGGTTAGTCCAGCGCTGGGCTGACCATAATATGCGGGATCAGACTGATATACTACATATTCTATGGATAATTTAGACTATTTTACAGTATGGTTATTAATTTTTAATAACATTAATTTGTATTAGTATTTTATATGTAATAGTTCAATAACGCACCTTAAGAATCCTAAGTTCTCAAGTGCGCTAAAATCTAAATTTAGAGACGCGATGTGCAAAACGCATATTTTACATTGCTGTACTTTTTTATTTTTAAATTAATATTTCTATATGTATCTGATACATAAAGACATAAAAACATATGTATACATATCTAGACATATATTTATATATAAGTGCATTGAAGCCCTTTGCAGTTAAGTAGCTGAAAACTAAAGTTAGACAATTCACTTTAAGAATTGAGGAGGCAGAGACGAGGGTCAATGTACAAGATCCCTCTATTTTAGTGTATAAAAATAAACTTGATTTGTTTCAGACGAGGGTGGAAGAGCTTGAAGACGGCTCTCGTTGCAGCAAAATAAGGGTGGCTGGACTCCCATAGACTGTTGAATTTCCAAATCTCTTGGCCTTTGCCTTATCTGGACTACCACAAATACCTTGTGTAGAAACAACGAATCCCCTATTGATATAAAGAAAAACAGGGTGGGTCCATTGCTCTAGAATAGAAATGGGAGTGTTAGTGGTTGCCTATTATTATGTCTTACTCTGTCCAGATACAAAGGCAGATTCTCTCCCCGGTACGATCGACTACCAGTTTTGCAGAACTAGTACTATTGGGTAAATTTCTGGCTTCATGGATAAATGCAGGTCCATAATTTATCGGATAGTGGGTCAGGGAGTAAGGTTCAGAGTCAGCCTGGGGTCAGCGTGTTGAGGGGGAGGGGCGCGAGAGGAGGAATTGTTCCTTTTTTTTTTTTTTTTTTCTGTTTGTTTGTTTGTTTGTTGTGTTACGTTGTGTTAGGTTTTATGTTACTTTGAAAAATCCAGTAAGACAAAGTGGATAATCGCCGAGCGAATGTATGCTCTTGATCTGTTTTTGAAGATTTTTTGTTTGTATGCTTTGCGGTTCTTGTTTGTAAGAAATAATGCAATTGTCTTATATTGAATAATAAAAAAAAAGATTAAAAAAATAAAATAAATGGGAGTGTTAGAGCTAGGTCTGTTCTAATCAGACTTTTACATTTCCAAGATAAAACAAACCTCCTTAAAACTTACCGGAAAGCTAGTCCTATTATGATAGATCAACATAAAATTCTCATTTTTCAAGATTTCTTAGCAGAAACTCTGGCCAAAAGGAGAGAAGTATAATCATTTTACACTAGGTCAATAAAAGCAAATATTAATGCAAGATTGGTATATCCAGCAAAAATTGTGCTAGAGAAAAATGGTGACTCTAAAGCGCTTGAATTATGTTAAGGAAGCTCAATATTATTGTAATGAAAATGGTATAGAATAAAGAATTAACCTATCAGGAGTTAATTTTTTAAAATTGAGGATATTAAGTTACTTTAGGAGGGTAAATTCTGATTTAATTTTTTTTAATACAAGTAAATGAAGATATGAAGGTGTTAAAGAGCTAAATACGATGGTTGTAATTTTTAAAATATTTTTTATTATTTATATTTATGTATATTTTCAATTTGTTTTTATTTTTTTTCCTCTCCACCCCCTTCTTCCAATTCAGGTAAATATAACTATGCATGATAACAGGTGAAATAGGACTTCTGTTGTGAAACGTGGGGGGCATAACCTCACCAATCCAAAGAAAAACAATGGGGCAGTTATAAACCGGACATAGTATTCCTTCAAGAAACTCATCTTAAATTTCAATAAATCCCTAAATTAAAATCTAAATGGGTTGGGGAGGTTATACCCACCCCATACAACAGAAGGAAGAAGGGAGTTGCCCTTGTGTTTAATAAAAATGTGTCCTATAATATTTTATATAATAAAGCAGATCCAGAAGGGAGATTTCAAATGATTGAAATACAGATCAATAATTTAATGTTCCTTTTATTTAATATGTATATATTTAGTCTTAATATTGTATGTGTTTCACTGTGTATTTACTGCAAATGTTTTACATTCCAATGTTCTTCACATAGCAGACTATCTTCTATGTATTTTTAAAATACATATTCCTATATTTATATGTATATATCTATAACTCTATATATTCGTAGATATATAGGTATAGATATATTTTACAAAAATTATCATATGTATAAATATAGAAATATCTATTTAAAAATGTTCTTCTACGTGAAGAAACATTGGAATGTAACATATGAATAACACCCTTCAGGTTTAGCACTGTAGGTCTTATGCGGTGTCTGGTTAGAACGAGCAATAAGTGTTAACTCTTAAACAGCGCACTCCTGTCTATGGGAAGACGAAGTTAAGATGGTCCCGATATCTGAAGTCCTGAAGTTAGCGTGTGTCGGGTTTTGCTTGCACACTGCTTAAAGGGACAGTACACTGTAAAATTGTTTTTCCATTAATGTATTTTAAATGACTTGTTATACCAACTGCAGAGTATAAAATATTTGAGAAATTCAATTTTCATGCTTATTTGTGTATATGAAGTAGCTGATTTTGTGCTTTGAAACCACAGCCTATTACAATTGGTTAAACGTAAAGGTGATATCAGATCTCATTATGTTCTAAGTTTGTGTAAACAGACTTGCTTCCTTATCTTTTATTTGGCTGGAACACCAAAGCTCAATACATAGAGAGAACAATGGAAAATGATCATTTTATTACTTAACTATCCTGCATCCCACTGAGAGTGTAATCTCTTCTGCTGGCTGTGTATACTTAGGCTATTCAATAGCCTATACTCCAGTATTAATTTGTTCAGTATAGGTGGCGATACCACAGGCTAAATCAGCTATTTCAAATGCTAAAATAGGAGTAAAGGAGCTACTTGTAACCAATTTAATACACTCTAGCAGGTTAAAAGTATCATTGGGAATAATTTAAAAGGGAGAAAATGTTTGGGTTAACTGTCCCTTTAATTTCAGCTTGTAATACACTCCCTAACCCACCCATTAAAAGTTTACTTCCAGCGGTGTTTGCGCGCTGTAAACTGGACCTCTGTATGATGCAGTCATCTGAGGACTGTGACACCCCACATCACTGACACAAACACTCAGGATCACTGTCCCAAATTATAACAATATTTTCAGCACATAACATACAGAGTCAATTCTATTCCAGTTTAAAAACAAAACAAAACGAAAAACAAACTAAAACACAGTTCTATACAATGTTCCAGTAAAGGGACGAATCCAAAATTAAAGTTTCATGATTCAGCAAGAGCAAACCACAAACTTTCCAGCTTACTTTTATTATTAAAGGGATTTGAAACCCAAAAAAATCATTTGTGATTCAGACAGAACATACAATTTAAAAAAAGTTTCCAATTTACTACTATGAACATATTTGCTTCGTTCCTATGGTAGTCTTTGTTGAAGAGATATCTAGGTAGGTGTCTGGAGCACTACATGAAAGGAAATAGTGCTGCCATCTAGTGCTCTTGTAAATGGAAAACATTCTTCTGAAATTGCTGCCATATAGTGCTCCAGACACATGCACGCTCCTGCGTTTATGCCCCTGCTTTTCAACAAAAGATACCAAGAGAACTGAGAAAATTTGATAATAGAAGTAAATTAGAAGGTTGTTTAAAATGACCTGCTGTATCAGAATCACAAAAGCAAAAAATTGGGGTTTCATATCCCTTTAAATGTACCTCTTTCTCTTGTTATTTTTTGCTAAAACCTCATGAGAGCATACCTAGATAGGCTCTGCAACGTGCATGTGTATTGAGCACTTTATGGCAATGTTTGTAATAATATTATAAATATAGTTATCAGAACAGGAGCACACCCCTAAGCTTACTTCACTATGCCATCATGGAAAGTATTATAAAGGATGCCAAGATAAAGAGGTACATTTGATATGATGAAAGAAGCCAAATGTATTCAAATGGGGTGAAAAAGCGTGCATGCTAATTCAATCATTACAGTTTCATTTTGACTTAAATGAGCATGAAACCTAAACATTTTTTTTCATGATTCAGATAGAGAATATAATTTTAAACAACTTTCCTGTTTACTTCTATTATCTAATTTGCTTTATTCTCTCGTTATCCTTTGTTGAAGAAGAAGCGATGGTTGCTAGTTAAAACATTGGGGCCGAATTATTAAAGTGCATTTATCATGGCACAAGCAGTTCTTGTGAACTGCTTGTGCAATGCCTCCCCTGGCAGATTTGCGACCCGATCGTATAGGTTTGGGCAGATTGATGTCCGCAGCCTCAGAGCAGGTAGGCAAGTTATTTTAGACCGCTGCTTCATAACTGCTGTTTCTGGCGAGCCTGAAGGCTCGCGCGGAAACAGGGGCATCAAGTTCCATTCGGAGCTTGATAATTCGGCCCCATTGGGTGAACCAATTAGATAAGGCATATATGTGCAACCACCAATCAGCAGCTCCTTAGCCAACCAAGATATCCTTTTCAACATAGTGGGGTCGATTTATAATCGGTCTGTCCGGCATGATCCGCTCAGCATTTATCATTGCACAAACAGTTCTTGTGAACTGCTTGTGCAATGCCACCCCTGAGCGGCTGCTAGCAGGGGGGTTGTCAATCAGCCTGATTGTATGAGATTAGGCGGATTGATGTCCGCAGCCTCAAAGCAGGCAGACCAATTAAGGAGCAGCGGAAGGTGTGCACGGAAACAGGGGCATCAGGGGCCATTCGGCCCTTGATAAATCGGCCCCAGTTTATCAACAGAACAAAGATAATTTGATAATAAAAGTAAATCAGAAACTCTATCTGAATCATGAATAAATTTGGTTTCATGTCCCTTTAAATTGTGATTGATGGTGATTTTGTTTTGGAGATCTCATTTGTGATTTGAGAACAAGATCTACTGCATAGTTCCCAAGCCTATCATATTTATAAGTTCTAATAATGTAAGTGTTTTATATGTATTAGATTTGTATTTCTAATCAATGATGGAACAAATTGCTATTCACTAAAACAGCTTGGGTGTCATTGAAAAGTTTAATGAGATTCCTACATTTTAATATAGAATAAATAAGGATACATTTTTATATTTGTACTAAGTAGTGTTTCATTTTTAAGCTATCCCAAAAGAACAATTTCAACAGCATTCCAGAGACTATTCTCACCTATGGAAGTGTTGAGGCAGGGAAATAACTAATTTCCTGTTAAAGAAAATATGTGGGGCAGTTTACCGTAGGGAACATTATGGTTTCTACTTGGTATATTTTATTCATGAACATCTTCTGATCTTTTTGTGTAAATATACAAGTTTTAACAAGGTCTATTGAGATATACTTAGTGTGCCCTAAATAAGCAGGATCTGAGGTTTGCAAATGTTTACTTAAATTGCTCTGATAATTGGCCAGGGCATTTTTGGAATCCGCTTTGTTCTCATTTACAATCATCTGTTGCCTGTGCTATGCGCTGGCACCATTTATGTTTCTTTTATGTAGTGCTTAGAGAAATGTTTAGCAGAGGGACAAAGTGCACGGCAATATGCTCATACGGAATTCAATTTACTATACAAACTTCAGTAACGACATAACTATTCGTGTGCTTCCTAACATTTCCCTAATGTGTTAGGAATTTTAACTGTTGTTGGCAGTTTATAATCTAATGTCTAAAGTTTCATAGCTTTTTTTGTTTTGTTACTCTTTTCCTGGCAAATGGGTATCCATGACAAACGCAAGGTCGACATCACCAAATAAAATAACATTTCTTAAACTCGTCTTTTCTTAAATTCATGAAGAAGAAGAAGAGGGGGGTTTCATAACGTCGTCCTCTTAAAGGAACATGAAACCTAAATTTTTTCTTTGATGATTGACATAGAGCTTGTGATTTTAAACAACTTTCTAATTTACTTCTATTATATATCTTGTTTTGTGCTCTTGGTATCCTCATTTCTGCCTCTTGTTATTAGCTGACCCAAAGCATTAACTAGCTCCCAGTAATGCATTGCTACTTACTCAACAAAGGATAATGGAAGTACATTGGAAAGTTGTTTAAAATTGTATGGTCTATCTGAATCATAAAATAAATATTTTGAGTTTCATGTTCCTTTAACCAAAATTTGTATTTAAAAGATAATGCAAATATAGATTAAAATAATTTAGTGAATGTAATTTATAGTTGTTCTCAATCCCAGCAAGTCTCTAAAGTACACATCTCCCCAATAAATATTTATCAATACTTTTATCACCAATTTCGCTTTGTTCTCTTGGTATTCTTAGTTGAAACCTAAACCTAGGTAGGTTCATATGCTAATTTCTTAGACCTTGAAGGCCACCTCTAATCTGAAAGCATTTTGACAGTTTTTCACCACTAGAGGGCGTTAGTTCATGTATGTCATATAGATAACATTGAGCTCACGCATGTGAAGTTACCTAGGAGTCAGCACTGATTGGCTAAAATGCAAGTCTGTCAAAAGAACTGAAATAAGGGGGCAGTTTGCAGAGGCTTAGATACAAGGTAATTACAGAGGTAAAACATGTATTTTTATAACTGTGTTGGTTATGCAAAACTGGGGAATGGGTAATAAAGGGATTATCTATCTTTTTAAACAACAGAAATTCTGGTGTTGACCGTCCCTTTAATGAAAAAATATTATTTAAACTTAGATTTATTTTTATGACCTAACATGTTATATATTATCTGTGTATTGAATAAAAACATTACTCATTGGCAACTAGAGCTTCAATAAACTGGGATACAATGTCCAGGTAATTTAATTCCACTGCCATAAAAATTACTGACTCTACCTCCAATTTTTTAGTCCACTCCCTCTTTCAGAACAAGAGCAGGCTTCAACTTTTTTGTAATACTTTAAAAGCAGTATGATTCTCACACAGTCTGCTTGATATATATATAAAACCAAGGTCAAATTACACTCCAGTCTCAAGACACACATAGTCAGCAGCCCAGGGTGCAGCAAAGCAATGTATAAATTGAAATTGAAAAAATAAAGTGACACTTTTTTGTCTGAGGACGGACTTGTATTGGTCCGAAAACGTTCACTAATAAAGTGAGATACTATTAACAAGATTCCCATTGGAGTGCACTTTATTTTTTCAAAATATATATATATTTATACTGTGAGATAAGCCTGCCCAGGGGGAAGTCTATTTAAAATTATTGAAAAAAATAAATGAAATTATCAACAACAAAAAAACAAAAAAACCTAATCTAATACCCTTATAAAAATAACTCCCCCCCAAAAATAAAAATACCCCCTAACCTACATACAAAGTACCCCTAAAAGTAACCCAACCCAACCACACAACCCCCAAAATAAAAAAAAACCTGTCTAAAAAACCTAAGCTACCCATTGCCCCTAAAATGGCATTTGTATGGGCATTGCCCTTAAAAGGGCAATCAACTCTTTTGCTGCCTATTAAAAAAATAAAAATCCCTAATCTGAAAAAAAACCCCACCCCAAATAAATAAAAAATAAACCTAAGCCTAACCCCAAAATAGGTACTCACAGTTCCTGAAGTCCGGTGGTGAAGTTCTTCTTCCAGGGGGCGACATCTTCATCCAGCGTGGGGACATCTTTTATCTTCATTCGGAGCGAAGATGGCGCGGAGTGGAGTTGACCACGGAGATGGACCAATGATCGTGGAGCAGGACCGGTGGTCGCGGGGCAGGACTGGCGTGGAGGATCCTCTTCATGCGGTCGCTGCCGCATACGGAATATTGAATGCAAGGTACCCCATTTAAGTACCTTGCATTCCTATTGGCTGAAATTTGAAATCAGCCAATAGGATCAGAGCTACTGAAATCCTATTGGCTGTTCAAATCAGTCAATAGGATTTCAGTAGCTCTCATCCTATTGGCTGATTTAAAAATTTCAGCCAATAGGAATGCAAGGTACCCCAATATAAATTGGGTACCTTGCATTTAATCTTCAGTGTGCAGCGGCGACTGCATGAAGAGGAACCTCCATGCCATGCCGGTCATGCTACGCAGCCGCCATTCCTGCTTCGTGATCGATGGTCACCTCCGCTCTGCGCAGCCTTCTCTCCGGATGAAGATAAAAGATGTCCCTGCGCTGGATGAAGTTGGAGCCGTTTGGAAGAAGACCTTCACGACGGACTTCAGGAACTTTGAGTACCTATTTCAGGGTTACATTTAGGTTTTTTTTTTTTTAAATGTGGGTATTTTTTTTTTAGATTAGGGATTTTTTTAATTTTTAATGGGCAGCAAAAGAGCTGATTGCCCTTTTAAGGGCAATGCTCATACAAATGCTCCTTTAGGGGCAATGAGTAGCTTAGGGTTTTTTTAGACTTAGGTTTTTTTATTTTGGGGGGTTGTGTGGGTGGGGGTTTTTACTTTTAGGAGGTAATAAATACTTTATTTAGGTTAAAGGAGCTGATTGTTTTAGGGCAATGCCCTACAAAAGGCCCTTTTAAGGGCTATTGGTAGTTTAGTGGGGGGTTTTTAGATTAGGGCTTTTTTATTTTAATGGGCAGCAAAAGAGCTGATTGCCCTTTTTATGGGCAATGCCCATACAAATGCCCCTTTAGGGGCAATGGGTAGCTTAGGTTCTTTTAGACTTAGGTTTTTTTTATTTTGGGGGGTTGGTTGGGTGGGGGGTTTAACTGTTAGTGGGTACTTTGTAATTTTTTTTAGGTAAAAGAGCTGTTTAACTTAGGGCAATGCCCTACAAAAAGCCCTTTTAAGGGCTATTGGTAGTTTAGTGTTAGATTACATTTTTTTTTTATTTTAGGGGGCTTTTTTATAGGGGTATTAGTTTATGTTTAAAAAAATGTATTTTGGATAATTACGTTTATTTTTTTCTGTAATTTTAGATTTTTTTATTTTTGTAATTTTAGTGTTTGTTTTTTTGTAATGTTAGAATTTCTAAATTTAATCTTAAATCTTGTAAGTTTTTTTATTTTATATAATTGGGGTCAATTTATGGAGTTTTAGGTTAGGGGGATTAGTGATTAGATTGTTTTGCGTTGTGGGGGGTTGGCGGTTTAGGGGTTAATAGTGTAATTAGGTAGCTGGCATTGTGGGTTTTGGCGGTTTAGGGCTTAATATTGTAATTAGGTAGTTGACGTTGTGGAGGATTTTGCTGTTTAGGGGTTAATAGTGTAATTAGGAAGTTTGTGTTGTGGGGGTTTGGCGGTTTAAGGGTTAGGTAATTTGTGTTGTGGGGGTTTGGTGGTTTAAGGGTTAGGTAGTTTGTGTTGTGGGGGTTTGGCGGTTTAAGGGTTGGGTAGTGTGTGTTGTGGGGGTTTGGCGGTTAAAGGGTTAGGTTTTTTTGGTTAATACTTCATGCGGACGGTTAGGTTTTTTTGTTAATACTTTGTGTGGGTGGTTAGGCATATTTTGTTAATACTTTGTGTGGGCGGTCAGGTGTTTTTTGTCAATACTTTGTGTGGGGGGTTAGGTGTTGTTTTGTTCATACTTCGTGCGGGCGTTTTTTTGTTGTTGTTATAACTTTGTTTTCGGCATTAATGCGCCTTAAGATTACTAACTTTTCATGTGTGCTAACCCTACCACGTTTAAATCTAACGGTGCAAAATGCATATTTTACATTCCTATGTTCTTCACATAGAAAATAGTATATTTTTATTATTATTATTTTATATTTATATATATATATATATATATATATATATATATATATATATAAAATCTGATACTGTTCATGTGAAATACATTTCTATAGCTATATACTTATCTATAGGAATAGATATTCAGGTAAAAGTATATATAGAAATATGTATTTAAGAATAAATAGAACATATTCTTCTATGTGAGGAACATTGAAATGTGAAATATTATTTCATGCCAGGTCTAGCACTCTTGAATATACACGGTCGGGATAGCGCACGAGTATGGGTCTTAGTTGGGTTTTTTTTATTTTTCGGTCTTCATTGACTTCTATGTGAGAAGAAGTTAAAGTGGTTGCAATATTTTTTTTTGCGCTCATTTCACTTTCAACTTGTAATACGTGTGCAACCTGCCACGCAAAAAGCCTCCGTCTAGCTAATTGGCGGTCCACTTGTTATCTAGCCCTCTATGGGCTCTAATAATCAAGCACTTGCAGCTGCTTTGGAGCCCTTGCTGGGCAAGCTCACTGAAGATTTTGGGTGACTGACAGACCCTGTTCTCGTGCAAGCAGGGGACAGCATTGCACAAGGATTGGTGGATGTATTCACTATATTTAGAAGAGAAAGGTTCTAAATGTTCACATGTGCACTATTCAAAAACTGTAGCAATGTCTTTATCTGTTGATTGATTTCTGTGTCAGCCAACAAGTATACCAGCTTCACTTTTGTTTTTAGCCAATCCTTAACCCATATGTATTTATCTATTTACTTTTTGTGCAGCTGCTAACTTGTAGTGGTAGCACTGGTTACCACTTTAACTTTATTTACAACAATTCGTCAAAAATACGTTTTTTTTTTGTTTGTGCACATTGCTAATATTACATAAGTAAAGGAAATGCATACAATGTCCTTTTACATTTTCAGGGACTTATATTCAAAACTTTACAGGTGAAATATTCTATAAAGTCTCGTCGGTACGGCAAGGCCCTTAAAAATTTTGAAAACATGTTTTACAATTCAAAGTCTAAAAACCAATTCCTAAGATTGTGTGTGATTTCTCTCCATGCCGGCAAAGTACTGAATATCAGGCCCACAGGCTGTAAATGTATTTTATCGGTGCACACTCAAAACAGCAAATACAATGTTGCAAATACAGGGGGAGGGAGAGAAAGTAGCAGAGAGAGAGTGAAGAGAAAAGGCCCTCACAAGATATGTGCGTACACTGCTGAAAAACAGTAATACATTTTACTAGAAGGATTTTTGCTAATAGAAGTATATTGCAAAAATGCATCTATTTATAATTTAAATGCACCTATGCACATTTTAATTTTGACCTTTCTATCCCATTAAGATGGTATGGAAATGAAAACTAACAACGAAAATGCAAAACAGAGCTGGTGTAAGCCTCAGTAGCAGAGAATCTTAATTCTAACCACAACATGCTTGTAGCACAATGTATTATTTTCCTGTGAACCCCTCGCTGTCCACAACCAACGTATTACATACTGTCCTGTCTGTAAAACCCTAACAATTTAGCAAACTAGAAATAATGTCTGCTTTCCAGTGTAATTTTACCAGCCAGTTTAGCTATCTCACTCACCTTCAGAACTTCATTTGCAGCTATATTAGCACAGGGTTGGGGTGGGAGGAATAGATGAGGAGAAGCTTTTGGCGGCCAGACACACCTTATTAACCTTATTATTGTTCAGCAACTTGCTGGGATTAATAATGCTGCTGCTTTTAGTACTGCATCATAGCAGCTTGACTTGCAGGTACCGAGGAGGCTGGACTTGCACTGCTTGTACCTCCCTCTCGTTGTCTGCAGTAAGTGAAGCCACTCAGAAAGGAGCAGAGCTGACTGAGCTCACCTGAGGCATGGATGCACTCTCAGGAGGGCACAGAGAGGACACATTTGAAAAAAGGTTATTCTAAGTATAACAAAACATGCCATGGCTCAAGGTTCTTCAAAACCCATGAGTTACAGACTGTGCCACCATGCCTTAGGAGCTCAGCAGCTACTAATTGTGTGATGTCTCTATAAAGCATACAGGCAGCAAATGAGTAGATTTAGGGGGATATTTATCAAAGCGTCAACTATGTTGCATTCGCGAGCGTCAATACGCTCGCCTAACATTGCAAAACATTGCGGCCGCGGATCTGAATGCGATCTCCATATTTATTTAAAAAAAAGCAGTCAAAAACACTCGCATCAAGTACGGGGCAATGAGCATTGGACTGTTTTTAACTAACAGTCATCGATGATGCTGTTATTCGTGTTTTTCCCAACTTTATTTATACCAACTAAACTGCTACAAAGTACACTAACACCCATAAACTACCTATTAACCCTTAAACAGCTGCCCTCCCGCATCGCTGCCACTATAATAAACCTATCAACCCCTAATCTGCCGCTCCCGACATTGCCGCCACTAATATAAATATTAACCCCTATACCGCCGCTTTCCGACATTACCGCCACTAAATAAACTTATTAACCCCTAAACCTCTGGCCTCCCACATCACCACCACTAACTAAACCTATTAACCCCTAAATCATCAGCCCCCACATCGCCAAAAACTAAATTAAGCTATTAACCCCTAAACCTAACAACCCCTTAACTTTAAATTAAAATTACATGATCCCTATCTTAATATAAATTAAAACTTACCTGTAGAATTAAAATAAACTAATTTTAAACTATAAATTAACCTACCCTAACTATTATACTAAAATTAAATTAAACTACCAATTAAATAAACTAAATTACATATTAAAAAAACCTAACACTACTAAAATTATTTATATATACAATTAAACATTATTACAAAATACTAAATTACAAAAAAAACCCACTAAGTTACAAAAAATAGCAAACACTAAATTACGAAAAATAACAAATGAAATTATCCAAAATAAAATTTTTTACACCTAATCTAATAGCCCTATAAAAAAAAGCCCCCCCAAAATTAAAAAAAAAAACCCTAGCCTACAATAAACTACCAATGGCCCTTAAAAGGGCCTTTTGTGGGGCATTGCCCCAAAGATATCAGCTCTTTTACCTGTAAAAAAAAAATACAAACACCCCCAACAGTAAAACCCACCACCCAACCAACCCTCCCAAATAAAATCCCTAACTCTAAAAAAAAACCTAAGCTACCCATTGCCCTGAAAAGGGCATTTGGATGGGCACTGCACTTAAAAGGGCATTTAGCTCTTTTACAAGCCCAAACCCCAATCTAAAATAAAAACCCACCCAAAAAATTTAAGAAAATCCTAACACTAACCCCCAAAGTTCCACTTACAGTTCTGAAGTCCCAACATCCAGGCATAGAAGTCTTCATCCAGGCGGCGATGTCTTCATCCATCCAGGCGGCGATGTCTTCATCCATCCAGGCGGAAGAAGTCTTCATCCAGGCGGCGATGTCTTCATCCATCCAGGCGGAGAAGTCTTCATCCAAGCGGTGATGTCTTAATCCATACAGGCGGAAGAAGTCTTCATCCAAGCGGCAATGTTTTCATCCATCCAGGAGGAAGAAGTCTTCATGCAAGCAGCATCTTCTAACTTCATCCCTGCTGCACAGAGCGGGTCCATTCTGAAGCCATCTGACACGGAGCTCCTCTTCTTACGGTTGCCGCCGTAAACTGAAGCTTCAATGCAAGGAACGCGATTCAAGATGATGTCCCTTGCATTCCTATTGGCTGATTTGAATGTTAAAGTCAAATCAGCCAATAGGAGGCGAGCTTCTGAAATCCTATTAGCTGTTCAAATCAGCCAATAGGATGAGACCTACCGAAATTCTATTGGCTGATTTGAGCAGCCACTAGAATTTCAGTAGCTCTCATCATATTGGCTGATTTTAAGGACAATGCCCATCCAAATGCCCTTTTCAGGGCAATGGGTAGCTTAGGTTTTTTTTAGAGTTAGGGTTTTTATTTGGGGGGTTGGTTGGGTGGTGGGTTTTACTGTTGGGGGTGTTTGTATTTTTTTTTTACAGGTAAAAGAGCTGATATCTTTGGGGCAATGCCCCACAAAAGGCCCTTTTAAGGGCCATTGGTTGTTTATTGTAGGCTAGGGTTTGTTTTATTTTGGGGGGGCCTTTTTATTTTGATAGGGCTATTAGATTAGGTGTAAAAAATTATTTTGGATAATTTCGTTTGCTATTTTTCTTAATTTAGTGTTTGTTATTTTTTGTAACTTAGTGTTTGTTCGTTTTTTGTAATTCATTACTTTGTAATAATGTTTAATTCTAATTATAAATAATTTTAGTAGTGTTAGGTTTTTTAATATGTATTTTAGTTTATTTAATTGGTAGTTTAATTTAATTTTAGTATAATAGTTAGGGTAGGTTAATTTATAGTTTAAAATTAGTTTATTTTAATTCTACAGGTAAGTTTTAATTTATATTAAGATAGGGATCTTGTAATTTTAATTTAAAGTTAAGGGGTTGTTAGGTTTAGGGGTTAATAGCTTAAAGGGACATAATACTCATATGCTAAATCACTTGAAACTGATGCAGTATAACTGTAAAAAGCTGACAGGAAAATATCACCTGAGCATCTCTATGTAAAAAAAAGAAGATATTTTATCTCACAATCTCCTCAGCTCAGCAGAGTAAGTTCTGTGTAAAAAGTTATACTCAACTGCTTCCAGCTGCAGGTAAAAAAATTTAAAAAAATGAAGAAATGAACAGCAGCCAATTAGCATCAGCAGTGCTGAGGTCATGAACTTTTACTGTGATCTCATGAGATTTGACTTGACTCTCATGAGATTTCATTGTAAACTTCCTTTACCTGATTGGTGAAATAAGAGGAGAGTGCACGATGCTCATCCCTTCAGATGTCCCAGGACAGAAACACTAAAATGCTGCTTAGAAATCCTTTACAATGGGAGGTGGCTACTGAGGAACTTTTGAGGTAAAATATCTTTCTTTTTTACATAGAGATGTTCAGGAGATATTTTCTAGTCAGCTTTTTACAGCTATGGTGCATCACTTTCAAGTGTTTAAACATTTGGGTATTATGGCCCTTTAATTTAGTTTTTGGCGATGTGGGGGGCTGACGGTTTAGGGGTTAATAGGTTTAGTTAGTAGTGGTGATGTGGGAGGACAGAGGTTTAGGGGTTAATAGGTTTAGTTAGTGGTGATGATGTGGGAGGCCAGAGGTTTAGGGGTTAATCCGTTTATTTAGTTGCGGCGGTGTCGGGGAGCGGCGGAATAGGGGTTAATACATTTTATTTGTGTCAGCGATGTTGGGGGCGGCAGATTTGGGGTGTTTACACTCAGGGATTTGTGTTAGGGTGTTAGGTGTAAACGTAACTTTTTTTCAACCATAGAAATCAATGGGGTATGCTTCATTCTCTTGGAGCATCGAACATAAGCTTTCGGTGCTTTGAGACTCCTATTGATTTCTATGGCATCCACAGCCTCAAGGGCGGTGGTTTTAAACCAGGTACACTGCGTCGGAATAGCTGAGAGCATACCTGTTAAATGTTTGATCAATTGGAAAAAGTGTCAGAGTCGAATGTGTATTCGGAACATCTGTAATGACGTAAGCATCGATCTGCGTCGGCTTGAGATTGCGGGATCGTATGTTACGTCACAAATGTCAATATTTGCCAATCTTGACTCTTTGATAACTAAGTCGGATCAATTTCGCAACAACTACGATGCGGAATTCCAGCGTATTTTCGGTTGACGCTTTCATCAATAGGCCCCCTAGTGACTTATTGTTTAGTACTCTACAAGAACTGTTCAGGAAATTGGGGTCTGAGTACTTACTGCAGAGGCTGTTACAGAATCTATAGATGCACCGCTGAGAGGAAATTACAGCATGGCACAAACACAGACACAAACGGCAGTAAGGATTAGACTATCTGGCTCTGTCAGGAGGAAGCTGGGGTGTGCGGCCCCTATATTAACTTCCCAGGGACAAAAATAAAAGAAAGACAAACAAAAATGAATGCCCCTATGCAATGCCTTTTCATTAGAGAGGACTTAGAAGTTGCCTATTTGGCAATTTAGGTTTAAAAGTTGAGGAAAAGTAACAAAAGATCTTGAAGCAATCAGTTATTAAATTTGAAAATGCTTAAAGGGACAGTCTACTCCAGAATTGTTATTGTTTAAAAAAGATAGACAATCCCTTTATTACCCATTCCCCAGTTTTGTATAACCAACTCAGTTATATTAATATACTTTTTACCTCTGTGACTACCTTGTATATAAGCCTCTGAAGACTGCCCCCTTATTTCAGTTCATTTTATAGACTTTCATTTTAGCCAGTCAGTGCTGACTAATGAATAACTCCACTGGAGTGTGCATGTTATCTATATGGCACACATGAACTAGCACTGTCTAGCTGTAAAAAACTGTCAATATGCACTGAGATAAGTGTCAATATGCACTGAGATAATGAGGTTACCTAGGTTTAGCTTTCAACAAAGAATACCAAGAGAACAAAGCAAATGTAATGAAACAAGTAAACTGGAAAATGTATGCCCTATCTAAAAGATGAAAGTTTAATTTTGAATTGATTGTCCCTTTAAATGAATATAACAGACAAACAATATTACTGCTCTAGTTTTATAAATCAGTTTACTTTTTGACTAACCAACCCCTTCTCTATGTATTTACCTGTTGTATAAAGATCAGACACATAAGGAAATGTAATTCAGTCAGTACACTCACAACAAAAGCGTTATTATTGCCTAACCTTGCTACCTATCTGTCCCTAATTTGCAGTGCATCAATTCTGCTGCAGTCAAACAATGAACATTTTGTTAACACTTTGATGATATATTAATCTATTGGAAGTCTGCATAAAAATGTTGTCATTAAAAAGTGTTTACTGTCATTTTTAAACCCTTTGGAACAGGCTAAATACCCAGAGCAGGTGGCAGATACGGCTCTAACGAAATAGAGCAATTTATATTTTACTATTATGCCCCTTTAAACAGCTATATCTTTGATAATAGACATCAATTGTTAAAAGGAACAAAAAAAGTACTTATTCACCACATTGCTGCTCAAATCCATAGGCTAGTTTCTATATTATAAGAAAATATGCTGTTTATCCACCTTTATAACTATGTGGCTGCTAAAATCACATTGGCAGCTAAATCAAGAAACTACAATACATGTAAAGAGGTTCTGTTTATTAGCTTATTATTTTGTCTTTTTTGTAAAAACCTATGGAACTGAAGATGCCAAATCACGATAGCCAGCAAACATTTCACAGATTTTTCACTATACCTACTTGAAATTCCAACATGGTTTTGCCAATATTTGCTTCCAGCATATAATGGTAAGCTCCAATACTTGTACTTGGATCATCTGCATCATTAAAATTTCCCTGCAAGACAAAAACAAAATGCATTAGTGTTTTTATTTGTATTGCATTTTCCTTAGTATTAGCTAGCAGCGTTTGTAATACATTAGGCACTGATAACAAACATATATAAAAAATAATAGTGCACAGCAAATTCAATGGTATGTGCTTGATGTGATGTTCAAGGTAAGTTTTACTGACATATACAATTTAGTAAAGCTTAATTATTCCATAATTAAGGAACTGAAATGTCAACAATTTACCACAGTTCCCCTGTTTGTTGGAAAACTTTATTGACTTGGGAATTGGACAAAAATACAAGCCAAGTCATGAAATAAATAGCCAACTGCTGAATATATTTCTGAAGTGCTCTGGGATTCTTCCTAGACTCAACTTATTTTGGAACAATACCAATCTCTTCTATTTACTACTGCTGCTATTTAAAACATATATCAGAATAAAGCAAGGGCAAGTTAGTCATGATCCACAAGGATTATTATAATCCATTCTCAGGTATTTTCTGCAATAACTTCAACCCCCTTGTGGATATTATAAGGGTAAAAGAGAAGATAACCAGATTTCAAGGACAAAGTCTTGATAGAGTCTTGATATTCACATTTAGAAAATTATTACTATTGCATATAAATACATTTGATTTAATTTATGTGAATTTCTGTGGTAGTGTAAGAATTCTTCACCACCCACAACAAAAAGCTTTATTTGTGAGTCATGTGAATTAATGAAATAAAACACCACTGACATTTTTCTTTCTTTTTTTGATTTATCCTTGCTTGATATTGAACGGTAATTTCAAGTAATTTATCATTTTTATGGAGTACTGTATGGTTAAAGGGATTTTACTCTGTAGACTTCTGGGCGCAAGTTTCCTATGGGATATTTAAAAGCCAGCATAAATATTTCAGCAGCACTGTGTTAATGTTACTGAATTTAGACGCTATAAATTTTCTGATGCTGTTAAGAATTAAGAAAATACTGGCAAATGCTTTGTGTAACCTAACAATTTTGCAACTGTTGGGTCTATATTGCATAACCACAAACTTTAGTTAAAAATAAATACATTTATATATATATATATATATATATATATATATATATATATATATATATATATATATATAATCTGTTACCTGTAGAAATTGTGTATTATGTGACATTATTTTCTAAAACTTAAGCTCTAGGTTCAAGTACAAAATAAAATGATAGGTCTTACAATAACACGTTTGTACCACAGCGCCTTGAATATAAATAAAACCACTTATAGAGTTGATAAATCATGTGCTTATTGATGAAAAAATAATAATGTTATGTTTAAAAGGTTAGATCTGTCAAGCAGAAAAATATATTACATATTAAAGTATTTTTTTCATTTAAGAGAGGATTTTTACAAAGAAACATTTTTTTAAAAAATGTTTAAAAGATATATATGGTAGAAATACTTTGGGCCAGATTACAAGAGAAATTAGAATAGCGGGACCTCAGAGCTCGAATAAAAAATGTTACAAAACACATAAAAAATACATTTAAAATAAAGTTACACTCATAATAACACTACCTAATAAAAATTATTTTTTAAAAATTACATAAAGGTTTTAAGGGTTCAAAGATTGGTGTTGTGGGAAAAAAGGACTGCAAAGTGCTTTAACATAGCGATACATACATATGGGTCTATATCAAAAGACCGAAGTACACAAGACAGAATGCCGCAATCCTGAAGTTCTAAATAGCAAAACTTAAAAATGCTGACACAACATAATCCCGAATATTAAAATCCTGAAAAAATAAAATCCCTAACTTGTAAAATACCGAAAACCAGAATCCAGAAACACTCCCGCAAGATTACCTTGTTAATGTATCTTCAAGGGGGCTCCCTGACGATCCTCTGGCATCCACCCTAAGTGAACCTTGGGGAATGAGGTTTACAAGGGGGCTTCGCCCCCCCTTGAACACCCAGATGGAGGCAGAACGATAGTGAAGATGGGGACATCACAGTACATCGTATCTATAGGATTTTTAAGTATAGGGATTTTGCATTTTCGGGATTTTGATTTTCAGGATTTTAAAATTTAGGGATTTTGTTCTTTCTGCATTTTGATTTTTGGGTTTTTAGACATTGGGGATTATGATATTTCAGGATTAAAAGATTCTGTTTTATGGTATTAGGGATTTTGAGCTTAGGGATTTTGATTGCCTCCCATACATATATATGTCTAATATAATATATGAGTGTATATATATATATATATATATATATATATATATATATATATATATGTGTGTGTGTGTGCATATGTATTTATATATATACTGTATATATATGTGCATTGGAGCCCTTTGCAGACAAGTAGATTAAAACATGTAAAAGCATATTAAGGCAATATTCATATTTAAGGCCAGATTACAAGTGGACCACTATTTAATGCTTCCGCTCAAACATTAACTGCTCTAGAAGTAAGCTTTTTGCACTCTTTGGGTTACACTTGTATAACAAGTTAAAAGTAAAGTGTTTTCGCTCATGCTAATCCAACGCGCGTAAAAAGCCTAATTTAGGATATAGCACGTATTCCCCCATAGCAGTCAATGGAGCAAAAAAGTGAGGAAAAAACCCTACTTGCACGCAAACACAATCCCATATTCTCAATAGCGCTAACCTGACATGAAAATATGAATGGTATTATGGTATTAGGGATTTTGATCTTAGAGATTTTGATTGCCTCCCATACATATATATGTCTAATATAATATATGAGTGTATATATATATATATATATGTGTGTGTGCATATGTATTTATATGTTTATTATATTTACAGACATACATACACATATAAACACATAAATACCTATGCATACATGGATATATAGTATATATATATATATATATGTGTATATATATATATATATATATATATATATATATGTGCATTGGAGCCCTTTGCAGACAAGTAGAATAAAACATGTAAAAGCATATTAAGGCAATATTCATATTTAAGGCCAGATTACAAGTGGACCACTATTTAATGCTTCCGCTCAAACATTAACTGCTCTAGAAGTAAGCTTTTTGCACCCTTTGGGTTACACTTGTATAACAAGTTAAAAGTAAAGTGTTTTCGCTCATGCTAATCCAACGCGCGTAAAAAGCCTAATTTAGGATATAGCACGTATTCCCCCATAGCAGTCAATGGAGCAAAAAACCCTACTTGCACACAAACACAATCCCATATTCTCAATAGCGCTAACCTGACATGAAAATATGAATATTACACATTCCAATGTTCTTCACCTACAAGAATATGTTCTATTTATTCATAAATACATATATATATATATATATATATATATATATATATATATATATATGAGATGGTATTTTGGTAAAATATATATTTATACCTATATACAGTATATAAATTATTATACATAGGTATAGATATATACATATATATATATATATATATATATATATATATATATATATGTATGTATATATATGAATATATATTTTAAGATACTTAGAACATAATCTGCTATGTGCAGAACATTGGATTGTGAAATATTTACAGTAAATACATAATTAAAACCTTTATTAAAAATAAATATTATTTATTATATAATACATATGTTTTGTCATGTTTTCATCTACTTAGCTGCAAAGGGCTCCTATGCACTTATATATATGTTTATATATGTGTACATATGTATTTATGTGTTTATATGTGTTTGTAAATACATATATACACATATAAATACACATGTACACACACATATACATATATATTATATATATACGCACATACCTATTTAGACATGTATATGTCTAACACCTGCAACCTCATATCTTTTGTGCAAAATATTTTTTTTAATAATTTTTACAAGATGGTGTTATTATGAGTGTAACTGTACTTTGTTATGTATATTTGACTGACAGTGTATTGGGGACTTTAAAGGGATATGAAACCCAAAAATGTTATTGTATGATTTAGACAGAATATACAATTTTAAAGAAGTTTTCAATTTACTTCTATTATATATTGTTTGCTGAAGATACCTAGTTAAGTGCTCGTAGAACTACATGGCAGGAAATCGCATATGGATAACATTCTTGCAAAACTGCTGCCATATAGTGCTCCAGATGTGGGCAGGCTTGAGGTTACCTCTCTGCTTTTCAACAAAAGATACCAATAGCACAAAGAAGATTTGATAATAGAAGTCAATTAGAATGTTGTTTGAAATAGCATCTGGGCCCAATTATCAAGCGCCAAATGGAGCTTGATGGCCCTGTTTCCGCGCGAGCTTTTGGGCTAGTCGGAAACAGCAGTTATGAAGCAGCGGTCTAAAGGCCACTGCTTCATAACTTATCCGCCTGCTCTGAGGCTGCGCACATCAATCTGCCCGATCCTATACAATTGAGCTGATTGACACCCCCTGCTAGCAGCCGATTGGTTGTGAATCTGCAGGGGGTGGCATTGCACAAGTAGTTCACAAGAACTGTGTGTGCAATGATAACTGCAGACAGCGTCATTTTTCGATGTGCGGTGGACATGATACGCTACATTGCATCATGTCCGCTCGCACTTTCATAAATCGGCCCCACAATCTGAATTTCAAAATAAAAAATGTGGGTTTCATGTCCCTTTAAAAACATTATAGTGTATTTTTAAAGTATTTTTGTATAGAGAGTCCCGCCTTCCCTCCTACACTTCCTGCTGGCACAAGAAGCTGATCGTTACAGATGGTGACACACACAATGGGGCCTATCTATCAAGCTCCGAAAGTAGCTTGATGGCCCGTGTTTCTGGCGAGTCTTCAGACTCGCCAGAAACAGCAGTTATGAAGCAGCGGCCACAAAGACGAGTACTATCGGGTTGATTGACACCCCCTGCTGGTGGCCCATTGGCCGCGAGTCTGCAGGGGGGGCGTTGCACCAGCAGCTCTTGTGAGCTGCTGGTGCAATGTTAAATGCGGAGAGCGTATTGCTCTCCGCATTCAGCGATGTC